>NC_091291.1:128781938-129140272 GCF_032444005.1 Ranitomeya imitator
CAGGTGCCAGGTCGTGCTGAAAAATGAAATCTTCATCACCATAAAGCATTGACCCTGCCCTTGATGAAACACAGTGGACCAACACCAGCAGCTGACATGGCACCCCACACCATCACTGACTGTGGGTACTTGACACTGGACTTCAGGCATTTTGGCATTTCCTTCTCCCCAGTCTTCCTCCAGACTCTGGCACCTTGATTTCCGAATGACATGCAAAATTTGCTTTCATCAGAAAAAAGTACTTGGGACCACTTGGCAACAGTCCAGTGCTGCTTCTCTGTAGCCCAGGTCAGGCGCTTCTGCCGCTGTTTATGGTTCAAAAGTGGCTTTACCTGGGGAATGCGGCACCTGTAGCCCATTTCCTGCACACGCCTGCGCACGGTGGCTCTGGATGTTTCCACACCAGACTCAGTCCACTGCTTCCTCAGGTTCCCCAAGGTCTGGAATCGGTCCTTCTCCACAATCTTCCTCAGGGTCCGGTCTCCTCTTCTCGTTGTACAGCGTTTTCTGCCACATTGTTTCCTTCCAACAGACTTACCATTGAGGTGCCTTGATACAGCACTCTGGGAACAGCCTATTTGTTGAGAAATTTCTTTCTGGGTCTTACCCTCTTGCTTGAGGGTGTCAATGATGGCCTTCTTGACATCTGTCAGGTCGCTAGTCTTACCCATGATGGGGGTTTTGAGTAATGAACCCGGCAGGGAGTTTATATAAGCCTCAGGTATCTTTTGCATGTGTTTAGAGTTAATTAGTTGATTCAGAAGATTAGGGTAATAGGTCGTTTAGAGAACCTTTTCTTGATATGCTAATTTATTGAGACAGCTTTTTTGGGTTATCAGGAGTTGTATGCCAAAATCATCAGTATTAAAACAATAAAAGACCTGACAAATTTCAGTTGGTGGATAATGAATCTATAATATATGAAAATTTAATTGTAATCATTACATTATGGTAAATAATGAAATTTAACACTATATGCTAATTTTTTGAGAAGGACCTGTATATTTGGGATCATTGTCTAGTTGGAAGACAAATCTCCGTCCCAGTCTCAGGTCTTTTGCAGACTCCAACAGGTTTTCTTCAAGAATAGTCCTTTATTTGGCTCCATCCATCTCCCCATCAATTTTAACCATCTTCCCTGTCCCTGCTGAAGAAAAGCAGGCCCAAACCATGCTGCTGCCACCACCATGTTTGACAGTGGGGATGGTGTGTTCAGGGTGATGAGCTGTGTTGCCTTTACGCCAAATATATCGTTTGGCATTGTTGCCAAAATGTTCGATTTTGGTTTCATCTGACCAGAGCACCTTCTTCCACATGTTTGGTGTGTCTCCCAGGTGGCTTGTTGCAAACTTTAAACATCACTTTTTATGGATATCTTTGAGAAATGGCTTTCTTCTTGCCACTCTTCCATAAAGGCCAGATTTGTGCAGTGTACGACTGATTGTTGTCCTATGGACAGACTGTCCCACCTCAGCTGTAGATCTCTGCAGTTCATCCAGAGTGATCATGGGCCTCTTGGCTGCATCTCTGATCAGTCTTCTCCTTGTTTGAGGTGAAAGTTTAGAGGGACGGCCGGGTCTTGGTAGATTTGCAGTGATATGATACTCCTTCCATTTCAATATGATCGCTTGCACAGTGCTCCTTGGGATGTTTAAAGTTTTGGAAATCATTTTGTATCCCAATCCGGCTTTAAACTTCTCCACAACAGTATCACGGACCTGCCTGTTGTGTTCCTTGGTCTTCATGATGCTCTCTGTGCTTCAAACAGAACCCTGAGACTATCACAGAGCAGGTGCATTTATACGGAGACTTGATTACACACAGGTGGATTATATTTATCATCATTAGGCATTTAGGACAACATTGGATCGTTCAGAGATCCACAATGAACTTCTGGAGTGGTTTGCTGCACTGAAAGTAAAGGAGCCGAATAATATTGAACGTCCCACTTTTCGGTTTTTGAAATTCCACAAAAATTTTAAATAATTAATAAATTTTGTTCAACTTCACAATTGTGTTCCACTTGTTGTTGATTCTTCACCACAAATTTACATTTGGTATCTTTATGTTTGAAGCATGATATGTGGGACAAGGTTGAAAAGTTCCAGGGAGCTGAATACTTTCGCAAGGCACTGTATATACCATTTATGTTACAGGAACGATGTATGGTACACAGCCAGCACACTGATCTTAGGAGTTTTTCCAATAGAAATGTTTATTTTAAGTTCACAAATTGCATATTTTGTTCCGATATTCCATAGCATGTCAGCAGCAAAATCCTTGCATGTTAAATATGGATTTTGCTGTGGATTTGGTTCAGGCTTTACCTTTTTTATTGCAAAGGTGAAATAAGAACTGGATCTGAGTAAAGAGTAAACAGGCTGCAGACTTGAAAGTCTGCATTGTAGGTCAATTAAAGGTGAGAAAATATCTGCAATATTTTCTGAAACCTGATCTAATTAGCTGGTATTATATAATGTTGCTGATTTCCTGCAAGGATATCTATTCGGGAAATACGCAATGTCTGTACTTAGGCTTATACCTGAGCCTCCTGATGGAAAAAAAAAATAACATTAAAATATAAGGGTACATTCCCACAGTCATAGATGCTGTTAATATTCTGTCCGCGTCTTCAGCACCACAGTTGTGGTTGGAACTTTATAAAATGTAATTCCTAGATTGAGGAGAAAATCCACAGTATAAATTGAGTGGCACTGTGGATTTGAGATTTGTGGACTCGCAATTTTTGTTGACTTTCACAACAAGTTTTCTCATTTTTTAAACGGAATATGCAAAAATTATTAAGGATTTTTCCATTGTGGATTTTATTGCAGAAAATCCACAGTAAATCCAGTCCACGAAGAGTTTTTTCTTCTGCCCAGTGGATTCAGAAAATGGGCATGCGCAAACCACTACACCACCAATGGAAAGAGATGCAAGATCTGGGGGAAGAAACAGCGATGTCGCCACGCCCATATGACCTGACCAGCCTGATTGACAGGCGAAAACGGCGACTTTGGTAAGTTATTTCGGCAGCATAGGTGGGGAATCAGGGTACACAAAATACACTATAGTAACGCACAGTTCAGGCCCTATTTAACAGTATTTTTATCTCGTACTGAAAAAACGGGGTGACAGGTTCCGTTTAAACTGGGGCATAGGAAATTACATTCTTACTCTGCAGGGAAGGAGGAAGGAAGTCGGGAGTGCACCTTTGTCTGCACACTGAAGAGGAGCGATTGCAGTCGAAATGCGCAGGCGCGAGATTTCCGACCACACACCTGACGTCACAGGGACAGAGTGACGATGTGGAAGGAAAAAGATAGAATAATGAAGAGAGGAGGCAGCGCCATCATCTGGGCAACGTCCGCCCCATAGCCTGGAAGTACTCATTTACAAATAGCGATAGTAGCAAATTTTTCTACAACAAGGCATCATCCTTGAGGCACACACATATGACTTTTTAGCAGTTTATAATCTGTATGCCCATACTAATAGGTTAAATAGCACAAAATATGGCAACAGATTCCCTTTAAGCAAAGGTTAGGTCATCAATATCAAAGTGGTGAACAACCATCTCTGGCTACTTGTCCACAAGTAATCTCTGGTCTCACTGTCTCTTTCTGTCTTACAACAAGGCATTGGATAGGAGGCATACAGGGATTATTTTTTTCCGCAGTGTATAACCTGTATGCCCATATTAATAGGTTGGATAGCTCAAATGGGGTGACAGTTTCCCATTAAGTCATCAATATCAGATAGGTGGGGTCCGACAGCCCCTTTACAGAGAGAGAGTTGTGGGCAGCCTTGTATGTAGTATGTATCAGTGTGTTGAAACGTATTGGATAGCCAGACAAGGGACCGGGTGGCAGAATTGAGAATGGTTTAAGGGGTGCAAGGGTGTTAGAGAGGAGACCACATAGGAGGATTTGGCTGTAATCCCAGCATTTGCCAGCATTTTGATAAGACTCAAGGTTGAGGGATGAGTAGAAATGGGAAATGTTTTTGAGCAGGAGGTGGTAATACACTTGAATATTCGGTAGCACTTCGGCTAGCATTGTTTCTTTGCAGCTTTGGGGTCCTTGGTTTGAATCTGACCAAGGGCAAAATCTGATTGCAGTTTGTATCTTCTCTGTGAGTTGCCTCCGGCACTCTGATTCACTTCCTCCGGCACTCTGATTCACTTCCACCCTCCTAAAACAAACTGGAAGGTTACCTGGTTTCCTATAAAAATTGACTGTAGTGAAATTTGGGGGAACAAACAACTTTTGTACAACTCTCCATATAACAACACGAATTGCCAGGCTGTGCTTGAGTCCTTTGAGTGAGAACAGTGCATTACGAACGTTTGTGGTCATTGATGGCATAAAGAAGGGAGGCCGACTTGGAAAAGTGTGAAAATGTGTAACGTGATGGATAGTTTTGCTGGTGTGGTTGGGTGGGATCCGGGAAAAATTATGTATTTGGTTCTGTCAATTAAAACATTGGATGCATGATCTTGATTAATATTCACCGAGAAACAGAAAATTACTTGAGGCAAAACAAGGTACCATAGATTATATCAAGTGCCGTGCATGCTAGTGGTTTGTGATCCATGCTTCCTTCCAACGTCACTAGTACTTCTTGAAAAAAAAAAAAAACTAGGTCAATGTTTAAAGAGTTTAATTGGCGCAGTTTCACCTTTTTCTATTCTTGGTCAGTGCCAGGGGGATATTTCTGGTGTGTACATACTTTGCCATAACAAATTACACCACTGCTTATTACTGTGCTGCAAAGATCGCAATACGGCCTGTGCAAACAGATGAGCCATGCAGGCAGAGACATTTTCTTATTGAGCTGCCTGCAAAAATTACTGGACTTAATACAGACTGATTTGTCCACAAGTAGGCAGCATCCAATCATGCTAATAATTGCATCATTTTTAAAATGAATCTCTGCTTTGAAGCCGCTTTAACTAGAATTTTATGGAATTGCATTATGAGCAAATCCCTTATATTAAGTCATTATGGAAATTTTCCCCCTTTTTCGTGGAAGTGCCATTCCCATAATAGAGCAGAGCAGTGTCACGTTACGTGCTCCGGTTTATCTCAATTTCTTCCTAAGGCAAAAATGAAATAAAAATACATAAAACCAGCAAAGTAGAGGTCATAAGACGAAAATAGACCTAATACTCGCCAAACCAAGCTGATGGGCAGCAAATTATGTTCTGTCAAGACCATTATCGAAATGTAGCTAATTAGCAGCTCTAGTTGTGGCAGCTCCAAAGTGGAATCTAACTCGCACATATCCCGGATCCGGATGATTCGATGATGGAGTATTCATACATCCACACAATGTCTTGCGGCCATGTCGATGCTGGAAATTCAGGAGGAACATGACTTACGTTTCTCCTGAATATTCTGTTGTATCAATCAGTGTTAAAACATATTAATAGCGAATTTGTCAGCAGGTTTTTGCTTTCTAATCTGTGACAATCATAATGTAACATCAGAGACCTTGATTTCAGTGATGTGTCACTTACTGGGCTGCTTTCTCTAGTTTCATTAAAATTAGAGTTTTATCTGCAGGAGATTATGACTAGAGGACTAGTTGCCTCATGCCATGTAGTCCTGCTCTGTCCAACCACTCCCCCACCACTAATTGGCAGCTTTCTGCCTATGTACAGTGTATACAAAAAGCTGTCAATCAGTGGTGTGGGCGAGGTTATACACAGCTCAGCTTTAAAACTGCTAGATCTGCAGCAAAGAAAACATGGATTTTAGCCAAAATGACGGCGTGCAGCCCATAAGTGACAAATCGCTGGAATAAGGATCTCTGCCCCTACATCAGACTACAAAGTAAAATCCTGGTGACAGATCCCCTTTAAGCTTATCGAATCTAGCAATAGATTACTTTTAAAAGTGATCTTGCTGGAGACAATGTCAGCCGAGGACCCACCAATGGAATTGATTTCGTAAGCGCAATCTATGGTTACATAGAAATGTTAATAATAATTTTTATTTTTATATAGCGCTGACATATTCTACAGCGCTTTACAGATTGCACACATTATCATCACTGTCCCCGATGGGGCTCACAATCTACTTTCCCTATCAGTATGTCTTTGGAATGTGGGAGGAAACCGGAGAACCCGGAGGAAACCCACACAAACACGGGGAGAACATACAAACTCATTGCAGATGTTGTCCTTGATAGGACTTAAACCCAGGACTCCAGCGCTGCAAAGCTGAGGTGCTAACCACTGAGCCACCGTGCTGCCCAATGTTACGTGTTCCTTTTTGTAGAAAAGCATCAGTTATTGCCATTGCTGTATCCCCAACCCAATTACCCCAAATTGTACAAACCAATAATACCACCACTAGATTGAGGTCACACTATTCAAGAAAATAAAATACTAGTGAGATAACATCACAGGCAGAATGAAGATTCAATCTAGAGACTTATTCTCTTATTCCAGACATATTCTTTGCTATTCTCTCTGCCCCAACCACCATGACAACTTCTCGAGAACTATAATGTTTTCTGCATTTTCAGCCCCTTATATTTTTGGCCCCTTAATTCTGTAGACATCCCCAGCTTCTAAAACAGCACAACTATTTATCCTTTAACATTGACACCCTGCTGTTACTACCTATACCATGATAAATTAGATAACCATCTCACCTGTCCCGATGAGTGCACGGGATCTCAAATCCACAGCAAATAGGGCAATCCAAAAGAAGCAGATCCAGCACAACCAAAACACCCTGTAAACTTTATTTTCTTTCCATAAAATACAGCACAAGAATGAAATATCAAAAATCCACGAGGAATTAAAAGTCCCACTGCTGTCCCAGGTATCTCGTATCCTTATTTACAGTATAAAACCTCAAATATAACAATTATAAAATGATATTGCTTTATGCTCAATCAGGTGAAAGAAGGGGCATAGTTAGAAAATGCCAGACCCCAAAGAAAACATTTAGGTCGCAAAAGCAATAATTGAACCCCATATAACTACAGTATATAATGTTGTAATTTTCAACCAAAGATCTGACTCCTAAATTAATTCTGTCTTCAGACGCCAAAGTTAATGAGACCCAACACAGTCAAGGAATCTCCAAAGTGGAAGGTTCAAGGGAATCTGTCATCAAATTTTTGCTTTGTAAACGGAGAGCATCCTATTGTAGGAGCAGAGTCCTTGATTACAGGGATGTGTTACTTACTGGTCTGTTTTGCAGTTTCAATACAATCAGCATTTATCAGCATAAGATTATCATTACAGGACAACTTGCAGGTGCAGGGTAGTCCAACCCCTCCCCCAGCACTGATTAGTAGCTTTCACTATGCAATGTACACAGATAGATGTGGTGAGGGAAAGGTTATACATAGATCAACAACTGAGCTCTGCTCAACCTGCAGCATAGAAAACTACGGCTCAATCACAACTGTTGCACCCAGTAAACTAAGTGACACATCACTTGAATCAAGGTCTCTGTTCTTACATTGTGGTGCTGTCAGATTACATAGCAAAAACCTGCTGACAGATTCCCTTTAAGGGTGTTTCCAGTATTACCTCCAAAAAAGGTCTAAGCAGGTGTAAACTGACTGAGGGCTGGTAGGAGCGGACGAGTAACTGCTCCATAACGCTCTGGCACATTACAGGAAAATCATGTTGTGGTTCCCGTGTACGGATGTGTGTGGGATACATGACACTCCCTTGTAGGCCACAGGCCTCTGCCGTCTCAGGACCTCAATCTTCAGGAACCGCCGCACATAACTCAGGGGACACACGGTTCGTTTCAACACACAACAGTTCACAGGACAGTCCAGCTCATTAGATGGTAACGTGCAGTAGCAGGCACAATTCTTATTCTTTTTGCAGCATTGCTTTTGGTTCTCTCTGGACTCTCCCTACGTTTACTGGCTCTGTTAGCTCCATGGATCTCCGGTTCAGTTTCGCAGGACACTCGGGATCGGTTACCTTCCCTTCACGCAGTTCCACGTCCCTCTTCCCCTGTATACCAGAGGACACGATGCTCTTTGTAGTCTGTATTCCAGCCTTGAGCTAAGGACGCTTCTGGCTATCCACAAGGGATTCCAGTAAGGCTTCCCCCTGCCTGTAAGGATGGCATCTGGCTATCGCCCACTGCACTGAACTTGACCTTACTTCACACACTTTCCTATCTGACTATAACCAGGCAGTCAGTCCCTTTTTCTGACCTTACTAACCTCCTCCCACTGTGGGCTAGCCCACGAGTTATGATACACTTCTGTTAATGTCTGTCTTTTGTGAATTTTTTTATGCAGCACACCGAGGAATGGTTAATGTAGAGGTTTGTGAACCTTTATTGTTGGATTGCATATGAAATCATTAATTTAATCTATTCTAAGTACCTAGTTTTCCAGCTCATTGAGGTGGATTGGATCCTACTTGTGCATCATTATACAGTAGTGTCGTGGTGTCACGGGTGTGTCAGGTGTGACAGAGAGTCATCCTGGATCCGGCTGTAGAAGGTCATTGCGATTAGCTCTACAAGCATTTTCTAATTTTTTGCATCTCTGTTATGCAGTGATATCCTTCTCCCTCTAGGACCCAACAGTTACCTCCACCCTCTGCTGCTAATTAACACATTCTTGCTTAAGGTTTAAATACCTTCAGTCTCTTCAGCAAGGTGCTGGTGTTAGATCAATTTCCCTTTGTCTGGTTGGAAGTACTAGCAGTCGGCTAGTGTCTTCTTCGGGAATTGCTGGCATGATCTCGGTGGTCTTCTCAAGCAAAGTGCATCCCCTCATTTGTTAACCCTATCTGTCTTTAGTTGTAGTGGGGGCTGACTACCGCTCCATATCCAGAACCTATCACTAGTGTCAGGCAGGGATTATGTTCCTGCTCGGCAATGGGTGCAGAACCTATTTAGGGCAAACAGGGTGTTAGATCTGCCTAGGGGGTCTCCACTCCTTCCTTCCCAAGTGTTTGGGCTTTCGCTCCCTCTCCCCATTGTTGTGCACCTTGCTTCTCCCTCACCCAGCGTGTCATGTGGTCTTTTCTATACACCCTCAAATTACCATATCAATTATGTGATGCAGTGACCCATGTTACAGCCAGGGGGCGCTGTATGTGCTCCTCAGGATACACATGGAGGCGTATCTGTAATGGTGATAATGAAACAGTGTCCGGCATGATTGTAAATGGCCGGTATGTGTCGCAGAGGGAGTCTGCGCTATCAGCCTGTAGAATTGTTGTTCTGGGACCTACAGTCCCACAAGTATTTGCACAGTTTAAAAGGGAGGCTTGCAGGGTTAGTTGGAGAGCTGGGCGGGTCTGACTAACCACACACACACCTCCCACCTATGGGGTTGGTTACAGGTACATAATGTGACCAGGGCTCAGGTCACATGGTCAGAGTTAATGGCCTGTGTGTTGGAATGTCCTGAAGTGGACTGGATTCCTGGAAGCACATGGTGAGGCCATGGACTGATGGCCTGTGTGTTGGAAGTGCCTGGGACTGGACTTTCTGAATAGCGCACGGAGAGGCCGTATCTGCAGAGCCTGGGATGGCTACTGTGTTGGGGAAGCTACAGTTCCTTTTGTGGGTCTGGACTATCTGAAGTGCCTTGGTCTCAAGGACGGTGATCCCAGTAAGGCAGCTTTTTCATAGGAACCAGGACTGACAGGAGTCAGTGTGTGGAGCAGGAGCTCCTGTAAGGTAACTCCAGATAAAGGGGGTTACGGGCAGAGAAGTATCTGCCATTGGAACAGACTGTCAGTGCTTATGATGTTCCATTGATGTAAATAATGAACTGATCGTGGTGCGGTTTATGATGTTTAATAAACCGGATAAAGTGTTTTTGTGAGAAAATGTGCCTGAGTGCTTTAATCCCGTTGCCAAGCGAGTGTCCCCCAACCCACTCAGGGAGTGCTATCTCACAATATGTATAGATTAAAGATGCATAACATTATTAGCACTATAATACAACACAATCGATTACTTCAGCGAAAGGAACGTGGCAGTACAGTCCAACACTCTTACAGATGTTCAACTGGTGAGCCAGCAACAAGGTCATGGGTACCCAAGGCTCATTGATGTGTGTAAGAAGTAAAGGCTCGTCTTCTCTCATCCAATCCAACAATCTCATCTGGCAATCCAGGAAAGATCTTTGTACCCTGTTAGCAAGCAGCTGAAAAAGTTTCTGTTGGCTATGATACAAATGTGTCAGAACACACATGCTGTATATAAGGTTGAGTAGTCACAAACCAGTCAAAAGTGTCTGTGCTGACCCCTGTCCACAAAGAAAGTGTACCATGTGCACATGGATAACAGAACTAGACCATGGAGTAATATAAAAAGGTGTAAAAACGTGGCCTGGTCTTAAGAATCACATTTTGTTTTCCGTTTTGTAGATGGATTCATGATTGTGTGAGGGGTGAAAAGCATAAGATTCTTTAGATTGTGCACCACAATCTAACAATCACAGAAACAGTTGCAATCAGAAGAATCATTATTAACCCCTTCGCGCCGTACTAGTACTGCGCTGCCGGCACTGCATAAGTGCCAGCCGCAGTACTAGTACGGCGCCGCCATTTTCCGGTCACCGCGCGGCATCGCGCGGTGATCGGGTTCCGGTGTCTGCTGTTCCTGACAGCAGACAATCCCTGCACGCAGCCCCGGGTGCCTGCACCGCCCCCCCGCATCAGCGATCGCTGTGATTGGCTGGTCAATTCTGACCAGCCAATCACAGCGATGTGACAATAAAGTTTCAAAAAAAAAAAAAAAAAAAGCATGTGACAGGCTGTGATTGATGCTGTGTGACGTCGCACCAATCACAGCCGTCACTGTAGGTGGGGTGATCGCCACGTCACCTCACCTGATTAACCCCTATGGCGCTGATTGGCTGAACAATAGCTTCTAGCCAATCAGCGCCAAAGGGGTTAATTTAAAATACCGATCACCGCCCTGCACGCCATCTTTCTCTCAGATTTGGCGTGCAGAGCGGTGGTCTAAGCCCCTCTGTGTCACCTTAGTGAAGGAATCCATTGGTGGCCAGTGCGATCCTCCCTGGGATCTCCTGCCTCCAGCTTGTGCTCCTGCTTCAGCTTGTGCTCCGTGCTGTGTGCTCTCTGCTGCCATCTGCCTGCTGTGTGACTCCTGTGATCACAGCAGCAGCAGCACCTCCCCCACCCCTTTCCCATCCCCCCATCCCTGTTCCAGTACCCCCTCCCTCCCCCACCCTCCAATTGAAATTTTTTGCGCACTTTTTTTGCGCTTTTTTTCCTGTGCGCGGCGTCCCGCGCAGAGCATTCGTGCTCTTCCTGTGTCCGCAGCGCTCTGATCAGTATCGCTGCTGATCAGAGACTGCGCCACAGGACTTTTTTTTTTTAGTTAGTGTAGCGGACATTGCAGTCTAAGCGACGTCTGTTTTTTTTTTTTTAGAAAAAAAATTGTAGTTAGTACAGTGTAGTTTTAGACGTAACAAGGTAGCGTAGCCGGCGTCAGTGTTTGGTGACGTCCCTCCATCCCTGTTCAAGTACCCACCTCCAATTCAATTTTTTGCGCACTTTTTTGCGCTTTTTTTCCTGTGCGCGGCGTCCCGCGCAGAGCATTCGTGCTCTTCCTGTGTCCGCAGCTCTTTGATCAGTATCGCTGCTGATCAGAGACTGCGCTACAGGACTTTTTTTTTTTAGTTAGTGTAGCGGACATTGCAGTCTAAGCAACGTCCGATTTTTTTTTTTCTTTTACAAAAATATAATAGTAGTTAGTACAGTGTAGTCTTAGACGTAGATTAGCTGGTGTCACAGCGTTCGTGACGACCGGTCTTTTTTTTTTTTTTTTGGAGAAAAAAAAAATTGTACAGAGTAGTTTAGTGGTAGCGTGTTAGTGTAGCCAGCGTCACAGCGTTAGTGACGACCGATCATCTTTTAGAAGAAAAAAAAAATCGTACTGAGTTTTATAGGTAGGGAGGTAGCGTCTTGTGCATAAAAAAAATCTGCTATCGCCGGATTATCTCTAGTGCATTAGGGGAGCGTACGTCACAGTGTTAGTGGCGTTCGCTTTTCTTTTGTAAAAAAAATATTTAGTTGCGTAGGGTAAATTTATACTTTTTTTTTTATACAAACTTATTTTTTTACATTGATTTTTCTTTTCATCTTTTTTTCTTGTTTCTTCTACATTTTTTCTCACTACTTGTTTTTTCTCTCTGATTGGTTTTAATAAAGAGTACCCTATACACAAGCCCCACACATTACACGTGTAAAAGCACCACCAAAAAAATGGCCCATTCGTCAACAAGGCGCTATTCACCAGAGGAGGCTTACGCCATCCTTGCGTCCGACACGGATTCAGCCAGTGAGGAAGATCCCACATTCCTCTATTCCTCCTCCTCCTCATCTGGTGAGGAAAGACCCCTAACACGGCGCCGTAGGACCCAGGCAACTCCTGCAGCAATCGATCCCGTATGGATTGCACCCCCGGAAAATTTTCAGCCCGTCATTCCGGATTTCAGCAGCAGCTCAGGAATCCAGTTTGACACGACTGGCCTCACTGAAATTGACTTCTTCAAATTCTTTTTCAGTGATGAAATAATAAATATTATGGTGGCCCAGACGAACCTGTATGCCCAACAATTTTTTACCCAAAATCCCACGTCATCTTATGCCAGATGGACCCCCGTAAATGCAGCAGAGATGATGACATTTTGGGGAATTGTGCTGCATATGGGCCTAATCAAAAAGCCAAAGCTTCGGCAATACTGGAGTACTGACATTCTCTACAGTACACCGGTATTCCGCATGGCCATGAAAAGGACACGATTTGAAGCGATCCAAAAATTTTTGCATTTCAGTGATAATGCGCAGTGTCCTCCCCGAGACGATCCAAACTTTGATCGTCTATATAAAATTCGTCCAGTGGTTGAACTCTTCAGCAGAAAATTTGCTGAGGCGTACACACCCCAGAGGGACATCGCTATTGATGAATCTCTCGTTCATTTCAAAGGGAGGCTAAAATTCCGACAGTACCTGCCCAGTAAGAGGTCCAGGTACGGAATAAAGCTGTACAAACTGTGCGAGAGTACCTCAGGGTACACCCACAGATTTAGGGTCTACGAGGGTAAGGACACCCAGATTAACCCCCCTGAATGCCCCCCCATCCTGGGGGTGAGTGGGAAAATTGTGTGGGAATTGCTGCACCCACTGCTGGATAAGGGTTATCACCTTTATATTGACAACTTTTACACCAGCATCCCACTCTTCAAGGCCCTCTCTGCCAGAGGTACAGCTGCATGTGGCACCGTGCGAAAAAAATCAGCGAGGCCTCCCTAAGCCGCTAATTGGGCAAACGCTGAGAAAAGGGGAAAGCAGAGCCAAATGCAGCGACAACATGCTGGTGGTCAAGTATAAGGACAAAAGGGATGTCCTTATCCTGACCACCATACACCGTGACAACAGCACCCTTGTCACTGTTCGTGGGACCACAACACAAGTCCCAAAGCCAGATTGTATCCTGGATTACAATCGGTACATGGGGGGTGTGGATCTCTCAGATCAGGTCCTCCAACCATACAGTGCCATGCGAAAAGCTTACGTATGGTACAAAAAATTGGCCATGCACATTGTACAGATGGCACTGTACAATGCTTTTGTGCTGTCCCGATCTGCAGGCAATACGGGGACCTTCCTTCAGTTTCAGGAGGTAGTCATCAAGGCCCTAATGTTTGGCACTCAGGGAGGTGAGGGTCCCAGTACTTCTGAATCTGATAGTGCCCGTATTGTCCAAGGTCAACATTTCCCAGGACAGGTTCCCCAAACAGCGAGGACAGGACGATCACAAAAACGGTGTAGAGTATGTTCCAAGAGGGGAATCCGAAAGGACACAATTTACCATTGTGAAACCTGCCCTGAGAAACCTGGCCTTTGCATTAAGGATTGCTTCAAAGCATACCACACGTCCACAAATTAATAAAAATTAGTTTATACCCTGTTGACACAACACACTGTGTAGTTTCCAACATGGGGTCACTTGTGGAGTGAGGCACTTGGAGGTTTACGGTGCTCACCACATATCTAAATAAATTCCTTGGTAGGTCCAGTTTTCGAAATGGTGTCACTTGTGGAGTGAGGCACTTGGAGGTTTACGGTGCTCACCACATATCTAAATAAATTCCTTGGGAGGTCCAGTTTTCAAAATGGTGTCACTTGTGGAGTGAGGCACTTGGAGGTTTACGGTGCTCACCACATATCTAAATAAATTCCTTGGGAGGTCCAGTTTTCAAAATGGTGTCACTTGTGGAGTGAGGCACTTGGAGGTTTACGGTGCTCACCACATATCTAAATAAATTCCTTGGTAGGTCCAGTTTTCAAAATGGGGTCACTTGTGGAGTGAGGCACTTGGAGGTTTACGGTGCTCACCACATATCTAAATAAATTCCTTGGGAGGTCCAGTTTTCAAAATGGGGTCACTTGTGGAGTGAGGCACTTGGAGGTTTACGGTGCTCACCACATATCTAAATAAATTCCTTGGGAGGTCCAGTTTTCAAAATGGGGTCACTTGTGGAGTGAGGCACTTGGAGGTTTACGGTGCTCACCACATATCTAAATAAATTCCTTGGGAGGTCCAGTTTTCAAAATGGGGTCACTTGTGGAGTGAGGCACTTGGAGGTTTACGGTGCTCACCACATATCTAAATAAATTCCTTGGGAGGTCCAGTTTTCAAAATGGGGTCACTTGTGGAGGATTTCCACTGTTTAGGTACATCAGGGGCTCTGCAAATGCAACGTGACGCCTGCAGACCAATCCATCTAAGTCTGCATTCCAAATGGTGCTCCTTCCCTTCCGAGCTCTGCCATGCGCACAAACAGTGGTTTTTCCCCACATATGGGGTATCGGCGTACTCGTGAAAAATTGCACAACATTTTTTTCTTTCTATTTTGTCCTATAACCCTTGGGAAAAAAAAAACCTTGCTAAAGATCATTTTTGTGGAAAAAATGTGTTCTATTTTTTTTTTACGACTCATCATTATAATTTTTGGTGAGGCACTTGGAGGTTCACGGTGCTCATCACATAGCTAGATAAGTTCCTTGAAGGGTCTAGTTTCCAAAATGGGGTCACTTGTGGCGGTTTTCCACTGTTTAGGCACATCAGGGGCTCTCCAAACGGGACATGGTGTCCGATCTCAATTCCAGCCAATTTTGGTTTGTAAAAGTCAAAAGGTGCTCCTTCCCTTCCGAGCCCTGCCGTGTGCCCAAACAGTGGTTTTCCCCCACATATGGGGTATCAGTATATTCAGGATAAATTGGTCAACAACTTTAGTGGTCCATTTTCTCCATTTACACTTGTGAAGATAAAAAAATTGTTGTTAAAAGATCATTTTTGGGGAAAAAATGTGTATTTATTTTCACGCCTCTACGTTCTAAACTTCTGTTAAGCACCTGGGGGTTCAAAGTGCTCACCACATAGCTAGATAAGTTCCTTGAAGGGTCTAGTTTCCAAAATGGGGTCACTTGTGGCGGTTTTCCACTGTTTAGGCACATCAGGGGCTCTCCAAACGGGACATGGTGTCCGATCTCAATTCCAGCCAATTTTGGTTTGTAAAAGTCAAAAGGTGCTCCTTCCCTTCCGAGCCCTGCCGTGTGCCCAAACAGTGGTTTTCCCCCACATATGGGGTATCAGTGTATTCAGGATAAATTGGTCAACAACTTTAGTTGTCCATTTTCTCCTTTTACACTTGTGAAGATAAAAAAATTGTTGTTAAAAGATCATTTTTGGGGAAAAAATGTGAATTTTTATTTTCACGCCTCTACGTTCTAAACTTCTGTGAAGCACCTGGGGGTTCAAAGTGCTCACCACATAGCTAGATAAGTTCCTTGAAGGGTCTAGTTTCCAAAATGGGGTCACTTGTGGCGGTTTTCCACTGTTTAGGCACATCAGGGGCTCTCCAAACGGGACATGGTGTCCGATCTCAATTCCAGCCAATTTTGGTTTGTAAAAGTCAAAAGGTGCTCCTTCCCTTCCGAGCCCTGCCGTGTGCCCAAACAGTGGTTTTCCCCCACATATGGGGTATCAGTGTATTCAGGATAAATTGGTCAACAACTTGAGTGGTCCATTTTCTCCTTTTACACTTGTGAAGATAAAAAAATTGTTGTTAAAAGATCATTTTTGGGGAAAAAATGTGAATTTTTATTTTCACGCCTCTACGTTCTAAACTTCTGTGAAGCACCTGGGGGTTCAAAGTGCTCACCACATAGCTAGATAAGTTCCTTGAAGGGTCTAGTTTCCAAAATGGGGTCACTTGTGGCGGTTTTCCACTGTGTAGGCACATCAGGGGCTCTCCAAACGGGACATGCTGTCCGATCTCAATTCCAGCCAATTTTGGTTTGTAAAAGTCAAAAGGCGCTCCTTCCCTTCCGAGCCCTGCCGTGTGCCCAAATAGTGGTTTTCCCCCACATATGGGGTATCAGTGTATTCAGGATGAATTGGTCAACAACTTTAGTGGTCCATTTTCTCCTTTTACACTTGTGAAGATAAAAAAATTGTTGTTAAAATATCATTTTTGGGGAAAAAATGTGAATTTTTATTTTCACGCCTCTACGTTCTAAACTTCTGTGAAGCACCTGGGGGTTCAATGTGCTCACCACATAGCTAGATAAGTTCCTTGAAGGGTCTAGTTTCCAAAATGGGGTCACTTGTGGCGGTTTTCCACTGTTTAGGCACATCAGGGGCTCTCCAAACGGGACATGGTGTTCGATCTCAATTCCAGCCAATTTTGGTTTGAAATAGTCAAACGGCGCTCCTTCCCTTCCGAGCCCTGCCGTGCGCCCAGACAGTGGTTTTCTCCCACATATGGGGTATCAGTGTATTCAGAAGGAATTGCACAACAACTTTCGTGGTCCATTTTCTTCTTTTACCCTTGTGAAAATAAAAAAAAAGTTGCTATAAATCATTATGTGGAAAAAAAAGTTAAATGTTATTTTTTTCCTTCCACAGTCCGTTAATTCCTGTGAAGCACCTGAAGGGTTAATAAACTTCTTGAATGTGGTTTTGAGTACCTCGGGGGGTATAGTTTTTAGAATGGTGTCACTTTTGGGTATTTTAAATCTTATAAGCCTCTCAAAGTGACTTCAAATATGATGTGGTCCCTACAAAAAATGGTTTTATAAAAGTTGTTGAAAAAATGAGAAATCGCTGTTTAACTTTTAACCCTTATAACTCCCTAAGGAAAAAAAAATTGGTTCCAAAATGTTGCTGATGTAAAGTAGACATGTGGGAAATGTTATTTATTAACTAATTTGTGCGATATGAGTCTCTAATGCAAGGGTATAAAAATTGAAAGTTTGAAAATTGCAAAATTTTCAAAATTTTCGCCAAATTTCCGTTTTTTTCACAAAGAAACGAAGGTAATATCAAATAAATTTTACCACTATCATGAAGTACAATATGTCACGAGAAAACAATGTCAGAATCGCCAGGATCCGTTGAAGCGTTTCAGAGTTATTACCTCATAAAGTGACAGTGGTCAGAATTGTAAAAATTGGCCCTGTCACTTAGGTGAAAACAGGCTTCGGGGTGAAGGGGTTAAAGTCACAAGAAATATCAAGCTGATCGAACGGCAACAAAAATTTACGTAATTCCAAAGGATCCATTGCTTACATCTCAATGCCAAATATCACAGAGCACCTTGAAAGGTCTTGTGGAGTCCATGCCTTGATGGGCTAAGACTGTTTTGATGGCATGAGGACGTATACACAATATCAGGTGCCATTATTCCTCATTGGTGGGTGTTTTATACATATGGGGGAAGATTTATTAATAGAGTTTTAAATGTAGACAACTTAAAAGTAGACAGAACAGTCTAGAGATCAGGAACCTTTCTATGTTTTGTGCCACTTCTTGGTGGGTCTTTTTATGCTATTATTTTACAACAAACCTATAAAACACACCTTTAATAAAATCTGGAACTTTTTTGTCTCGTGAGGTGCACAAAGTTTCTAAAACAATATTCATGGTGCGCAGCATATGGTCCATTTCTTTGGCCTAAATTTGAGCGATAATTTAGTAAACCTTAATTATTATTTCCAGATTTTTATTTGTCTACAGTGTTATAAGGGAAGAATCCTAGAATAAATTATAGCATTCTCGGATTTAGGATATGTGATGAAAGTGAGCAAGCTATACATATAGTGAAAATGCCTTGCTGCATTTGGATTGATTGTATGTAACGTTTTTTTTTAGTTTGCAGGCTTAGGGCTATTATGAAGAATAAAGAATTACTGGCAGGAGCTAAAGTTAAAAGGTGTAGCAAATACTACTGACCATCCGTGAAAATTTGTACTGACCTTTGGCAAATAATGCTTCCCTGTGTCATTCAGATAACGAGTGCTTTGACCCTTGTGCACCCTGCCAATAACTTATCCCTGTCCCGTTTATCAGTTCCGGGTCATTGCATTGATGCTACCGAAATGTCATTTTAAACATCTCTAAAATCCAGCTCAACCAGATTCAATTTTAAAGGGTCATTGTACAAAAGGAAGAAACCCTTGACGTCACAAAGTCTTCTTACAACTTTTTATGAGAATGAATAATTTATAAACGCAAATTTGTTATTAACAAATATTTTTTTAAGGAAGTACTCCTGAATCTGTACAACCACATTAAGGTGCACATATACCTGAGATTGGCCAAACGCCCATTCCACCACTAGCTTTGCCTCCTTACACCCCTATACACATGCAAGCTTTGTTTACCGGAGAGTGCATCCGTCTCGGAAAATGACACAATTTTTTTTTTCTTTTAAGAAACTTTGAATTTTTTTTCACCACTTAAATAAAAAAGGACCTATACAGATTTGGTTTCTGCGAACTCGTAATGACCTGGACAATAATAATGGCAGGTCAGTTTTAGCATTTAGTTTACATGGTAGAAAGCAAAAAACAATTGTGAAATTGCACTTGGAATTTTTTTTTTATTTTCCTGTACACTATGCGGTAAAACCAATGGTGTTGTTCAAAGGTACAACTCGTCCCACAAAAAAACAAGCCCATACATGGCCATATTGAGGGAAAAATAAAAAAGGTATGCCTCTGGGAAGAAGGGGAGCAAAAACAGGAATGCAAAAACAAACATGGGCTACGGCGTGAAGGGGTTAAATTGTTGGCTGAACCCATTGATATTGTATTGTTCAGCTGACTGTGTTCCAATGTATACGGGAGTCTTAAGGCATGGAGGCTTTTCTGTCCAAAATTCTGCATGTTTAATTCTACTGATCAAAATGGTGGAAGTTTCCAATGTTGATATTTTCCCATTGAAGACTTGATTGATTTGCTTCCAGGAAGAATGGTATCTGTCTCAGTCCATGTTTGAATCTGTGGCAGATCTGGCCTCCCAGATTAAAACTTATTTCCTCTCAGGCTATCGGGAGTTAATGCAGTTTTTCCCCAGTGGCCGCTGGTGTAAGTAATTACATTGCTGCCTAGTCTGCTGATGTTGGTGGTGACAACTCCCACATTCCTTCAAAAGGTCACCGGATGCATCAGCTGACTGTTGGTTATACAGGTCCTTTTGGACACCAACCTAACTGGAGAAGGAGTTTGCTGAGTGCTGTGGTTCTTCAGCTGAATACTGATATCTGGTGCCTTACTCTGTTGTACGGTGTATTGCAGCAGAGAAAGCTAACTGTGGAGATTATTGTTGCTTTGTCCCTTTGTTGTCTGTAACTTCCCATGTGTTGTATTAGTGCAGCGATGGGACCAGTGCTCTCACCTGCCAGTTCCCTACTTAGGGATAAGAGCAGGGCAAGTGAGGGACTAGGTATCCTGCTCGGCGACGGGGTGAAAAAACCCGTATAGGGACACTAGTAAGAGCAGGGCACATCCTCAGGTGAGTGCAGGAGGTGTCCATTCCCCGTTCCTTAATGACAGGGCCCACCATTGTTAAAGTGTTCCCTGTGTACCCTTGTGTGTTTCCTCATTTGGTGACCAACCACTCATCGGGTTGGGTCACGCTAGGACACTTTGTGACAGTATCCCAAATGTGATGAACCATACAGAAGCACAGAAAATGACTAAGTATTGGAACTTTTCATGTCCAATACTAATAATGCACAGTATTGAAGCAGTCACAAAAAATATTTTGTTATGCAATTTTCTGAACCAGTCGAGGTACATCTGGACCAGCTTGGTTAAAGGGACCAATGATCAGTTTTAGCACAAATGATTGACTTAATATGAATTAATATATTTCTAACATTTAAACTTTTGTTTTAATTATTTTATTGATGTACGAGTTAAAACTTGGTCCTCTAAGTTAAGCTTAAAATGATCTGACTGAAGAGATATTTTGGACATGCTACTAAAGGACCTGTTTTATTGGAAATTTGGATTTGTTAGATTATTTTAATTTGAAAACATTTACGATCTATATGAGAACAGAAGGAGAAGATAGTTGTGGCCCAGTGGTAGAGGGGCAGGGCAACCTCTCAGTACCCTAAGGAACACTTTCAAAATGTGTCCTTCCTTCTCTCCACTTCAAGTCCCCAGAAATCAGGATGACTGTCAGATGGACAATAATTCATTTAATTGAAGTTAGAACTTCAGGACTTGCTGTAGTGTCAGCTTATTTGAACACACTTGCCAAATGGGCCTGCAGCTGCTTCCTTTTAGCCATGAAGGACACATTACATCCAGTTACACATTGTAATGCAAATCTGTTGCATAGGGAAGATTTATCACTTCTGTGGCTCAGCCTAGGACACTGTTTCCTTGTATGCTCACCCCCTAAATATCAGTGTGTCATTCAGTCATATCATCCTGTCTGAGCACTTAGTTTATTTCTTCCCTGGGTCACGTCTGTTAAATATTTTTAGATTTGTAAGTATTTATCCACATGGGTTTTTTCGTATATTGTAAGTGGTTGAAAATTTCCGATGCTTGATGTAGATAACAATCTTCTGGACCTGGCTGCTTCTTTAAGCACCGATACTGAAAGTCTTCTTTCACCAACCTAAAGGTACCGTTACACTAAACAATTTACCAACGATCACGACCAGCGATACAACCTGGCCGTGATCGTTGGTAAGTCGTTGTGTTGTCGCTGGGGAGCTGTCACACAGACAGCTCTTTCCAGCGACCAACGATCAGGGGAACGACTTCGGCATCGTTGAAACTGTCTTCAACGATGCCGAAGTCCCCGGGTAACCAGGGTAAACATCGGGCTACTAAGTGCAGGGCCGCGCTTAGTAACCCAATATTTACCCTGGTTACCATTGTAAAAGTAAAAAAAAAGACATACTCACATTCCGATGTCTGTCACGTCCCCCGGCGTCAGCTTCCCTGCACTGTGTAAGCGCCGGCCGTAAAGCAGAGCGGTGATGTCACCGCTGTGCTCTGCTTTACGGCCGGCCGGCGCTGACACAGTCAGTGTGGGAAGCTGACGCCAGGGGACGTGACAGACATCAGAATGTGAGTATGTACTGTTTTGTCTTTTAACTTTTACAATGGTAACCAGGGTAAATATCGGGTTACTAAGCGCGGCCCTGCGCTTAGTAACCCGATATTTACCCTGGTTACCAGTGAACACATCGCTGGATCGGCATCACACACGCCGATTCAGCGATGACAGCGGGTGATCAGCGACCAAAAAAAGGTCCTGATCATTCCCAGCGACCAACGATCTCCCAGCAGGGGCCTGATCGTTGGTCGTTGTCACGCATAACGATTTAGTTAACGATATCGTTGCTACGTCACAAAAGGCAACGATATCGTTAACGAAATCGTTATGTGTGAAGGTACCTTAAGTCTTCAGAGCTCATTTCAGAAGTTTCTTGCCTTCCATTCTGGCTGAATGAAGTGCTGCATGGTGTAAGCAGGATATAGGACCAGCGGGCACTGTAGCAGGCACTTCTCTACTGCTGTAGTAGGATTGACTGATGGAAAATGGAGACTGTCCAGGAAAAGGTATAAAAACAATATGATACCATGGTTTACTAATAAAAAATTAATATGGTGCAATAGAAATAAAGGTTAATTCGGTCTGGTAAGCACTGCTGAATTGTACTCTATTAATTTTAAACAATGGCGTTAATTTAATATTTTACCTTTAACTGAGTATATAACAAAGTTATATCCGCGAGCGACATCACTGATCATCAGAGAGTCAGCAGATTTCTACATGTTACAGTGCTATTCGATGTTTCGCTGTTCCATGTATTTTCAATAAACCTACTTTTACTGTGGTCACAGGAAAGTGAATGGAATAATTATTTAATGCAATCACTTCCTTTTTCTATGTGTCTGACAGGAAAAAGGTGGAAAGAAGAAAGCCCGCACAGAGATCGCTGATCTCTATGGAAAACTACCTGTGCAGTACACACGAGCTTCAGCGAGAATGACAGATCAGGGACAGGAATAACGTAGCACGTTTCTTTCCTGTTCAATCATCTGGCTTATAAAGATGCAGCGCGCCGCACAGCAATTCTCCGCAGAGATTAATGATCTTTCTGGTATCTCCAATCTCCTTTCAACTGTATAGAAGGACCGAACGGGACGAAATTCACTACAATGTGAAATTGTTTTACGCAAAAACCCCGAATCTGAAGATTTAATTTGAACCCTCCACACAACTCTTCATGTTTTTATTTTGTTTTTACCTTTGTCAGGCAAACACCTTACCTTCCCACATTAAACATTAGACAGTCGTGAATGGAGTCTATTTCTAAATTATTCGATGAACGTAGAGTCATATTCGACAATACTAGTCACATATAACTAATTTTAGTGCCCACATTATGGAAGCCATAACACATTCACTTTAATGTAATATTTTGTCTAAAAGGAACCAACAAACAAGGGAGAACAGTAAAGTGCACTACCATAAAAGATTGGGGAGATAGGAGAACAGGTTTTACCCCAATGTTTACAAAGCATTACATAGATCATTTCTAAACAAAAAAAAATGTGTTCCTATTATATTTTTATAGCAGTTAAAGATTGTTTTTTGTAACGGGATTCTCTAAATATTCTGCATGTAAAGGTAAAACATTTCTTAAACTAACTCACAAACAAAAATATCCTGACGCAGAAAGTTAACACTTAACACAATAAAAGTCATTGAACTTTTAGGGTATGTGCACACGTTCAGATTTTTTCGCTATAAAAACTCATTAAAAACGCATGCATTATGCATCCTATCATTTAGAATGCATTCTGCAATTTTTGTGCATATAATGCGTTTTTTTCTGCGAAAAAAATGCATCGCGGTAAAAAAAAGCAGCATGTCCATTAATTTTGCGTTTTTTTCGCATTTTTCCCACTATTCTATGCATTTGGAAAAAACGCAAAAAAAAACGCATAAAAAAACGCATGCGGATTTCTGGCAGAAATGTCCGGTTTTTGTCAGAAAAATTTCTGCCAGAAATCCTGACGTGTGCACATACCCTTATGGTTGGATGTTGAGTTACACTTTTTACATGAAGATAGCTCACTATCGTGGTATGTTTGTCATTTTAAGAAATGTTGCCTCTGTAATTTAATAATAAAATTGTACTTGGCATATACTATCGTAGTCTAAACTCAATAATAAAACCGTTTGCAATAATGTCCTCATTTATGGTGAGAATTTTATAATTTGCTTTCCCCCGAATCAGGATTTAGAGCCTTTTATAAGAAACTGCTGCAACTGGTACTGTATAACAAATATATTAAGAAATGCACAGAAAGTTGGACCTAAAAAAGTGCAATAGCAGATAATTGTTAAAGGGGTTATCCAGACTTTTTTTGTTAATCTATGGGGATAAGCACTTATCGGCAGGTGGTTGATAACTACCTGCCTTTTTTGCCATGTGATGATCTCTCTAGGTTCAGAGCGGTCACTATGGTTAAATAATGATTAATATACTGCCCAACATTAGCTCTCAACCTCTAAGTTTGATTTAAGCAATAGGTCATTTTCTGAGTATAGCTTCTCAATAAAAGGTAGAACGGTCTTGGTTTCACCCAGATCATGAAATGACCGAGGAAAGCATGGCCAGTTGGCCACCAGATGGACTGTAAGCTTACAAGGAAATTAGGTCCATACCCACGAAGAACAAGTAGAATGTGCAGTTCCAGTAAAAGAACTGAGCATTGTTAAATAATAACAAGCGTCAAAGTGAAATGACATGCAAAATTAGAAATGACACAATAAGGGAATTCAATAGCAAAGTCCAAGGAACACAGAGTTGAGACAAATGGCTTAAGAGATGCAGATGTGGGCTAAAAGTGATGAATGTCAAAAGTCCATAGAAAATCTTGACTGTTAAACCTTTACTCAAGATCAAGAATCTTTCAGAATGAACAACATGCATGTGTCCACTATTATAGCATGCTCCATTTAGTAATATGTTTAAAGGGAATATGTCACCCCATTTTTCGCCTATAAGCTAAGGCTCCGGCGCAGGCGTACTTTATCTGCCCTGTTGAGGGCAGAGCAAAGTACTGCAGTGTGCAAGACCTCTGTGACCTTTCCCGGCGCCTGCGCACTGCAGTACTTTGCTCTGCCCTCAACAGGGGAAATCAGTACAGGAGCCGCGACGGGGAGCAAAGAAGAGGACACCATCCTATGAAGATGGGAGGACCGGACCGCGACGCCCATCGGACCCGGACCGAACCGGGAACGCCCCTGGGTTAATATACTCTAACTTGTTTTTCTTATCTTTCAGGATACATCGGGGGCTTATCTACAGCATTACAGAATGCTATAGATAAGCCCCTGATGGCGGTGGCCGCAGCTTATAGTCAAAAAATGGGGTGACAGATTCCCTTTAAGTTGTCATAAAGAACTCCAGGTGACTTATGTGAGGGTGAGATATAAGGGATTACCAGTCTTAGTAGAACTTCTGATTGCAATTCTCGATTCCACTGGAGATGAGGCTTCACTAATTCTTGTGACTACCAAGCACAACTGCTTATTGTAAGGTCAATACTTATAAAGCCAATCTGCTAAGAACTCATGTGGGGTGGAGAAGGATGATCAACAGTCTGAATCACTGAGCTGTACTGCAGATATACCATAGGTAAAGCTAGCAACATACTAACGCCAAAAAATCAAATGTCTCAAAAATGTGGGCCTACAGGAACATTTATATACACGCTGAGTAAAGTTCAACACACATATAGAGCGCCCCTAGACGCAGGGCCGCGGGGTACTCGGTACCGGTCCTCTCTGTCTCGACTCTAGGGTTGTCACGGTGGCTGGACCCGGTCCGTGACCCTGCTAAGGGGCGTCCAATGAAAGGGTGATGAAAGTCGGTCAAGGTTTCGTGACGCCACCTGTGGTATTCGGTCAGGGTGACCGACGCTGCTTGGGGCCCACTGGGATGGTGTTATGCCAGCTAGATTGTATACCTTCCCACAGGTGAAGTATAACCCCAGGGCTTCCCAGTAGTGTAGGTGGTGATGATGTGAGGCGCGGTTAATAACGGGGACACAGGGTTGCAGTCTCTTTACCTTTTACTGAAGGCTTCGGGATCCGCAATTCGGAGCACTGCTAACAGGGCTGGCTGAGTCCGGCCGATCCGAAGGCACATCCAGAGTTCCCTTTGCAGGTGGAAATCAGTGCCTACCAACTAGCGCCTGTGTGTTGTAGTCCTTCCCTGCTGAGCACCACGGGATAGTCCTCACAACTTTCATATCAGTTCTTTCTCTTCTCCGTCCCCCAAGTTTATCTGGATAGGACGCACCCGTATGACGGGTAGGCTCGGAGCTATTCTGGGACCCTAGAGACACCCCTCTCCACATTTTCCCCCTATGTCTGCTTAGGTGATTTTAGGTAGACAGCCAACCTGTAATCAACTGATCTGCCGCTGTTTTAAGTAATGCTTGGAGTCAGTTACTTCCTCGGCGTTCCGGCCACCGGCTACGCGCCTCAGTAGGATGTTGCCGATCTCGGGGCACGACTCCTACTGGTTCTCCTTTGTGCTGTGATCTCATTTCTCACTTCTCCACAATATACTTCGCTTCGTGTCCTTTCTTAGGATGCCACCGCAAGGTAGTGCAGGCACGGCTCAGTCACGTTCTGTCCTTTCTGCTAGGTACCTGCCAGAAACCCACCCCTGACAGGTCCTCCTTGGAGCTCTCCCAGACTGCGTTCTGTTCCATCTTCCTATCCAACCCCCAGTTTTACCAGAGTGTGAGGAGTGGCCTAATACAGAGCCTTTTGCTCCCCCTGGTGGCCGGAGTGTGAAGTGTAATGTGTGACTGTGATACCTGGTCAGGTGAGCTCCTTTAGTGCAATCAGACATAACATCACTACCCTTAGTGGCAGAGCGACATTACTGCAACGACCAGGACTCTGGGGTGCTGCACATACTCTAGGGCTCATTCAGACATTCATTTTTCACATACATGTTCTAATCATGTTTTTCAACACATAGAACACGTGTCTAATATAGATTATGAGGCTGTTCACATTTCCTTGTTTTTTTTTGCAGACTGATTGGAACTCAAAAAAACCAAACAAACCAAAGACTTGTCTGTTAATGATCTTGATCGGTGGATCAAACTCGCCAATGCAAGTCTATGGTTCAGTGAAAAAAAATTGGACTGCACTTGGATGCCATGCTAATTTCATCCTAATCCTGTAAGTTTCTCATGTTTGTTTGATAGAAAAAGCTTGAGAAACTACATTAGTTTTTTTGTCGCATACGAGAAAAACTGATGGTAAAATTGACACAGAGAGCTAACACTGAGGAAAATCTGATACAGCACACTAATGGAAATTGTTTTTTGCATACAATAAAAATCACTGATGTCTGAATGAGGCCTTATTAAAGCCAAGTTCACACGTTCAGTATTTGGTCAGTATTTTACATCAGTATTTGTAAGAAAAAAGAAAATCAGGGATTGGACAGAGGAAAAGTATAACAGAAACACGTCACCAATTCTGCATTTCACCCACTCCTGGTTTTGGCTACAAATACTGATGCAAAATACTGACCAAATACTGATAGTGTGAACGTGGCCTTAGATAATGACCTTCAGACGTCATTTAATTACCTGTTTAACCCCTTCATGACCCAGCCTATTTTGACCTTAAAGACCTTGCCGTTTTTTGCAATTCTGACCAGTGTCCCTTTATGAGGTAATAACTCAGGAACGCTTCAACGGATCCTAGCGGTTCTGAGATTGTTTTTTCGCGACATATTGGGCTTCATGTTAGTGGTAAATTTAGGTCAATAAATTCTGCGTTTATTTGTGATAAAAACGGAAATTTGGCGAAAATTTTGAAAATTTCGCAATTTTCACATTTTGAATTTTTATTCTGTTAAACCAGAGAGATATGTGACACAAAATAGTTAATAAATTTCCCACATGTTTACTTTACATCAGCACAATTTTGGAAACAAAATTTTTTTTTGTTAGGAAGTTATAAGGGTTAAAATTTGACCAGCGATTTGTCATTTTTACAACGAAATTTACAAAACCATTTTTTTTAGGGAATACCTCACATTTGAAGTCAGTTTGAGGGGTCTATATGGCTGAAAATACCCAAAAGTGACACCATTCTAAAAACTGCACCCCTCAAGGTACTCAAAACCACATTCAAGAAGTTTATTAACCCTTCAGGTGCTTCACAGCAGCAGAAGCAACATGGAAGGAAAAAATGAACATTTAACTTTTTAGTCACAAAAATTATCTTTTAGCAACAATTTTTTTATTTTCCCAATGGTAAAAGGAGAAACTGAACCACGAAAGTTGTTGTCCAATTTGTCCTGAGTACGCTGATACCTCATATGTGGGGGTAAACCACTGTTTGGGCGCACGGCAGGGCTTGGAAGGGAAGGAGCGCCATTTGACTTTTTGAATCAAAAATTGGCTCCACTCTTTAGCGGACACCATGTCACGTTTGGAGAGCCCCCGTGTGCCTAAAAATTGGAGCTCCCCCACAAGTGACCCCATTTTGGAAACTAGACCCCCCAAGGAACTAATTTAGATGCCTAGTGAGCACTTTAAACCCTCAGGTGCTTCACAAATTGATCTGTAAAAATGAAAAAGTACTTTTTTTTCACAAAAAAATTATTTTCGCCTCAATTTTTTCATTTTCACATGGGCAGTAGGGTAAAATGGATCATAAAATTTGTTGGGCAATTTCTCCCGAGTACGTCGATACCTCATATGTGGGGGTAAACCACTGTTTGGGCACTCGGCAGGGCTCGGAAGGGAAGGCGCGCCATTTGACTTTTTGAATGGAAAATTAGCTCCAATTGTTAGCGGACACCATGTCGCGTTTGGAGAGCCCCTGTGTGCCTAAACATTGGAGCTCCCCCACAAGTGACCCCATTTTGGAAACTAGACCCCCCAAGGAACTTATCTAGATGCATATTGAGCACTTTAAACTCCCAGGTGCTTCACAGAAGTTTATAACGCAGAGCCATGAAAATAAAAAATAATTTTTCTTTCCTCAAAAATGATTTTTTAGCCTGGAATTTCCTATTTTGCCAAGGATAATAGGAGAAATTGGACCCCAAATATTGTTGTCCTGTTTGTCCTGAGTACGCAGATACCCAATATGTGGGGGTAAACCACTGTTTGGGCGCACGGCAGGGCTCGGAAGGGATGGCACGCCATTTGGCTTTTTAAATGGAAAATTAGCTCCAATCATTAGCGGACACCATGTCACGTTTGGAGAGCCCCTGTGTGCCTAAACATTGGAGATCCCCCAGAAATGACACCATTTTGGAAACTAGACCCCCAAAGGAACTAATCTAGATGTGTGGTGAGGACTTTGAACCCCCAAGTGCTTCACAGAAGTTTATAACGCAGAGCCATGAAAAAAAAAAAAAAATTATTTTCTCAAAAATGATCTTTTAGCCTGCAATTTTTTATTTTCCCAAGGGTAACAGGAGAAATTTGACCCCAAAAGTTGTTGTCCAGTTTCTCCTGAGTACGCTGATACCCCATATGTGGGGGTAAATCACTGTTTGGGCACATGCCGGGGCTCGGAAGTGAAGTAGTGACGTTTTGAAATGCAGACTTTGATGGAATGCTCTGTGGGCGTCACGTTGCGTTTGCAGAGCCCCTGATGTGGCTTAACAGTAGAAACCCCCCACAAGTGACCCCATTTTGCAAACTAGACCCCCAAAGGAACTTATCTAGATGTGTGGTGAGCACTTTGAACCCCCAAGTGCTTCATAGAAGTTTATAATGCAGAGCCGTGAAAATAATAAATACGTTTTCTTTCCTCAAAAATAATTATTTAGCCCAGAATTTTTTATTTTCCCAAGGGTTACAGAAGAAACTGGACCCCAAAAGTTGTTGTCCAGTTTCTCCTGAGTACGCTGATACCCCATATGTGGGGGTAAACCACTGTTTGGGCACAAGCCGAGGCTCGGAAGTGAAGTAGTGACGTTTTGAAATGCAGACTTTGATGGAATGCTCTGTGGGCGTCACGTTGCGTTTGCAGAGCCCCTGATGTGGCTTACCAGTAGAAACCCCCCACAAGTGACCGCATTTTGGAAACTAGACCCCGAAAGGAACTTATCTAGATGTGTGGTGAGCACTTTGAACCCCCAAGCGCTTCATAGAAGTTTATAATGCAGAGCCGTGAAAATAATAAATACGTTTTCTTTCCTCAAAAATAATTATTTAGCCCAGAATTTTTTAATTTTCCAAAGGGTAACAGGAGAAATTTGACCCCAATATTTGTTGTCCAGTTTCTTCTGAGTATGGTGATACCCCATATGTGGGGGTAAACTACTGTTTGGGCACATGCCGGGGCTTGGAATTGAAGTAGTGACGTTTTGAAATGCAGACTTTGATGGAATGCTCTGCGGGCGTCACGTTGCGTTTGCAGAGCCCCTGATGTGCCTAAACAGTAGAAACCCCCCACAAGTGACCCCATTTTGGAAACTAGACCCCGAAAGGAACTTATCTAGATGTGTGGTGAGCACTTTGAACCCCCAAGTGCTTCATAGAAGTTTATAATGCAGAGCCGTGAAAATAATAAATACGTTTTCTTTCCTCAAAAATAATTATTTAGCCCAGAATTTTTTATTTTCCCAAGGGTTACAGGAGAAATTGGACCCCAAAAGTTGTTGTCCAGTTTCTCCTGAGTACGCTGATACCCCATGAGTGGGGGTAAACCACTGTTTGGGCACACGTCGGGGCTCAGAAGGGAAGTAGTGACTTTTGAAATGCAGACTTTGATGGAATGGTCTGCGGGTGTCACGTTGCGTTTGCAGAGCCCCTGGTGTGCCTAAACAGTAGAAACCCCCACAAGTGACCCCATTTTAGAAATTAGACCCCCCAAGGAACTTATCTAGATATGTGGTGAGCACTTTGAACCCCCAAGTGCTTCACAGACGTTTACAACGCAGAGCCGTGAAAATAAAAAATCATTTTTCTTTCCTCAAAAATTATGTTTTAGCAAGCATTTTTTTTGATTCACAAGGGTAACAGGAGAAATTGGACCCCAGTAATTGTTGCGCAGTTTGTCCTGAGTATGCTGGTACCCCATATGTGGGGGTAAACCACTGTTTGGGCACACATCAGGGCTCGGAAGTGAGGGAGCACCATTTGACTTTTTGAATACGAGATTGGCTGGAATCAATGGTGGCGCCATGTTGCGTTTGGAGACCCCTGATGTGCCTAAACAGTGGTAACCCCTCAATTCTACCTCCAACACTAACCCCAACACACCCCTAACCCTAATCCCAACTGTAGCCATAACCCTAAACACAACCCTAACCGCAACACACCCCTAACCACAACCCTAACCCCAACACACCCCTAATTCCAACCCTAACCCTAAGGCTATGTGCCCACGTTGCGGATTCGTGTGAGATATTTTCGCACCATTTTTGAAAAATCCGCGGGTAAAAGGCACTGCGTTTTACCTGCGGATTTTCCGCGGATTTCCAGTGTTTTTTGTGCGGATTTCACCTGCGGATTCCTATTGAGGAACAGGTGTAAAATGCTGCGGAATCCGCACAAAGAATTGACATGCTGCGGAAAATACAACGCAGCGTTTCCGCGTGGTATTTTCTGCACCATGGGCACAGCGGATTTGGTTTCCATATGTTTACATGGTACTGTAAACCTGATGGAACACTGCTGCGAATCCGCAGCCAAATCCGCACCGTGTGCACATAGCCTAATTCTAAAGGTATGTGCACACGCTGCGGAAAACGCTGCGGATCCGCAGCAGTTTCCCATGAGTTTACAGTTCAATGTAAACCTACGGGAAACAAAAATCGCTGTGCCCATGCTGCGGAAAAACTGCACGGAAACGCAGCGGTTTACATTCCGCAGCATGTCACTTCTTTGTGCGGATTCCGCAGCGGTTTTACAACTGCTCAAATAGAAAATCGCAGTTGTAAAACCGCAGTGAAATGCGCAGAAAAACGCGGTAAATCCGCCATAAATCCGCAGCGGTTTAGCACTGCGGATTTATCAAATCCGCAGCGGAAAAATCCGCAGAGGACCAGAATACATGTGCACATACCGAAACCCTAACCCTAACCCTACCCCTACCCCTAACCCTACCCCTAGCCCTAACCCTAACCCTACCCCTAGCCCTAACCCTAACCCTACCCCTAACCCTAACCCTATTCTAACATTAGTGGAAAAAAAAAATTTATTTATTTTTTTATTGTCCCTACCTATGGGGGTGACAAAGGGGGGGGGGTCATTTATTATTTTTTTTTATTTTGATCACTGAGATATAATCTCAGTGATCAAAATGCACTTTGGAACGAATCTGCCGGCCGGCAGATTCGGCGGGCGCACTGCGCATGCGCTCGCCATTTTGGAAGATGGCGGCGCCCAGGGAGAAGACGGACGGGACCCCGGCTGGATCGGTAAGTATGATGGGGTGGGGGGGACCACGGGGGGGGGGGGATCGGAGCACGGGGGGGGAATCGGAGTGCGGGAGGGGTGGAACGGAGCACGGGGGGCGTGGAACGGAGCACGGGGGGGCTGGAATGGAGCACGGGGGGGTGGAACGGAGCACCGGGGGGGGTGGATCGGAGTGCAGGGGGGGTGATTGGAGCACGGGGGGGTGATTGGAGCACGGGGGGAGCGGACAAGAGCACGGGGGGGAGCGGAGCACTGGACGGAGGGGAGCCGGAGCAGTGTACCGGCCAGATCGGAGGGCTGGGGGGGCGATCGGAGGGGTGGGGTGGGGGCACACTAGTATTTCCAGCCATGGCCGATGATATTTCAGCATCGGCCATGGCTGGATTGTAATATTTCACCCGTTATAATGGGTGAAATATTACAAATCGCTCTGATTGGCAGTTTCACTTTCAACAGCCAATCAGAGCGATCGTAACCACGAGGGGGTGAAGCCACCCCCCCTGGGCTAAACTACCACTCCCCCTGTCCCTGCAGATCGGGTGAAATGGGAGTTAACCCTTTCACCCGATCTGCAGGGACGCGATCTTTCCATGACGCCGCATAGGCGTCATGGGTCGGAATGGCACCGACCTTCATGACGCCTACGTGGCGTCAAAGGTCGGGAAGGGGTTAAACAGGCCGACCTGAATTCAATGCACAAAGCACGATCATTAATACAATCATTCTGTGCAATAGAATATCATGGTTATCGACAAGACGATGTGCTGCATTGCAGTCATGATCAATCTAAAGTAGAAAGCCAACATTTGTAATTTGTATGTCCAGTTTAAGCATGTAGCCATTGACTAAGAGTGGATCCTAAACAGAAAGGCTTAATGGGATTGGGTCATAAAGACAACGGTCAATATGTCTCATTATCTAAGGACCACCCTCCATGAACCGTAATAGGGGCAGCATTAATACCATCAGTCCCAGCCCACCAATTCATTATTCATTTCAATGGCTGGCACATACCGTATTTTTCGCTTTGTAAGACGCTCCGGATTATAAGACGCACCCCAAATTTTGAGGAGAAAAATAGGAAAAAAACTATTTTTTAATAAATTGGTAGGGCTTCTTATAATCCATGCGTCTTATTGCTTACCGGGGGTTGTGGCTGCGATGGATCAGGGTCACTGCTGGAGGAGGCAGGAGTGGAGCGTTGCTGCAGGCTGGGATGAGGGGGTGTGCAGGTGTCCTGTTCTGCAGGGGGGGGGCTTCGATGCTGCGGGGGTGTCTCCGTTGCAGCGGGAGGCTCTGCCGACATTTTGTGAAAGGCCAGAGCCCCCCGGCACTTCGTCCATGCTTTCCTGTGCAGTGGACTTTGGGAAAATGGCCGCCGGGAGGCGGCGCATGCGCAGATGGAGATCTTGGGACTAAGATCTCGAGAGATCTCAGTGCTGAAGTCTCATCTCCCGAGATTCCGGCAGCCATTTTCCCAGAGTCCGTCGCACAGGAAAGCATGGACGGAGTGCCAGGGGGCTCTGGCATTTCACAAAATGTCGCCAGAGCCCCCCGCATCACCGGAGACTCCAGCATCACCCTGGGCAGCAGCGGACAACCGCAGCGGACAACCATGGCAGCGGACACCCCCTCACCCCAGCCTGTAACGGTAAGCGGCATATCTGCTTTGTAAGACGCACCCCCATTTCCCCCCCAAATTTGGAGGAAATAAAGTGCATCTTACAAAGCGAAAAATATGGCAATTCTAAATTATCTGGTCACAAGCGTCTTCTCCGAGAAATAACAGCTGATCTTCAGGGTTAAAGGAGCCAGCTAAAGTTTGCATTTGAAAGGGTTTTTTTAAATGAAAAAAATAATTTAAATGTTTTCTATTTATTTAATTGTTACAAAACCGATGGAGGTCATTCAGATGAAGGCCAAAAGAGTGTCCTTTTGTTCTCCATCTAGCTAGTATGCTGCGATATACCATTCAATTTCTGTTACAGAGGACAGAAGATATATATTTTTCAGCAGATCCGTATTGTGGCAGTGGATCCATATATCTATATGGTGCAAGGCAGCTAAGGCATCCATCAAAACTGTAGCCACTGTCAATAGTATATACAGTGCATTTAGTTTAAGCTTCACAATGGTTATACTATATATGAAAAAATATATATATTTTTTAACATTGGTACAAAACAAAGTGACATGTGATGGAGACCCTGTCCAACATAATTAACAGGTAATGCCAATAAGATGCCTCCATGAAATAAAAGTGGATTATTCTTGTCTATATTTCAGTCTTTTATATATGCACTTCTTAGAGGACACATTCGTATATTCCAGTATGCGGATTAGTTGGAACCTGTGCACCACAAGATATCAAGTCAAGTAATGTAAGCCCTCGCTCATCTTGCAATGGCCCAATGCTGCTAACATTAGGATTGCTGACCAGTCCGAGAACAGGCGGGGGAAGGTGGGTGATGTGATCTATCAAACATGGTGTTCATAGATAGTCTGCCCTTTTAGGTGATTGCAGAGGGGATCTGGAATAAAAGGATCCACAGAAGGATGGACATTGGGTACTAAAAGGGTATGTGCACGTCTTTTTTTAGGCAGATCAGCTCTGAAGCCCGCATGAAAAAGCTCTACTTAAACACTCTGCAAAGAATAAACATACTACATACTGTATAGGCTTGAAAGGAGCAAAGCAACTAAAGGAAGCGACCTGACAATTTTTCAGGTGGCTTCTGCATGGAATCATAAGATCATAGAATTGGTAGAGTTGTAAGGGATCTTCAGGGTCATCTAGCCCAACCCCCTGCTCAATGCAGGAGTCACTAAACCATCTCAGACAGAGGTCTGTCCAGCCTTTTCGATGCCTTTTTTAAAATGTGGTGCCCAGAACTGGACACAGTATTCCAGATGAGACCTGACCAAGGAGGAGTAGAGGGGGATAATTACTTCACGTGATCAAGACTGTATACTACTGTTAATGCAACTCAGAATTGTGTTTGCCTTTTTTGCTGCTGCATCACACTGTTGACTCATGTTCAGTCTGTGATCTATTAGTATACCCAAGTCTTTTTCACATGTGATGTTGCTTCAAGCGGCTTAGTATTGTATAAATAAGATAGTAAAAAAACGCGAAAGCAAAAATTACACTTCAGGAAAAAAAAAAAACACATTTTCCTAAAGTGTCTCCCTACAGCAAAACTTGGCGGGTGCACCAGCACCTAATAGATGTCGGGGACTGAATATACTTAGGCTTATAGGCTCTCATTTTTTAGCTAGACTTAAAAATGATCATGTCAACATCAGGACTGTACAGCCATTCTGGCGTGGATTTTCAAAGTAAGCACACCGGCTTCATTAGGTCTAGGAGATCTATTTCATAATGCATGCATTGAGAATCCCACTGACAGATAAGATTTAACAATTAGCTGTAAACAGTTTGTCCCTATTAACAGTATAAAGGATGAAATGATAACTGCCAACATATTATGTGACAAGACAAAATGGTTTGCTGATTTATAATTACAATTTAACATGCTGCACCATATATAATTGTTACATCCTTTAAAGGTTTCCTGCTCTCACAATATTTAGACAGATGTTCTTAATTAAAGGCAATTTAACTCTGGATGGTTTTCTATGTATGTTTTGAATGTTTATTTTATATAGTGAGGTTAAGGGGACCTCGGCCTTATTTATTTTGGTATTCTTTTTAAAACTCTTCAGATCGTATTCGGAATAATGTTTTAGCAATGTGATAAGAAGTTAAATATATTTTGATTCTTAAGGAAGACATCCTGTCCACTGGCAATTTGCAAATTTCATATAAGCTGTCATTACCCCCACACCTTGCCCTTAACCCCCCTAGAGATTATTGTCAGGCGTATTAGTCTTTACAGAAAAGTCAGTCGTAATGCTATGGTCTTCAAGGATGTTTAACAAAAACGAATAGACCCCCGATTTTCTAAAACTCAAATATTCATAAACAATCAAAGAAATTATGCATTTTCCATATGGACGAACCAAGTGGGGTGTTCAGCAAGGACAAAAGTGTGCAAATCATATTTTCATACCGAGTAATTTTGTTAACTCTCTTTCTTACCATACCAAATTCCAGTTATATTGGGAATTTAAAAAACACCATGATACATAAAAGAAGATGAAAGGGACTCCCCTTTAGACAAATGGTCATAATTACAAAAGGACTCCTTAAATGGGTTTTACGGGACATCAATTACAGATTGGTGAGATCCCACTCTTAGCACCGTCAACGATCAGCTGAATGGATTGGACTCAATAGCTTCATTGCTTATTAGATACAGATCTGTGCATTTGGTACAATTACATCTCTTTTAAGTGATTGGGATTGAACTGCAATATTGGACAGAGTTGCTACCAATTTTATCAAGCATCGTGCCACACATTGATAAATTTAAAGCAAATACAGACAGTGCACTTTCCAGCAAATCTGTCTTAAAAATTCCCTTAATGATAAATCGCCCCAAAATTTCACTCAATGGTGGCTTTAAAGTAAACCTATCAGGTTAAATAACGCTATTAACCTTAAGATTAAGGTTTAATCTGCAGTTATGGCTACAGTGACCGCTCACATCCCTGTGATCGGGTTGTAAGCACGCCCTGGCACTTTGATTGACAGCTCGCTCTGCACTGATGCACTGCTGAGCCAGCTGTCAGTCAAAGTTATGGGGCGTGCTTACCCCCATGAGTGGTGACTGTAACCACATGACATGCCTTCATGACTTCATGACTTAAAGCCAGCGGCTCCCGGGAGGAATAAAAATCAAAGCCGCACCTTCAGTATGGAGGCCGGGCACCTTTTAAACGCTATTAACCTGCAAATTAACCCTAGATCTGCAGGTTAATAGCGGTATCTGATCGGACAAGTTCCCATTAAGGACAACCTCCACTCTTTCACCTTTTCTTCTAAATTTTTCCTCCCAAAATTAAAAAAAACTCCTTAAAAAATATGCAATTTTGTACACTTCTACACTCGTTATGCGAAACATCTTTGGATTCCAGCTCCCGACCCTGGAAGAATTGTTGCTTTATCAAGTTCTGCTTGATATATATATATATATATATATATATATATATATATATATATATACTAGATTGTGGTCCGATTCTAACGCATCGGGTATTCTAGAATATGCATGTCCCTGTAATATATGGACAATGATGATTCCAGAATTCGCAGCAGACTGTGCCCGTCGCTGATTGGTCGAGGCAACCTTTATGACATCATCGTCGCCATGGCAACCATTATGACATCATCGTCGCTGTGCCTGGCGGCCTCGACCAATCAGAGACGCGGGATGTCTACGTCCTTTATGACATCATCGTCGCTGTGCCCGTTGCTGATTGGTCGAGGCCTGGCCTGACGCGGGATTTCTACGTCGATGCTGTGTCGGTCTCGACCAATCAGAGAGCCGAGATTTCCAGGACAGACAGACAGACAGAAAGACAGACAGACAGACAGACAGACGGAAAAAACCCTTAGACAATTATATATATAGATGATATATATATATATATATATATATATATATATACATATACATATATATATATATATATATATATATATATATATTGTGAGGCTGTGGCCTCTGATACAGCTAGGGGGCGCTGTTTGTTCTCCCCAGAATGTGCATGCAGACGGATGAAGTCCACAGGTGTGCATGAGAGTCACGGATCTCCGGTCCGAGTTCTCCAGGTGGCTGAAGGCCACAGGTTTGTGTGTGTTTTAAAACCCTGCAGTAAGGGGTATGGGGGTGTCAGGTGTCTGGCCAGGTGTGCGAGGTGCACATCAGTGTCAGGCTGGTGACACCCAGGGTAGCTGAATAGCCTGGCACCCGCAGCGTACACAGAGATGCAAGTCGTCCATGGTACTGGTCTCGGATGTGGACAGTCCTGTGCCTGGAGGTGGATGTCCTGTACCCGAAGGAGTCGGATGTGGACAGTCCTGTGCCCGGAGGTGGATGTCCTGTACCCGAAAGAGGACTAGCATGTGCAACAATTGCAAACAGGTGGATATGGTGCCCGGCTGCTATCCGGAACATATCCTGAACTGTGTACGACTGTGTGAGTAAAGAGTCTGTAAAGAGTCTGTGATACAGTGATGCAGGACACCCACGAGAACTAGTCAGAGGAGGGCTGGCGTGTGTAGTGTTTGCAACATATGAAGCTGTGTATTGCTTTGAACTGGTGTAAACTGGTCACTGATAATATCCACTGAAGTTATATGCATTTATGTGAATTGGACTTTAATGCTGTGAAGAAACACATTAAAAGAGACTTTTGTGTTTGAACTTGTGGGTCACTGCTTCTTCACTGCGTACGATGCTACTGCAGCTTTACTATATATATATATGTGTGTGTGTGTGTGTGTGTGTGTGTGTGTGTGTGTATATATATTATTTTGCAGACCCCATTGCAGAAATGCACTTTTCCTTACACAATTTCATATTAAAGGAGGACTGGATCATGGCTACAAGTAAAATACTCCCTAAGATCTTTCTCCTCTCTCATATGCTGCAAAAGAAACTTTCACATTTTTCATGTGCTGTAGTTTTCATCCTCCTTTTGATCTAAAAAGTCAAATGTGAGACAGCAGATGATAAACATCATGACCAAGGAGCGTAAAAGCCTATTTACGCGTGTCAATAGTCTGCAAATGGGGCCATGATCTGGCCCTAGAGTTCTTATGATCAGTTGTACCAGATCATTGGCACAGGTAAATATCCAGAACATAAAATTTTAATTGTTGGCAGCACATCGCCCCAAAATAAACAGGATGGTGGTGCCAGCAACATGGCCTTTGTATGGGGGTGTCAGGATTCCCTGACCGCTGCCACCAATTTGTCACGATTTACACCGTGACCGTCACCCCTACGTCACGGATCGGGGTGACTTTAGGCCAATAGACGGCTATCACATGTGCAGGGGGGCTTATCTTAGTTATCCCTCCACTTCACAATGTGATGAAAAAACACACACAAGGCTATTGACCTCTTAGTTTACAGCAGGGGCTTATTTTAGGTATCCCACTGCTTTTCAATATACCACGAACTGCAGGGATTTATGTATATCCCGCTTACAGTTCCACTTAAAACTTGCAGCTCTCTGGCACCCCCCTTACTCTCAGGTCAGATGTGGTACTGCACCTGGGGTAATTAATCGCCAGACAGGCTGCCTGCTATGTACTGGCTATTGGACACGCTGCAGCGACGCGATAAACTACTCCCACTCAAGCAGGAACAATAATTATCAATGCCGCAGTCGCTACAACATCACCCCAAAAGCCTGCACAGTATCGCTGCCACCAGCTTCGATTAAACGGGTCCGAAGCTAACCCAACACAGTAGCGTATTTCCCTTCAGGAGACTTAGGGTACGGTTTAGAACAGGAGAACGAACTAGTATTAAATAATATACCCCATCAAAAGTTTCGGGCAGTGTTTTATCAAAATATTTTACAAAGATGTTACAAATGAGACAATTGCAAATATGTACAAGGTAATTATAACATAAAGGGGATTAAAGGAGAAAAGATAACACTCACATGTTCTCAGTTCATTGCATTGCAGGCAACCATATGTCCCAGTTCATTGGACGTGCTCAGGGCTCTTCCAGGAGAAGACAAGAAATCAAGAAGATTGAGCTGGGGTTCTTGGCAGACAGTTATAGCTTCAGCCTGTGACATCCCAGAAAGGGGTTGAATCACCTCGTCCCTCCTACCTCTTCAGTCTAACTAAACTTTAAACTATTTTCTCTAATTTCTATAACTTCGCTACAAAACATGTCATAGTCATAACAAACCCAGCATTCATCTCGGATTAACGTGGGCATTCTAATGAGATCAAATATGTCCTATCTGTGATACATATTTACAGAGAAATCCCTACTTCTTTACCAGATAGAAGCCCGTGTTTAGAGGGATGGGCAGATCCACCGAGGGAGAGTAAGAATATATATTTTCGTGTTCTTAACGTAAACGGTTTGCATAATATCTTACAAAAACAGAACAAAGAACTTCCATGGATTTCTGGAAACTTCTAGACACTTCTAAGCAGTTCTCTGCTAGAGGAAGATTTGAGCCTAGTCGTAAATACCTTTCGGCCATAAAACTCCCCCCAGTACATTGACACGGCAGCTCTTGGCTGAGTGAAAGGGAAGGGGGGGCTTTTTTAGCCCACAGCCTGCTAGCAAGAGAAACTACTTATATGATATTTCATACCATATCGTGACAGAGGGCAAAACAATTTTACCACCGATTATTCTGTAAACATACAGTTTTGTCATCCTGTGTGGCCATACAATTCATATAGCCCATCGGTGTGCTCGTTTATGGAAATACAGTAAATCAGCTACTTTCCTGTATTCTTCCATTTGGTCAGCTTTAATTCCAGTTTTTCATATAATTCATAAAGTACCTGACTTTTTAAAGGTTTGGGTTGTTGCCTTTCAAAATTTGTTGCTCAAAAGGCTCAGGTAGGAAAAAAAGGAGCAAAGGGAAAAGGCAGAACTGAACTCCTGAATAAGAAGCGGAATCAAAGCTTAGCTTAGTATGTTTGTTTTGCCTTTTTGAGCCTTTGGACCAATAAGATTTTTAAGTGGACAACCCCTTTAAATCTGCCAGGCTACGAATTGCGCTGTTTATAAATATGCCACTTTGGGCTTCAATGAGCTGTGCTCCTATGTAACTAATATATGAAGCCACTATTCTTCCATATTTCTGCATCAGTGCAGTAATACACAGTAATATACACAATCCCCTAGGTAATAGAGAAGAAAAAGAGAATGCAGCTCTATCACTTTCGCTATCTAATTTTATATTTACAATAACGTGATAATACCACAGGAAAAGATATATGAAAGCATTGTTTGACTATTAAAAACCTTTTTTTGGCCTCTCTCTGCACAGGACTCAATGGCCAATAGAGCAGTGAGCTGAGATAACCGAGTCAGACTGATTGCTAGGGACCTAATACCTGACAGCCTTATATAAATGGCTGCAGCGGTGAGACAATGTATCCAGAGCAACCAGTCTGTCTCAAATGAATCACCCAGGCAGACAAAAAAAAAAAAAAAAGAGTATATGGGGAAAAGCACCTTAGAAGTAGTGAAGCCATTCCGTCCCCCTGCCTCTATGTACAACCACATTTCCAAAATAAGTTACACTTTGTAAAATATTTAGAAAACAATAATGCAATGATTTGGAAATCTCTTATTGACATATTTTATTCATAACAGACCATAGAACATAGATGGCCGAAAGTACTGACACCCCTGCAATTCTGTCAGATAATACTCAGCTTCTTCCTGAAAATGGTTGCAAACACAAATTCTTTGGTATTATTATTTTCATTTAAATTTGTCTTAAATGAAAAAAAACACAAAAAGAGTTGATTTAAAACCAAATTGGATCTAATTCCACACCAAACATAAAAAAGGGGTGGACAAAAGTATTGGCACTGTTAGAAAATTCATGTGATGCTTCTCTAATTTGTGTAATTAACAGCACCTGTAACTTACCTGTGGCACCTAACAGGTGTTGGCAATAACTAAATCACACTTGCAGCCAGTTGACATGGATTAAAGTTGACTCAACCTCTGTCCTGTGTTCTTGTGGGCACCACATTGAGCATGGAGAAAAGAAAGAAGACCAAAGAACTGTCTGAGGACTTGAGAAACCAAATTGTGAGGAAGCATGAGCAATCTCAAGGCTACAAGTCCATCTCAAAAGACCTGAATATTCCTGTGTCTACCGTGCGCAGTGTCATCAAGAAGTGTAAAGCCCATGGCACTGTGGCTAACCTCCCCAGATGTGGACGGAAAAGAAAAATTGACAAGAGATTTCAACGCAAGATTGTGCGGATGTTGGATAAAGAACCTCGACTAACATCCAAACAAGTTCAAGCTGCCCTGCAGTCCGAGGGTACAACAGTGTCAACCCGTACTATCCGTCGGCATCTGAATGAAAAAGGACTGTATGGTAGGAGACCCAGGAAGACCCCACTTCTTACCCCGAGACATAAAAAAGCCAGGCTGCAGTTTGCCAAAACTTACCTAAAAAAGCCTAAAACGTTTTGGAAGAATGTTCTCTGGTCAGATGAGACAAAAGTTGAGCTTTTTGGGCAAAGGCATCAACATAGAGTTTACAGGAGAAAAAAAAAGGCATTCAAAGAAAAGAACACGGTCCCTACAGTCAAACATGGCGGAGGTTCCCTGATGTTTTGGAGTTGCTTTGCTGCCTCTGGCACTGGACTGCTTGACCATGTGCATGGCATTATGAAGTCTGAAGACTACCAACACATTTTGCGGCATAATGTAATGTAGGGCCCAGTGTGAGAAAGCTGGGTCTCCCTCAGAGGTCATGGGTCTTCCAGCAGGACAATGACCCAAAACACACTTCAAAAAGCACTAGAAAATGGTTTGAGAGAAAACACTGGAGACTTCTAAGGTGGCCAGCAATGAGTCCAGACCTGAATCCCATAGAACACCTGTGGAGAGATCTAAAAATGGCAGTTTGGAGAAGGCACCCTTCAAATATCAGGGACCTGGAGCAGTTTGCCAAAGAAGAATGGTCTAAAATTCCAGCAGAGCATTGTAAGAAACTCATTGATGGTTACCGGAAGCGGTTGGTCGCAGTTATTTTGGCTAAAGGTTGTGCAACCAAGTATTAGGCTGAGGGTGCCAACACTTAACTGGCCCATTTTTTGAGTTTTGTGTGAAATGATCAATGTTTTGCTTCATTCTATTTTGTGTTTTTTTTTCATTTAAGACAAATTAAATGAAGATAATAATACGAAAGAATTTGTGTTTGCAATCATATTCAGGAAGAAACTGAGTATTATCTGACAGAATTGCAGGGATGTCAATTCTTTTGACCAAAACTATAGAACATTAGACAGTAGGGTTGAGCGACTTTTACTTTTATAGGATCGGGTCGGGTTTCACGAAACCCGACTTTTTCAAAAGTTGGGTCGAGTGAAATCGGCCGATCCTATAAAAAAGTCGGGGTCGGGGTCGGCCGAAACTCAATGCAGTGCATTGGGTTTCCAATGGTTCCCAGGGTCTGAAGGAAAGGAAACTCTCCTTCAGGCCCTGCGATCCATATTTAAGTGTAAAATAAAGAATTAAAATAAAAAATATCGCTATACTCACCCTTGGACGCGCCCTGGTACTAACCGGGAACCTTCCTTCCGTCGAATCAGCGCTTGCAGGACCTTGCGGTGACGTCGCGGCTTGTGATTGGTCGCACGACCGCCCATGTGACCGCTCGCGCGACCTATTAGGTATATACTCACCCTCGGACGCGCCCTGCTTTTTTCCAGCAGCCTTCCTTCCTAAGAATCAGCGCTTGCAGGACCTTGCGGTGACGTCGCGGCTTGTGATTGGTCGCGCGAGCGGTCACATGGGAAGAAAGGCTGCCGTTAGTACCAGGGCGCGTCAGAGGGTGAGTATAGCGATATTTTTTATTTTAATTCTTTATTTTACACTTAAATATGGATTCCAATACCGATTTCCGATATTGCAAACATATCGGAACTCGGGATCGGAATTCCGATACCAGATTCAGAAGATCGCCGACTTCATGGCCGACCCCACACAGGGATAGGGTCGGGTTTCATGAAACCCGACTTTGCCAAAAGTCGGCGACTTCTGAAAATGGCTGACCCGTTTTGCTCAACCCTATTAGACAGTCTTCCAAAAAATTATTCAGCAACATCTCAAAAAAAGGGGTGCTGGGGCAATGTGTCCAATTGTGTAACATCTCCTCTAATTGTCTGGGATGTGAGGAGAACAATATCTGGAGGCGCGTTGTCCTATTCTTCTCTGATGTAGGATTCTCACTGCTCAATAGTCCAGGGTCTTTGGTGGATTTTTTGTTTCATAATGTGTCAAATGTTTTCTGTTGGTGAAAGGTCTGGACTGCAGGCGGCCGGTTCATCACCCGAACTCTTCTTCCGCACAGCCATGTTGTTGTGATGGATGCTTTATGTGGTTTAGCATTGTCTTGCTGAAATATACAAGGCCTTCCCTGAAATAGACGTTGTCGGGATGGAGCAGATGTTATTCTAACACCTCTGTATAATGTTCAGCATCGATAGCACATTTAATGATGTGTAAGTTGCCCCTGCCATAGTCAGAGATACAGGAACTGTGCACTGATAACAAGCTGGATGGTCCCTCTTCTCTTGAGTCCGAAGAAGATGACGTCCCTGGTTTTCTATAAAGAATTTCACATTTTTATCCATCTGACCACGGAACAGTTTTCCACTTTGCCTCAGTCTTCATTTCAAATGAATTTTGCCCGAGAGAAGACGGCAGTATTTCTGGATTATGTTGATGTATGGATTCTTCTTTGCATGATAGAGCTTTAATTTACACTTGTGGATGACTATACTCACAGACAATGATTTCTGAAAGTATGCCTGAGCCCATGCAGTGATTTGCATGACTGAATCATGTGTTTCTAATGCAGTGCCGCTTTAAGACCCATAGATTGTGGGTATCTGATATTGACTGTCAGACTTCTCCCTTATACATATAGATTTACCCACAACCTCTGAATCGTTTGATAATAATATGTTCTGCAGATGCTGAGACATTTAAATTGTTTGCAATTTTCAATTGAAGATCATTTTTTCTAAAATTGTTCCATCATTTTTAGATGCAATTGTTCACGGATTGGGGAACTTCTGACCATCTTTGCTTCTGCGAGACTCTGCCTCTCTAACATGCTTTTTTTTACAGTCATGTAACAGTTTAAAATTGAACCTCAAACTGTTTTTCATTAGCACTACTTACTTTTCCAGCTGTATGTTAATCCTGTCCTAATAATTTTGAGATGTGATCCTGCCATCAATTTCTAAATGAAGTAATAATTTCAAATGAAATCGAAAAATGTGATTGCAAGAATGTGCCATCCAATAGTAAATCACTCATGTAGTCTCTTCCACATAATGTAAACTGAATAGAACTTAAATACAGATCATGTGGAGACAACTCCTACGCCACTCCATCCACAGTCTAAACTTCAAATATATTGACAACACTCATGCTCAACCACTTGTTGGTGGGTGTTCAAGCACTGGAACCCCAGCAATTAGACACTTATTGTCTACCTTGTGGTTGGTACGTACAGTTGACCAAAGATATTTGCAGGATCACGGAAAACTGATGTCAAAGCTCTGTAAATCTTAATTGACCTACCTATTGACATCTGCAGTACTAACATCAAGCGTGTGTTGCAACGAAGACAATGTGCTGGGAATGGCGGCAGGTAGGAGGAGGTTTGCAGGGCTATGATCCAGCAGTCACAGACTATTGGAGCCATGCAAACCACCTATTATCTGACAGCATCCTCGGTGGCACTTCTGATTAGAAAGCCTGATGTTGCGGCACAATGCACGGTCTCACCAATGGGGATGTCAACAGTAAGAATGAAGTTCACAGAACACTGGACTACCGACGTGGAATGTTTTTTTCTCATCTCTAGTGCTAGGTCACAGGACATTTGAATAAGATGTATGGGAGTCTAAAGGCCCCCCATATACCTTACATAATTGCTGCCCCTACTCAAAATCAGGGGATTCGGACTACTTTTGTTTAATGTGAGTAGGTGTCCCTAAGACACTAGAGCGAGCCTGGTTAAATTGATCCAGTTGGGGATCAATCACAAAATACTTAAATTCCAAAAGATCTGCTGCAGATATTATACAATGCAAAAGGTATAATTACAGAAAGTTTATATATATGAACTCAGATGCAGGTCATAAAACAATAACTGTGATAGTTGCCAGGCAACAAGAGACAACTATATGTATTGTCTTTTAATTCTTCATGTTTGCCTTTTTTTTGTGGCAATCTCAAAACTTCTGACTGATCTTTTATTTTATTATTTATATTCAGCATTACAGCAAAAAAGCTGAACAACTCATAAAAAAGGGGTCAAAACGGGATCGCCATCTGTACAGGTAGACGTATTCCCAGCCGCAGTTGCACCAGCAAATTCATCCAATGTCATTATACAATACCCAAATGAATTATACCACAAACAAAAATGTATGTTTTCTAGGGCCCCATTGCCTGGGACCCACCTTTTCACTGCTTTAAGGCATTTTTAGATATGTCCATCCTTCTCCTACAAGCCACCTGATATTTTTGCACAGTCTTAGGACAGGGTGTGGATTAGAAATTTACACTGCCTTCATAATCATATGTTTTTGTGTATCCAAAGAAAATACATGAGAAGATTGTGATCTAAGTAGCTTCATAACAGCAACCCAAATTAGCTAAAACACTGAGAAAAGAAAACTTTCTTAAAGGAAACAGGTCATCCCAAACATATATTGTTTAAATCAGATTGTTATATTATAGATTTTTCAAACAGTTGTTAAATAACATCTAATCTACAGTATATAATATATATATATACATATGAGTCTAGTATAAGTATTTGCTCATTTTTAGTAGTTTAATAGTATCACAGACTTAAGATTACAATGAAAGGCAATCCTACAGTATATACACCCTCCGGTACAATGACTGATAACACCTCTATATACAGTAGATACCACAGGATCCACCATTCACAATAGGTGATGTCACAGGTCACCTCCTCCTCCGGTACAATGACTGATAACACCTCTATATACAGTAGATCACACAGGATCCACCATTCACAATAGGCGATGTCACAGCTCACCTCCTCCTCCTGTACAATGCCTGATAACACCTCTATATACAGTAGATACCACAGGATCCACCATTCACAATAGGTGATGTCACAGCTCACCTCCTCCTCCTGTACAATGACTGATAACACCTCTATATACAGTAGATACCACAGGATCCACCATTCACAATAGGTGAGGTCACAGCTCACCTCCTCCTCCTGTACAATGGCTGATAACACCTCTATATACAGTAGATAACACAGGATCCACCATTCACAATAGGTGATGTCACAGCTCCCCTCCTCCTCCTGTACAATGACTGATAACACCTCTATATACAATAGATAACACGGGATCCATTATTCACAATGGGTGATATCACAGCTCACCTCCTCCCCCTGTACAATGACTAATAGTAGATAATACAGGGTCAACCAATCACAAAAGCTGATGTCACAGATGACTTTCTCCTGTTCAATGCCAGATTAAACCTCTATATACAGTAGATGACAAAAATGGAAGCCGGCATGTTTAGGGGGGGCTGCGCTGTGGAAGAGCCTTGGGATTTCAAAACATTTTAGTTAATACCTATCTACGGTGTTTTTCTCAAGGTATAAAAACCAAATGAGAAGGGTGCAACAAGTGGAAACTTTAAATAGGAGAAATTGGGTCCAAAAAGCCTAAGTAAAGCCCATAAAGGGAAGGGGTAGGAAGTCAGGGGAAAAAAAGAGTTGACACAGAAGGTGGAGTGGTTAATAAAGCAGGGAAAAGAAAAAAAAATGGAGAAAGAGTGGCACAAGGAATAAAATTAAAACTTGATAGAGCAAAATGATATGTAAGATATAGAGAAGTGATAGGAATATATGAATGTTAAGAATTGTGAAAGGATATAAATTTAAAGAGCGAGTAAAAAGAACAAAATAATAGAAAAGTAAGAAAAGCTAGATTAGAACTTGTCTCAAAGTGGGATAGATTTAATCAATGTCAGAAGATTTGTGTTTGTGGCTATATGAGAATCCAGTTTGAAATGGAGAACAGAAAAGGAAAAGAGGAAGAAAACAATAAACAAAAACAATTTGACTTGTGTTCAGAGGAAGTACTTCCACTTCCTCCTGTACAATGTCAGATAAAACCTCTATATACAGTAGATAACACAGGATCCAACATTCACAATAAGTTGTCACACCTCACCTCCTCCTCTTTTACAAAAAAAACATATCTGGGTGAAGTGTCACTTGATGCGCTTTTGATAAAATTTGACCACCGAATACTTTCCTTGAAAACTTTATTTTAGCAGGTTTACAAAATCAACGCGTTTCAAGGTCAACGCAGGACCTCTTCGTCAAGACAAAAGCCTAGTGACTAGTCAAAACCTGCAAGATAGGATATCGCAAGGCTCATTTGGAAATTTTAGAGATTGTGTCAGAGTACCTATGTGGTTGTAAACGGGTTCTTCCGCGCCTTCATATATGCGTCCTCACAGGTGCCCAGAACTAGACAAGGTATTCCAGATGAGCCCTGACCAAGGAGGAGTAGAGGGGGGATAATTACTTCTTGTGATCTAGACTCTATGCTTCTCTTAATACACCCTAGAACTAGGTTTGCCTCTTTTGCTGCTGCATCACACTGTTGACTCATGTGATCTATTAGTATACCCAAGTCTTTTTCACACTGTTGCTTAGTTCTATTCCTCCCATTCTGTAGATGTAATTTTCATTTTTTTTGTCCAGAAGTATAATGTTGCATTTCTCCCTGTTTTAACAAGTATTTATACCATTCTATTAGTTGCTGCCTATTGTTCAAGCTTATCTAGGTATAGGTCTAGAAATTTTATATGGATTGAGACCCTGGTCCTGGACAAACCAGGCTTCCATCAAATTAAACCCTGCCCTCAATGTCCAAAAAGGCTGAAATAACCACCTTACTTTCGCCAAAATGGATGTCGGGCAGTAAAAAGAATTGTGACCTATCCACAGAGGAAATATGGACACCTAGGTTGCCAACATCCCAGCAACCCACGCTTTTTAATTTTCTGGTAGCTGTTTGTAGTTAGGTTTGGATGGACAAGTACCCAAAAAATGACCCTCCTTACCACAGAAAAAAACACATTCCCCTTTTGCACCGAACTACAGAAGGGCCAATAAAACGAATCTTCCCACCAACTGTATGGGTTCCTCGGTAGATTCAGCCATAGGTTCAATTGACCACTGACCCCTCAAAATGTAAGCATCAGGCAATCCCTGCATGTGTTGTGGCTGTAAAACAGCCATGAGATATGCAGCCATGAGGACTTGAACATATTTTTCGAGCACGCCGAAGACACTCAGCTCTTGAACATGCTCGGATAATACCTTATTTGAGCACGTTGACTCATCTACTAAAGCATTACATAGACAAATAATTACAATACACAATAAAACGTACCATTTATTAATCTTACTGATAAAAATAACAACACTCACAACCTAAAAACGTCTACTATTAGGCTGACAAAAAGATACAGGGTGCACTCAGAACCTATTAAATAACCATCTTACCCTACCTTGCCGCGGAGGTTGGCACCCTAAAAGTCCTGCGCAATGGCGCCCCCGCTCACCGAAGACTCGCCCTAACTCACCCTGGAACACCCTCAAGTGAGGAAGATAGACAACCAGCAGACCATACAAACAGACAAACAAACAAAAAATGCAACTGGAGATGCAAAAAAAACAGTAAGTGCACATATGCTATAAAAGATTAGCACATATCAAGCAGAAAATTGCACTTATCCCCGTACGGCCTATAGCCTTAATATAGGATCAGACTGTACCTAGATACATGCTACCTGCCTGCGGGGGTTGGCACCCTATAATCCTGCGCAAATGGCGCCCCCGCTCTCGTCGTCTGGCCCTGATACGCCCTAATACTGCCAATTGGCAACCAGTCCGAAAAAAATACACAAAAAGCAGTCCGCATGTACAGTCACCAATTAGGTAAACTATACCACCTAACCAAAAAACAAAAAACAAGACATCCCCAATAACACAAACATATAGACAAAACCCAATATATACATCTCAATATACATATCCCAGTATGTTCATCTCGACGCGTTTCCCCGAGGTCGGTTCATCAGGAGACATACTAAAAAGATTACACTTATCTGAGTGACGGGTAGAGGAAAAATCACTCAAGGAGGTGTACGGTAGAGCAGTGGGGAACAGTGTCCATCCCTGACCGCAGGTTACAATCAGCCTTACACACAGCGATTTCGCAGTGCTTTAAATACAATCGCACTCACCCCCTCATGGTGCTAATCAGCGCTTCCTGACCGACGCTGAATCAATCACTTCCGGGTCTTATTTCTTAAAGGGTAACTCATTTATGCGCAAATGCATGGCGCCCTACGTCAGCGCTTCAGCCGAAACGCAAATGCGTCTCAGCTCGCGCATGCCCCGTTAGTCTTCCAGGGTCAACATAAAAAGAGCGATATGCTTTCCACATCACGCATGCGCCCCAGCGCAACACCGCAGGGCGCCTAAATATGATTTATTACACACTTAGATTATACTAAGAAAGCGCCAGCGTTAGTTTCGGCTGAAGCGCTGACGTAGGGCGCCATGCATTTGCGCATAAATGAGTTACCCTTTAAGAAATAAGACCCGGAAGTGATTGATTCAGCGTCGGTCAGGAAGCGCTGATTAGCACCATGAGGGGGTGAGTGCGATTGTATTTAAAGCACTGCGAAATCGCTGTGTGTAAGGCTGATTGTAACCTGCGGTCAGGGATGGACACTGTTCCCCACTGCTCTACCGTACACCTCCTTGAGTGATTTTTCCTCTACCCGTCACTCAGATAAGTGTAATCTTTTTAGTATGTCTCCTGATGAACCGACCTCGGGGAAACGCGTCGAGATGAACATACTGGGATATGTATATTGAAATGTATATATTGGGTTTTGTCTATATGTTTGTGTTATTGGGGATGTCTTGTTTTTTGTTTTTTGGTTAGGTGGTATAGTTTACCTAATTGGTGACTGTACATGCGGACTGCTTTTTGTGTATTTTTTTCGGACTGGTTGCCAATTGGCAGTATTAGGGCGTATCAGGGCCAGACGACGAGAGCGGGGGCGCCATTTGCGCAGGATTATAGGGTGCCAACCCCCGCAGGCAGGTAGCATGTATCTAGGTACAGTCTGATCCTATATTAAGGCTATAGGCCGTACGGGGATAAGTGCAATTTTCTGCTTGATATGTGCTAATCTTTTATAGCATATGTGCACTTACTGTTTTTTTTGCATCTCCAGTTGCATTTTTTGTTTGTTTGTCTGTTTGTATGGTCTGCTGGTTGTCTATCTTCCTCACTTGAGGGTGTTCCAGGGTGAGTTAGGGCGAGTCTTCGGTGAGCGGGGGCGCCATTGCGCAGGACTTTTAGGGTGCCAACCTCCGCGGCAAGGTAGGGTAAGATGGTTATTTAATAGGTTCTGAGTGCACCCTGTATCTTTTTGTCAGCCTAATAGTAGACGTTTTTAGGTTGTGAGTGTTGTTATTTTTATCAGTAAGATTAATAAATGGTACGTTTTATTGTGTATTGTAATTATTTGTCTATGTAATGCTTTAGTCGGTGATTATACTTTAATTGGGGCATTTATATTTGTTATATTTTCTGTCACGTTGACTCATCACTAGTAAAGACGTGGCTCCTCCAGTGAAATCAGGGTCTCATACAGAGCAAAGGCATCCTTTACCCTCTCAGAAAGCCCCTGACAGAACCGATTACGCAGCATGGGATCATTTCACCTGGTGTCAATAGATGACCTACAGAACTTGGAGCAATACTCCTCCTCTGGCCGGACTCCCTGCTGAAGCTGACGTGGTTTAGTCTCAAAAAAGCTGAAAGTAATAGGTTAATCTGCGCTGCCAAGGAGAAAGAATAAGGAATGCAGTTCCAAGTTTAGGTGGTTTCAAAGTTTTACAACATCTTGTCGGAAGCGACGGAGTCAGACGAGAGAGAAAATGCCCAGGCTTGAGGGCCTTCCTGGAGAAGAGAGTTTATGGTCCCCATCCGTTGTTCCTCAGTACTCAAAGAGATAGTACGCAACCTAAAATAAAGCCTGAAAGCTACAAACTTATCCCACCCCCCAGAGAACTTATCTAGCAGGGCGATCTTGGGCTTCACCAGGGGTTGCCCGGGAGCCGTGGGCCCTAAACCCGGAGTGAAGGATTGCTGCCAAGCCACTGAGTGCAAGTCAGCCACCTTCAAGCTGAGTTGTTCCAGCTGCCCTGCCAGAGCACCCACGGGATCCATAATAGATTTAAAAAAAAAGGTGCGGCCAGTGATAATATCACGTAGGGACAGTGGACACCTTCTTGACCCTTGAAATAGGGGGCACCCTAGTCTATCCCTGTTCCCGGGATTACTCCACAAGGTGGAGTCACCATAATTTTTCCTCCAACACCTAACCGGAAAGTAAAACTAGCACTGGCAATTCCCAACTGCCAGTGGTGAGCATATATATACATAGGGGAGTGGTCAACACAGAACAGCTGAGACAATTCAAGATGGAGAGCTCCAGGAGATCAACTGAACTAATTAACCCTTGCCACGACAGAGCAAGGGGAAAACCTGCACGCTTTAATAGGATGGTGAAGCAGTTATAATCAGTGCAGGATTTCGTGTGACCAGACGCTGCAATCTTCTGGTCCCTCTCTGTTGCGCTATCCGCGTGACAGTCTTCTTACCTGATTACAGCATGCTCAGATTTGAAGATCAGAAACCATCTATACAAAAAATAGAGTCTGGGTCAGTTTATTGCTGCTAATGTCCATGTGCTGAACATAACATAGGAGTGTTAAATTATGCCAAGAGGGTAGTATGAAAATTTTATCATTAAATATCGAATAAGGACTTATATATTGAAGGCTACTCCTTAGAAAAAACCACTGTTGGAAATGAAAATGTTTCCACCATGATTTTAATAGATCTGTAATAAAATAATCTACTATTATTTGAGTGCGCTACAAGTTTCATTTCACAAATATATTGCACCTTTGGGCTGAAAGAATCCTGTGCACTTGAAAAAAAGAAATGGTGGATATTGATCTGAGAACAGGCAAGATGAAATAAATTTCTGACTTTCTATGCAAATAATCAATACCAGATTGGTGACAATCAGGCACCCGACAACCCCACTGAGCAGCTGTGGCAGCTCCATCTGCAGACAGATGAACACGGTACAGTGCCAGAACCGCACATCTCCATACACTGGTGCTGATGCTTAGTTACTATGGAAGTGAATAGGAGCTGAGCCTCAGAACAGCTACTACGCAGTGTATGAAGCTGTGCTCTACACACTGTGTGCATCCAACCACACCAGGAGCAGAAAACAACTGATCATTGGGAGTCCCGGTTGCTGGCCCCCCACTAATCTTACATTGATAGCCTATCCTAAGAATAGGTCATCAATACCCAAGTCCTACACAACCATTTTAATCTAGCTGTGGTTGTTGTATGTAAGCTACCCTTATATTCACATCACATTTATCCCTATGCTTTTCGTATATATATCATGGGATATTGCAGCCTTCGATGATGTGAACAGTAGAGCTGAGCAAATTTTTCAATATTCTGTTACGATCGCCGTATTCGCAATATTCACCGAAAATAGTCGAATGTCGTTGGAGTCAATGTGAGTACAGATGAGTGAATATGATCGGAAACGATCGTCAAACATACGTTAGGCACGAATACAGTACGAATATGGCACAAATATGGCAAATTCGGATTCGGCAATCATTTTCCGAACATATTCGCTCATCTCTAGTAAACAGAGCCCTACTAGAGTAAATTAATAATAAATTCTTATATATGTAACATTAGAAAATAACCATGGGAAGCCAACACAGCCACTAAATGTAAGTGCAAGTTGGGGGTCTCAAAATGTCAAATCTCATCTGGTAGGATAGCTTCCCCCATATATGATGCATATCAGTCAAGTCTTTGATGGGCCATTGACGGGGACTAAGAACGCACAATGATTGTCAAATGATAGTGTATCCAAAATATCACATATATTAAGCAGCCACGCTCTGTGGTAGTTTCCCTTTAAATGATATTTTAATCTTAATTACAGCTACTTGCTTACGTTATGGTAATGAATCATTAATTCAGGTGTAAATGTTGATTCCAAAGATTTATTTCTCTAATTTGCGCACTCTAGTGTATGGCACCAAATCAAAGATCTTAGCGAGACATAAATAGATTATATCTTGTAGACCGTCCTGATCTATATTCTTACTTACTTCCTCAACTAAACTAATAAGATTACTTTGGCATGACATATTACATAGCCCCTATGAAAAATATTGCAGCACAGTAAATATTCTCTTTCACCTAAAGCATGGAGAAAGAAAAAAAATAAAGGATTCATTATAAAAAATTAAATATTTCCAATATACCAGGAATTGTGGCTGAACCCAAAAGGTAAAAGGACACGGACAATTCAGAAGACTAATTTAGCGGTTTATATATAATTAGATACATTTTTTATTGGGGGATGTGTGTGAAAACCTGTTGGAATCTAGATTAATTAATAACAGATTTCATAGAATGTTATTATGTATTAGGACTCAACCTTCTCTATAGCCTTATAAATTAAGGGGGTATTCGCATCGCAGAAATTTATGGTATAGTCAGAGGGTATGACATAAATATGTTGTGTCTCACCTGGTGAGGTGGATACACCAAGTCCTTAATTTGAATGAGCAGATGGAATACACCATGGATAGAAGATACAGATGCAGTGAGAAGACCGTATCAACGGAGGCTGCAGAGGTCAGATGGCGGCTGATGTGGACCACAGGAAAGCTGGAGACTCCGCAAAGTAGTACAGTAGAAGAATGGTTTAGGAGATCTACCTCACCTGGCGACACATACCCTTTGAATATGACATACATGTCTAAGGTGAGAAGGTGCCCTTAATTTGTGGGGCAATATGGAAGGTTGCATCCTAATAAATAATAAAGACTGGAGACTTTCCTGGAGTGAAGTAGCGGAGGCCAGCGATGTAGCAGAGCATGGTTTTGTTATGAGACATGTAGCAGATTCCAGCGGAATAGCAGAGCTGGGTATGTCAGCAGGCACATTTGTGGTTGTAGCAGACCTTTATTTGTCAGGAGAAACCTCAGTAGCGGAGACCAGTCTTGGTAGGGGAGTAAGATATGTTAGGAGGTGCAGCTCTGATATTGTAGCAGAGTGCAGTGGTTCTAGCAGAGCCCAGCATGGAAGTAACATGGACTTAAAACTACCTGAATAGTAAAGTTTTCCACCATGTGACCTGGCCTATAAGTTCTTAGAGAGTGACATCAGCGGTGCATGTCGGAATTCCATTGTAATCTAACATGCAAAGAAGAAAAGGGAGCCAGCTGCAGCGGTGGAAGGGCAAACAAAATTTCTGGTAAATGCTGGTTCTACCTGAGTCTCATAAGTATCTAAAAAATAGGGCAATTTTATGAAATTTTATAGAAGAGACTGGAAAGAGATGCCTTGCACGGCCATTTCTATATTCACATGGGCAATCCCAGAGGTGGAACCATTGTCTATCAGGCACCTGTGATGGGAATAACGCTTTTCTTTCTTTATTGATTTTATTTACTTTGTTTCCATTCAATGAGAGAACATTTCAGCACGATGTTTTGGAATGTATCAACCGCCGTATTAAAGGCTTCGCATTTAGGCACAGTAGCCTGGTACCACGACATCCAAGCACTGTGATGCAGCAATTAGGTTGACGAATGCCACAAACCACACTATATTTGGACTACGTAGTAATGTCCATGTGCCGACATTGTATTGCTTAGGGCAACAAGTGTTGCTGTAAAACCTTAAGCTTGCGGCCCATTTAGATGAACCCATTATTGGTAAACAAGCGTTCCTATGAAGGCTGCAACTAGCTTTGGGCCCCATCTAAACATGACGGCAATCACCAACCTATTGATTGGCTGCTGCAATGATTGTTATACATGTCTAAAATTATCGTTATCAGCAACAGGAGATGTGCTGCTGAGAATATGAAAGTGTATGGGGACAGAAATATATTAGCGATCATTCACACCCCAAAATTGTTTCTTTGGCCTGTTCAAACAGGCCAGTAAACGAGTGATTATTGGTTTGTATATTGCGGATTAGTAATCATTTCCCTCAGTTCTCTGAATACTGAGCTCTGTATTCCCCCACCCGCTGCACTGATTGACAGCTTTTGATGTACATAGGCAGAAAGCTGCCAATCAGTAATGGAGGTGGGGTTATACAGAGCTCATTAATATAGAGGACTACAAGGCAGCATAATCTCCTGACGATAAAACAATTATTTTATAAAAACTACATCAAGCAGCAGAGTAAGTGACACATTGCTGGAATCAGGGTCGCTGTACAGTATGCTGCTCTCAGATTAAGTGGCAAAAAATGGCAACAGTTTCCCTTAATCAGTCAGGATATTGCATAGGTTGGTCTGTTCTACTATTAGCCCAAATGGCACCAATAATATTGTGCTCGTGCTCTTTTTTTCTAACAGAAACAAACAAAAAATACAATTTATTCATATGTTGTGAGACTACAGCATTCTTATTAGTTTTTTTAGAGCAATCCTGTCCTCATACTATGCATCTGTTAAACGGACATTATATTCAATTCAGGTGACAGAAGCAACATGTAGGTAACACTCTTGACTATAGGCATAGGGCTCATGTACCCAACTATTTAGGCTCGGTTTTGTTCAGAGCTGTATTAGCATTGACAGAAAGATACATAGGACCTCTTTTGTACTTCTATATGAATCCCATTTTGAAAAATATTTCTCTTGGAAATGCAACAGAATTTATTTTTTGCCATGCTCAATCAGATCCCTATGGTATTTTCTTTAGAAGCGATGCTGTATACATACGACCCTCATAAAGTATGTCATCAGTTGACTGGCGGATGGAATATCATCCTACCAAAAGCGATGACCACCTGTCTATCAGTCAACTGACCTTGCAGCTAGTTAGTGGCTTTATCATTCAGGTGAATGAAATTACAGAACATCACAATTTCTGGTACCATCGGAGGCCACAGGAGTGTCGGCACTGGGGAGGTTCAGTGTGATAAGTTACATTTATTTATTTTATAAAGATCCTCTCCCTTTGGTTAGTTTGTCAAAAATTGCTGGAAAATCTACCTAAAATTAGAAGAAAAAAAAAGAAACGAAAATAGTGAACGTTTTGTCAATAGGCTGTGGCTAGCATTGCAGTTCTATTCGCGACATATGGGTCCTGATTTATGAAAGCTTTTACACCTAAAAAGTTTTGTAAAAAATGCTGAAAAGTCACAATTTTTTTTGCTCCAAAATTTTGCAGCTTGGCATTTTTCAGGCCAGTTTCTCTCAGTTCTACAGAAATAAGCAAAGCATGACGGTATAGGGATGCGACACCACAGCTAGTCTAATTTATGATGAGCTGTGGTGTCCCCTACACTAGAAATCTCACTCAAGGACTGGAGTAAGATTTCTGGTGTAATGCATGCCACTTGTCAGATGCTCCTGATTCGTGAATCCAGTACACTCCCTCATCAAAATCAGCGAGAAAAATCGACAGTCTTGATGAGTCATGGCCATAGCATATAATATAGGTGTTGGTTTTGGCAGTAGAGTTGACTTATTTTCTTATTTTAGACACTAAGCCACTGCATGTGAAAAAAAAAAACCTACCGCATTCATTGATACCATGGAAAGATATGACAATTCTGAGGAGCTGAATCATACAGAATTTTAGAATGTTTAATAACTTTTTATTATAAAATGGTTAATTTCAAGAAAGGGGATTAGTACTGGTGATAAAGCGTTGTCTAGGGATGGGCGACCCCGAACTGTAAAGTTCTGGATCCGTACCGAACACAGGGTTTGGTCACAAGGTCCCAAACTCGAGTTTCCATGAGAAACCTGTGTTACAGATTGGGTCCAGGGCCTGTAAAAGCATAAAATTAATAATAGACATTATAATTATACTTACATGTCCAGTGATGTGTCCTCCCATCTCTCTGTCTCCCGGCCACTTCTGCTTCCGTGGCCACTCATTAACTTCTGGCGGAATTCACTGCATTCGGCAGTCTTCATCTTTTTCCGGCGCTGTTCGTGCGGTGACATCAGGGTACACCCGCGTTCATGGCCTGAAACATGAACGTGGGTGAACCCTGACGTCACCGCACAAACACTGCCGACGCCGGCTGAAAACTGCCGAGCACTGAGCAGTGGAGTGAATAACCCGGAAGTTAATGAGTGGCCCCAGAAGTAGATGTGGCCAGGAGACAGAGAGACGAGAGGACGCGTCGCTGTACTGGTAAGCATAATTATAATGTTTATTATTAATTTTATGCTTTGTTTTACAGCCCCCCCCCAGCCCCATCCCATATCTGTAAAGTCCAAGCTCGGGGTTCGGATGCAAGTTCGCGTCATCTCCGGCCCGAGCTCGAACTTTACAAAAAAACTCGGGCGAACCTGCCGATCCCAATCATCGGGGGGTTCGCCCATCACTAGTGTTGCCTATAGCCATATCAAATGTGTGGATGAAATATACAGAGAAAAGTCAGATGGGATATTAGGACAAATAGTATGGTCACCACTGCCCTGCAGTGTAGTTTCAGTTAAGAGAGCAACTATAAAACTGCAAGTCTCGCAGTTCCAAAAAATTGCATTGCGCAGACATTCTGCTGGTACAGTGAGTAATGTGTTGATAGGACTTTGATATCATAGTTGGCCAGTTTGACTTGGTCATGAGTTGCCCTTGGAAGCCATCCAAGAGGGTACCGTAAGGTTGATGAAATGGTGACATCTGGAGACTTGGAAACAGCTGAAATGTTAGGCTCTACATATCATTCTTTCAAGTTTGGTATTTAAGGGCAAAATATCATTATATTCCTTCTGAGGTCTCTTTTTCAATGCTAAATGTCTTAGAGCTTCTATTTATGGAATATTTATTAAAAAAAAAAAAAAAGTACAAAAGAATGTATTTCTTTTAACAAACCTCACAATTAAATTTGATTTTAAAAGAAACATTTTAGAGACCATATGAGGATAATCAAAGGACACTTTAAAGTATTAACTCATAGTACAAAATATTAAATAAGCTGCAAATCATAAATAAGTTAAAAATATAGACTTTTTCCTAAAACATTTTTATCAGTTTTCCATTCTCCTAACCAATTTGTACAATTTTGCTTCAGACTAGAATTTGTATTGTAGGTTGTATGGTTTTCTAGTTATAAATCGGAGGCTTCACCAGGTTGACTAGAAACAGTGTCAAGGGTCGCAATACTTCATGTTTCTAGGGAGTTCTCAAAATCCCTTGACACTTGGCTCTGACATGTTTATAAACATAGGAGCTAGATTGTGATGTAAAGCGTTAAATCAGTGTTTTCTCTAAGGTGTGTGCTTTGGAAAAGACTAAACCTTAGTGAGGTTACACACCAAATAAAAACTACCAGATAAATATTTTGAAACTCTAGCTCAATTTTATAAATTTATTAACATAGTACCAGTAGAATGTGAGAAGACTGTGTTTACACTCTCGTCACATTAGTTGTCACTGTGACTGCTATCATGGATAGAAATAAATCTTGAAGCATCTTGTTGACTTTCACTAGAGTCTATCATGATTCTGTTGGGGTTCACATATTATTGTAATTAGGAAAGCATAATGTTAGCGACTGTCTGACTCTTAGGACCCCCCATACACATTAGGCTAATGTCAATCGAACTTGCCAGTATTGATAGTTTCAACTGTAAGGAGATGGACAAGTGAGAAGATTCGCACAGTTAATGTCTAACCGAGTGTCTGCAAGCAAGCGCTGCCATCTGCTGATCAAAGAGAAAGTAGAGAGAAGTACATTAACAGGAACTGAAGAGTGAAGTGCATGTTCCCTGAAGGAATAGATTGAAGAAGATACCAGGTCAGCCGGTGATAGCTGTGTGTCACAAAGAGGTTTTTGCATGTATCATCAACTGTTATGGCGGCGTCAGTATCTGTGCAATTAAAAGATTCTTACTCTCTTCTAAGTCTATTGATGGCTATGATCAGCGCAGGGTGACTCAGGCATCAGCTCTAAAGGTACCGTCACACTAAGCGACGCTGCAGCGATACAAACAACGATCCGGATCGCTGCAGCGTCGCTGTTTGGTCGCTGGAGAGCTGTCACACAGATCGCTCTCCAGCGACCAACGATGCCGGTAACCAGGGTAAACATACTTACCTACAGCCGTCTGTCCTCCAGCGCTGTGCTCTGCACTCCTCCTGTACTGTCTGTGTGAGCACAGCGGCCGGAAAGCAGAGCGGTGACGTCACCGCTCTGCTTTCCGGCTGACCGACGCTCACAGTCAGTGCAGGAGGAGAGCAGAGCACAGCGCTGGAGGACAGACGGCTGTAGGTAAGTATGTACTGTTTGTTTTTTTTACTTTTAGGATGGTAACCAGGGTAAACATCGGGTTACTAAGCGCGGCCCTGCGCTTAGTTACCCGATGTTTACCCTGGTTACCAGTGAAGACATCGCTGAATCGGTGTCACACACGCCGATTCAGCGATGTCTGCGGGGAGTCCAGCGACCAAATAAAGTTCTGGACTTTCTTCCCCGACCAGCGACAGCACAGCAGGGGCCTGATCGCTGCTGCCTGTCACACTGGACGATATCGCTAGCGAGGACGCTGCAACGTCACGGATCGCTAGCGATATCGTCTAGTGTGACGGTACCTTAAAAGCTGCAGGTCCTAGGCAGGTTAGCAAGAGTTAAATATTTGCTGAACTAAGCTTGTTAAGCTCTTTAGTCACATGCTGTTGGAGAACCAGTCATGTCTATTCTCCTTCTATAAAGTCTGGCTTTACTATGCAGGTAATGCCAGCTATAGTTTGTCTATCCTGGTTTGGAGAGGTGGACACATCCTGTATAACTGGTGGTTATTACAAAGTTGCTGCGAATAGTGTTTGGTGAAACTTTGCTTTTTCCCTTGATATCTTTTTGTTAGTTTGTTGGATCACAGCCTCTACTCTTTTGTACCTTAGAGTTTTTCTTTGTTAATGTGCTGTGTGACTGTGCGTCTGTTTTGCCCTGTCTGTCTTGTTTATGTTCTCCCCATACACTTATAAGACTATTGCTACTAAGGAGCATAGTGAGGTATGAAATCCAGGCCTCCTCTCCATCAGGGGTAATCCGGGGCACAAGGATAGCTAGGGACCCCTAGACTGAGGAACACTATAGGAGCCCATTTGCTATCCCACAGTCATACCCTGACACTGTGGCGCAGTTAGAAATTATAAAAGGCCTAGGAGGGCAGTGAAGGGCACGAGTTGGCACATAGACCTGTGGCAGATCGGACGAGAGGTGCAGCGGAATTGACTTACAGCCGCCATTACGAGTGAGGAACCAAGTAACCAGACCCGAATAAGGAACGAGTAATCAGACCCGAGTAAGTAGACCTGAGTAAGGAGCGAGCAACCAGACCCGAGTGAGGAACTGAGTAACCAGAACCGAGTGAAGAACCAAGCAACCACACCCGAGTGAGGAACCGATAGACCAGACTCAAGTGAAAAATCAAGTAATCAGATCTCAGGTCAAGTGAACAGAACAGGAGATGGGAGACCGAGCCCGATAGTACTGTGACCCACTTCGGGTGGAGATGTTAGATCCAAGACACCACTAACTATAATAGTTGTTTATTTGTCATATCAGTGCAATAGCGTGTTAATAGAATTGTCTTAATACCCAGTATAGTCGAATTGTTGTATTCACACGGCAATTTACTGTAATTCTCCTGTTTGCTTTACCCTTTGATACACATATATCTGTGTTAATAAAATAAATATATAGTGCCTTGCGAAAGTATTCGGCTCCCTAGAAGCAGTCTAATGCGTATAGGTATCCCAGACAATTTTCAATGGTATTAAGGATCCAACATGTCTAATTTTGGACTGCCTATACTTTTGTTCCCCCAGATATAGTCTCTTTTAGAGAAAACAAAACGGTTTGGCAGAATGAGAACTCCTGGGTATAGCAGAGACAGCCAAGATGTCTGCTGGGAGAGGAACTATAAAACTGCTATTAGCCTCAAAAATACCACAATCTCATAAGGAGATAGCATAATGTAGGTATTAACGTAGCAAATAGAAGAGGATTTCATAAATAAACAAATACACTAACGAAAACCAGAAAAGTCAACAAAGTGACAGAAAATGTAATGGCAAGCGCTGTCCAAACCAGCAGTTATGGAAAATTTATATCATAAAGTGGGTTCCTCATTCTTGATCCCTTCTTGCTAGAAAGGTGTACGCCAATCTGCAAGAACAGCTCCCGTTATGGAGGACCCAGCTTGTTCATGCAGTACATAGATGACCAATTATATGAATGGCTGGCATGTGATGATATACTGTATGTCCTATGCCTTGCCTGCACTCGGGAAAATGTGTGGTGAGCTCAGTTTTCACAACAATATCAGCTGTTCTCTGCAGATCTTTGGCCGTCAGGTGACATTTAAAAAAAAAAAAGGATTGTCTTTATGAGACAGTCCCTTTAAGTCTATGGCCTCTTGCACATGACAAAGCCTGAAAACAGTAGAAATGATTTTTAATAAAGACATATCATATTTTCATATGACAGCATATATGAATATAGTGCAATATACATGTCACAGTAGAGACTGCAATATGATATGGTGCACAACTGTGTGCATGAGAGTTCATCAATCATTTCCAATGATCTCAGTGTGGAGCATCAGCAACAGAGGTCATAAAAAATACCGGTGTGAAAATTTCTACGTATTACAGATAATGTTTTGAACCCTCAAGCAGTTTTCATTTTTTTCCCATTTTCCTAACAGGCAAACAGGTGGATGCAGAGAGGTGAGAAGGTGAAAGGAATGATTTGCGCTGTGTGGTTAAACAAAGGTTAAACAAAGGTTTTCCACATAAGATTTTATTGTAACTCACAGGAGGGCACATTTCTAGAAAATTGTACAGACTAGTGCAAAGAAAAAATGGAGTTGTTACCATTCAACCAATTTTACTCCAGCTCTGAGGCACATTCACATTACAAAATGAAAGCAGTAACCTTATAGGTACCTATGGACAATCACAGCTTTTTGGCCTTGAACTATTTTTGATATTATTATTGCCAAGTATGCACTATCTAGTCCAAGTATGCAGTACTAAGAAGTGTAGCTATAATTCTGGTATGATAGTGTAGCAACTCACTCAAGAAAACAAATATCACACTAAAGACTTCAACTGGCCCTGCGGGTTCCTGTACAGACTAGAGATCCTGACCCTGCAGTCCCTGCAAGAGCCGAGATAACCTTAACCACAGAATAGATGATGGCAACTCGGACCTATGCTACCTGAAAGGACATTGAGCATCTCATGTTCCTCCTAAAGAACCGGAGGGCAGAGCAGAGTACAAATTACCTACAGAAGGGAAAGTGTGCTGAAATAGAAAGATCCCAGAGTGAGTAAAACAAACCATAAAATAAACAATAAAGGATTAAGTACGTACTGTTAGAAAATATGCTGCCAACATCCTAAAAGAAACAGAAGATAAGTGCAGGGTAAAGAACATAAAAACCAAAGAGAAAAACCCTAGCTGGACTCTTACTAACTGGCTTAAACTACAGCAATATGGCTGGACGTACAAACGATACCATCACCAGCAAGAAATACCAGGAGGGGGAAAGTATTCAAAGCTGAACCCGAAAGGTGAAAGAGCAGACAAATGAGTAAATGAAAACACGTTACCCTAAAAAGACTGAAGCAAGGATAACATAAACTAAACACCTTGATTAAAGGTGTATCTCCTGTGGCTAGGCAGAGAGAGAAATGACCGCAAAACACAGGCACAAGGATTCGAACCAACATACATGACAGATTCCAGCCTTGGATCAAATCCATTAGCTGACAGTTCAGCTGGTCTTGAGCAAAAAATATTTCAACCTTTTTTTTCCCTGAGTGAATGATGAGTTCAGGAGGCAGAGAGGAGGAAAATATGTGGCTTATAAGAGGAGACTCTAGCACATTTGCATATTCTGATTTATAATCTGCTACAGAAAATGTTGGTGCTATAGAAATAAGTTGTCTGATAAAACAGCCATGATTATTTAGTGCAAGTGAGTCTACTAGTTTCTTAGTTTTCAATACTTTATAAAAAATTGTTTTTCTTTTTCTTGGGTTCAGCTTAAACTACCAGCATTTAACTGCAAAACTACCAGGCAGTTGATAAATATTGCCAGAAATATGGTTTCTAACTAACAACTTCATAGGAAAAAAAAAATATATTCTTAATTCACACGAAACGATGCAGTGCAAAACTACTTATATAAGCGACCGTTTATATAGTGAATATGTACAAACTACCCTCCTATAGCATTCGGCAAAGCTTCTCAGACAAGTCTGCTGTTTGGAAGATCATATAACAGAATCTTTCACTGAAGCACGATATCCCTAAGGAGATGAATAGATAACTCTGCACCCTGCTTTGAAGTTCCCTTGGGCTCAGAGTTCCCTTGAAGGCAACACATAGTTTGAGACTGGAATTGTTCTATGCCAAGTAATCAGCAAGAAGGACGTAGACTAGTCAGTGTAATGTAAGACCTACTGCAATGATCTTGTGGGCCCTAGGGCAAGCGTGATATATCCATGTTTAGGACAATTTAACCCTGGATTTAAACATTTTTTTAAAGCTTTCATTGCTATTTTCCTTTTTCTGCAGTATTCTTATGCAGTATTCTACTTATTACTGATCCCAGTCAGTGGTGTAATACCACTCATAGTGGCAGATCTTGAGGCCACCAAAAGGTCAATGAGTAAAGGGGACCTGGTACCTAACAGCACTGTCCTTTCCTCCACCATGCCCACCACCTCAATTTCAACAGCATTCGCATCTTCAAGAATATAATGGTGGAGAAGGGAGCTGTTGGCTCCCTGTTCCATCATGCAGTCTGTGCACAATAGGTGTGATAATATCACTACATTGTGCCTCGCATAGTGCTTCATTCCAAATGCTGCACAGAACAGATCATCGCATTGCAGGAAAGAAGTGAGGTGAGTAGTTTTAATTTATCAGTCAGTACTTGTAGAAGACTGTGGGGGCTATCGTATTGTGTGGGGACAATGGGGTCATCATACTGTGTAGTGGGCAGTGGTGACATCATACTATGTGGACTGTGGGGGCATAATACCTTTGGGAGGAACTCTGAGAATCATAATGTGGGGAATTACTGTGGGGTACCATATTGTGAAGAGGACTGTGGGGGCATCATACTGTGTAAGGGGATTGTGGTGGCATCATACTGTGTGGAGTTCACTGTGGAAGCCTCATATTATGTGTGGGGTACTGTGGGGACATTATAATGTGTGGTGGGCATTGTGGCAGCATCATAATTTGCCGTTGGTACTGTAGTGTCATCAACCTGCATGTGAGGTGGGTACTGTGATGAAATGACTGTGGTAGCACACCATGTGTGGAGGGAGGACATCATACTCTATGGGGGCCATGACAGGGGTATTTGTAGCAGGTGAGAACACTTAGAGGTTTCAGTAGAGGAAAAATTGTGAAAAACTATCCTGTCTTTCCAAATTCAGAGATGTGCCATAGACTGTGACTATGAGCCATGACTCTGCCTACTCTATTTTTTGTATTGGAGTGGGAGGCTTGATTTAGAACGTGTGCTATGGAGCTCCATGATACTTATGTATACCACCGATTCCACTGTCTGTATGTCAGGACAGGCAGACGCACGCAATGGTAGCTGGAGTTTTGCTCTAAATGCTTGAATATGTCTTGATATGACTTTTTGATGTTTTGTTGTGTGTGCCAGTTTTTATTGCGTTTGGGTATGCTGAGGTTTGAAAATCTAATGATAACTCGTTTTTGTTACTAACTGTCCATATAGTATGAGAACATTTTGTGAAATTAAATGCTTGAATATAAACTACTAATCTTAAGTTATGGTATATTTTTTTGCTAGGAAGCTTTGGATTTTATTCTTTAGCAATTACTCATAATAACACGACATCCATAGCATGCCTTTAACCCCTTCACGACCGTCGACGATAAATAAACGACGACGCTTGAGGAAATTTGTGCGGCGCCGACGTTTGTCTACAGTCAGCGGTCTTGCAGAGATGGGGACCTCCCACATACCTATGCACAAGGATTCCAATGAAGATTGCTACCAGTGACCCTTGACCTCATCAAGACCTGATTGGTTCAGGGCCTAATGGCATCACCGTCATGATAGCCAATAATAGCCATCTCTGGCAAAGTTTGTTGTAGTAACAAACTTCCCATGGTGATTTGCCCCATATAAAACACTGTTTCTCCTCTGATCTTATTTTCAGTGAGCGATCAGAGGAGAAAGTGTGACAAACATCCCTAACAAGACCTTCGTCAGTGAGCAATCTCGTCATACTGTAAAAACACAAAGAAAAACCAATGGATTCCTCCCTTTCCCTTCAGTTTATTAGCTAAGATATAGGGTTACATAGGGTAGGTGTTTAGAATAGTATAAGTTGATTAAATAAATTAGATTATTCATAATTAATATATTTATATTCTTAAAACTAAAATAAATTGTTAAGGTTGATCGCAATGGTTTTACCGATTATTATTAGTAGTTTCATCAATGATTTCATTAATCAGTTCCGTTAATTAGTTGCATTAATCAATTTGTTCATTTTTGTACTAATATACTGTGACAAAACACTCTGGGATCGCCTTTGCTGGGGTCAAAGGACACGTGGTTTGTGCATTGAATCTGAGGCGTACAGCAGGTTTCTGAGCAGGCTGACCTCAGGTCAGATTTATTAACGTGAAAGCAACACAAAAAACAAAACATAAAAATAAATCCTAGCCTGTCTGGCACTAACTAAACAAATACGTTGCTATCTCAACAACTGGGGGGGCTTCTCCCACCCAGCTAACATCACACAGATCTTGAGCAGAGCTCCTCACTCACGTTTGTCTCACACAGGCAGGCAATCTGTGTGCCCCAGGCAGACACTGGAAACACCCAGCTGGTCATCTTTTATTCCTGCAATCATTAACCCATTAGCACCCTGAAGATACTGAGTGGCCTAATTCACATAGGACAAACACCTGGGCGAGATATACCTGCCTCCATCTACCACACCAGCATGAGTCTTACAATACACATACAAATACTATATACAAAATTTGGTAGGGACGTATTTTCTCCTAAAATATAACTACGGTAATACTGTAGAGTGTACATTTATATATAATAAAATATAAAAAGTAATAAAATGGCACGTCAGTTTTATGCTGCAGAGGAGGCGTATGCCCTTTCATGTTCTGACAGTGAAGAAAGTGTAATGTCAGATGGCGATGATGATTTCGAGGGCTTTAATTTCAGCGACAGTGATAGCTCAGACATGAGCAGTCATTCTGGTCCATCCTCAAAAACGACGAGAGGCAAATAGCGCTACTGGAGAAATGTCTCCAAATCAGGGAACAATGCCCAGTACAAGCGCTGTCTCTGGTACTAGTGGATTGGCGCACGCCAATGTACAAGGGGCTTTGCTACTGGATGTAGCATTTCCCAGATGGGGGGCTTCGGATTCGGCTACTCCATTCATCCCTGGTTTTAATGCCATTCCTAGTGTAAATGTGGACGTGGAAGATTTTGGACCAGTTAATTCCTGTGGAGCACCTGAATGGTTAATAAATGTATTAAATATGGTTTTGAGAACTTTAAGGTGTGCAATTTTTTAAAATGGTGTCACTTGTTGGTATTTTCTATTATATAGGTCCCTTCAAGTCACTTCAAATGAGATGTACTCCCTTAAAAAAAGTTTTTGTAAGTTTTTTTGGAAAAATTAAATTGCTGATAAACTTTGAAGCCTTCTAACATCCTAATAAAAAAATTGTTTAAAAAAATTATGTTGATGTAAAGTAGACAAGTGGTCAATGTTATGTATTAACTATTTTCTATGATAAAAGTATCTGGTTTATGGGCATAAAAATTCAAATTTTAAAAACTGAAAAATGTTCTATATTTTTGTCAAATTTCTGATATTTTCATAAATAAACGTAACTCATATTGACCTACATTTAACACTAATATGAAGTACAACATGTCATGAAGAAAATATTTCAGAATCACTGGGATATGTTAAAGAGTTATTACATCATAAAGCGACACTGGTCAGAATTGTAAAATTTGGTCTGTGCAGGTGTCACGCCAACCTGGGAGATCTGGGGGTAGAAGATCACTGCATATTGTGAATCACAGATCTTCCATTTAGCCTGTGCGTTTGGATCCCATATTAAATTAATTTGGCTTCCTTTGGTGTCGACTTCTCCCCAAAACACTTAGTTTAAGCCCACAGCACAGGAAGACGAATCTCCAATAGCAACAACAAACTCCTATTCTGCACAACGTCTCCTAAGAGCAAGGAAGCAGCAGAGCTTTCACAGACAAGACAGAGAGGGCCTGGCTAGGTTTTGTAAGAAAGGTTAACGACCCTTTCTAAGCTGGTCCATTTAAGCTGCTTCTTATTTGGTCCTTAACTTTTCTTACAAAACCTAGCCAGGCCCTCTCTGTCTTGTCTGTGAAAGCTCTGCTGCTTCCTTGCTCTTAGGAGACGTTGTGCAGAATAGGAGTTTGTTGTTGCTATTGGAGATTCGTCTTCCTGTGCTGTGGGCTTAAACTAAGTGTTTTGGGGAGAAGTTGTTGTAGAGGTTTTCTATTGTATGGGTGTGTTTATCTCTTGGTCCCTGTTTCCCGTTTAGTTTATTCCTCCCTGTCCCCATCCTACTCCCTATTGTTGGTTAGTAATTTTGTATGATAGAGGGTTACTGCTCCCCCTGTTTTCTCTTGTGTGTCTTGTTTACATTACATTTCTGTCCCAGGCTCCATGGGGTGAGTAAAGGGACAGACCAGGGATTAACAGGAGCATAGTGAGGTTGGAGATTCGGGCCTCTCTACCATCAAGAGTATCCCCGGGACAGGGATAGTTAGGGTCCCAGTTCCAAGGAGAGTTTGAGGCCCCCCCCCCCCCTACCCAAAACCATCACATTAACCATTATCAGGAAGGTGAAAACAGTCTCGGGGATGAAGGGGTTACATTTGCACAGATTTATTTTCTGTTACATGAAAATGGTTTTTTTTCTAGACATTTGTTGTCAGAATAATTGGTCTAGCTTGTGCTGACGTGTGCCTACAGAGCTGCAGTGTAAAACATAAAGGAAAGACAGAACAACAGGCTAAGCTATTGATGAAACTACCATACATCTAAATTCCTGATCATAACTTTATCCTAACAGAGCAGAGTTAAAAGACAACCAACACAGAAGAAAATAAATAGCAGATAAGTATCAGTTATAGGGAGTGGCTTACATTTCGTAGACCCCAGAAGAAATTAAGCTTTACGTAACGGTAGATGCACAGATAATTCGGACTAGATGTGCACTAATTTGGACTGTTTCCAATAATCACCGAATCTATGGTATCATACAAAAATTGCTAATGAATGGAAATCTGTTCCATCTGCTGGAAATGTAATCAGACAGGCTTGTATATTCCCCGTCACTGGTTGTTATCAATAGTACCCAAGCATTTAACAACAATCAGCTGTTAATTTCCCATGTGGGGGCAATACTAGCTTTTCTTTGCTATGGTTAGAATGAATTTCCATGGCAAAAATTTTGGAGGTAAGCATTGGTATCTATGACTTTAGGCACAGTTAGTCAATGGCACTTGATGCAAGTCAAAGTGAATATCACAACGTAAAAGCATGCTTTTGGGACATGAAGACAGTCAATTTGGCAACAGTCAGTAGTAGCAGATATTGCAATAATCCTTTAATTTTACTGTGGCCCATGTGCTAAACTAATGGTGGGTAGATAGATATTAAGAAAAATACAATTAAGCTAGGTGCACACATTGAAAAGTTTTTCTGGAGCCCAGTTTCAAATAATCTGCAAGACCATCTGCCAGCATTAAAGGGGTTTCGCTTAATTGCCAAATTATTCCCCATCCATAGCGATCCCCTAATCACTGGGGGATTAACCGCTGAGAGTCCCAGCCATCCCAACAATGGGGCACTGGAAACCCAAGGATCAGCCTCTGCAAAGCTTGTCTTGAATGTAGTAGGTCATGTGCTCAATTCACCTACATATTATGGATACAATTACAGAGTTTTTGAGGGGCATTTAAAAGCAAATCTGCATCAAAACTACTCTTTCAATTCTTTTAGGCCATGTTCACAAGTTCAGTATTTGATCAGTATTTCACATCAGCATTTGTAAGTCAAAATTAGGAGAGGAACAATAAAAGGAAAAGTATAATACCGTGTTTCCCGAAAATAAGACAAAGATTTATATTATTTTTTTGCACTTAAAGATGGGTTAGGGCTTATTTTCAAGAGATGTCTTATTTTTTTCCCCATGAACAGTCCACATTTATTCTTGAACAAAAAACAAAAAAAATCAATATTTATTCAAATATATTCATGTCGTCACACACACCCACTGCACGTACACATGTACAGTCATGGCCAAAAGTATTGACACCCCTGCAATTCTGTCAGATAATACTCATTTTCTTCCTGAAAATGATTGCAAACACAAATTATTTGCTATTATTATCTTCATTTAATTTGTCTTAAATGAAAAAACACAAAAGAGAATGAAGCAAAAAGCAAAACATTGATCATTTCACACAAAACTCCAAAAATGGGCCAGACAAAAGTATTGGCACCCTCAGCCTAATACTTGGTTGCACAACCTTTAGCCAAAGTAACTGCAACCAACCGCTTCCAGTAACCATCAATGAGTTTCTTACAATGCTCTGCTGGAATTTTAGACCATTCTTCTTTGGCAAACTGCTCCAGGTCCCTGATATTTGAAGGGTGCCTTCTCCAAACTGCCATTTTTAGATCTCTCCACAGGTGTTCTATGGGATTCAGGTCTGGACTCATTGCTGGCCACCTTAGAAGTCTCCAGTGCTTTCTCTCAAACCATTTTCTAGTGCTTTTTGAAGTGTGTTTTGGGTCATTGTCCTGCTGGAAGACCCATGACCTCTGAGGGAGACCCAGCTTTCTCACACTGGGCCCTACATTATGCTGCTAAATTTGTTGGTAGTCTTCAGACTTCATAATGCCATGCACACGGTCAAGCAGTCCAGTGCCAGAGGCAGCAAAGCAACCTCAAAACATCAGGGAACCTCCACCATGTTTGACTGTAGGAACCGTGTGCTTTTCTTTGAATGCCTCTTTTTTTCTCCTGTAAACTCTATGTTGATGCCTTTGCCCAAAAAGCTCTACGTTTGTGCAAACTCCAGCCTGGCTTTTTTTATGTCTCAGGGTTTGAAGTGGGGTCTTCCTGGATCTCCTACCATGCAGTACCTTTTCATTCAGACGCCGACGGATAGTACGGGTTGACATTGTTGTACCCTCGGACTGCAGTGCAGTGCAGCTTGAACTTGTTTGGATGTTAGTCGAGGTTCTTTATCCAACATCCGCACAATCTTGCATTGAAATCTCTTGTCAATTTTTCTTTTCCGTCCACATCTAGGGAGGTTAGCCACAGTGCCATGGGCTTTAAACTTCTTGATGACACTGCGCATGGTAGACACAGGAACATTCAGGTCTTTGGAGATGGACTTGTAGCCTTGAGATTGCTCATGCTTCCTCACAATTTGGTTTCTCAAGTCCTCAGACAGTTCTTTGGTCTTCTTTCCTTTCTCCATGCTCAATGTGGTACACACAAGGACACAGGACAGAGGTTGAGTCAACTTTAATCCATGTCAACTAGCTGCAAGTGTGATTTAGTTATTGCCAACACCTGTTAGGTGCCACAGGTAAGTTACAGGTGCTGTTAATTACACAAATTAGAGAAGCATCACATGATTTTTCGAACAGTGCCAATACTTTTGTCCACCCCCTTTTTTATGTTTGGTGTGGAATTATATCCAATTTGGCTTTAGGACAATTATTTTTGCGTTTTTTTTTTTCATTTAAAACAAATTAAATGAAGATAAACAAAGAATTTGTGTTTTCAATCAATTTCAGGAAGAAAATGAGTATTATCTGACAGAATTGCAGGGGTGTCAATACTTTTGGCCATGACTGTATATACACACACTGCACATACATACACATGTATACACACGGCACATACACACACACCTGTATATACAGACATATACATGCACACACTGCACATACGGTACATACAGGCATGTCTCCTTTTGATTTCGTTCAGCCTCCCCCAATTAAAGAAACTTTTGTGACATCATGGTCACTTGACCTGGAGGTCACCAAAGATCCTTAGGCAGTCTTAACCTTGGAATAGAAATGTTGGGTGTGCCTATAAGAGTAGGGGCCATTATAAATTGCCCCATTCCCCCCATTTCCTCTAGCACCCGCACTGAATACCAGCCTATCTCTTCCTCAGTTCCTCTAGACTCAATTAAAGGACCAACATGTCACTAAAAGGTTCTTAAGCAGTCGTAACCTCAAAACTGAAATGCTGCGGGCCCCTAGGAGAGTGGGGGCCCTAGGCATACCCCAAAAATCCTATAAAGTTATGCTAGGGTTTATTTTTGGGGTAGGTCTTATTTTCAGGGATACACAGTAGAAACACATGCAGCACTTCTGCATTTTTCACCCACTCCTGGTTTTGGCTTACAAATACTGATGTAAATTACTGACTAAATACTGAATGTGTGAACTTGGCCTTAAATAGAAAATCTATTTTGGTGTTCATAGGGTAATTTTTTTAGCTTTGTTTTTTTGCCAGATGGGTTTTGAAAACTACACCGTGGAAAACCAAAATGACATGTCACTTATTTGCGAACTTCCAAACTTGACCATCTCAAATCAAAAGGCTGAAAACTCTTTAAAAAAAGTTTCAGAAATAAAAAAACTCCAAAAAAATACAACAGTAACCAAAAAAGCCGCATTTCCTAAACGGATTTCCTCTTCAGGTATTTCTGGCTCCTAAAAACATTTCCTTACATGCCCAATTTGCACCTCACAACACAATGGATGAGGTCTGCTGCTAATTTCTGTGGCAACCCACAAATTTTTCTATAGCAAATAATGTACAAAATCTCATTCCTATGCGGTGCACTGTACTTTGCTTCTTATTTTTGTGTGGATTAATCGCACAACATGTGAATACCAGCCCTACAAATATATTAAGCTATCAATTTAACTACTTAAAAATACACATAATAATAATTGTACAGCTAACAATAAAAGTTTTACTCTTTGCAAATCACATAAAGTGTTTATTCTAAATGACAGAATTCGTCAGAATTTGTTTTAGTCTTTGCCTGATGAAGAGACCTGTGTAGTCTCGAAAGCTTGCAATTTGTTACCATCTTTTCAGTTAGCCATTAAAAATTATCAACTACTGAGGACTCTCAATTCTAAATATTTTTCTATTCTAAATGACAAGTAATTTTAGGCATGTAGCTAATACACATGACCTACTATGTGAAAAATGGGTTAAGGCTGAAATCTTCATTTAAAAAAAAAAAAAAAAGAGTAAGAGGGATGCAGTGACCCAATAACCCATCCTCGTGACTCCCTCCCTCCTCCTCCTCCTGCCAGGTGTAGTTCTTCTGTGTGACAGCGTGAAGTGGCTGTAGCCTCCATTCTCAGTGGTGGGAGGGAAGGTAGCCCCAGGCCAGACTGCTTCATTACGGCAGATAGCTTGACAAGGCAGCCGTCAGCCACAGTGCTCTGCATTGTGCTAGCGCCTCTTTCCTTGCCGACACACATTCGCTTCTCTTTAGGAGACCTGTCCTACTGTAGGTTTTATGACTTGTCTTCTGGGCAAACAGATTCAGCCACCAGGCTCCAAATCGAATTACATCCCTTCCCTCGCTTATTCTTCCAACCTTGACGCTGATAAATCACCTATTCCACCTGCAAAACTACGAGGCTCTAAAGACCGGATAACTAGAGAGAGCCTACAGCTTCCTGCAGGGCACTGCTGTGTTAGTGAGCAGAATTGGGGTCAGTTATGGACAACTGGACACCAGGAGACTGAACTATTTTCCTGATAGTCTCATTGGGCTTTGTTCAAGATACTCAATGACATAACGGCCTTGGACGTGCTTGTTACAGTAACATTAATTTAAAAATACTAAAATTATTCCAAAGATCTTCTTTGTCATTTGTTCATAGAGAAGCATGCAAAAAAAAAAAAGAGAAAAGGCACTGGTCGATGCAAAACCTTTTCACGGCCTAGCTTATGGAGAAACGCAAAGCAATTGGAGTCATTAAAAAGGCTGTTATAACGCCATTCAGTAGAGCGATTAAATTCTACTGAAGTCAATAAGAGTTTTCCGTCTCTTGTTTGTACTAGTACTGTACAAGCTTCTGGAGCTACAATGTATTGGTTTACCATATATTACATTTTCGTGAATACATTTATGGAGTTATATATGGAGTTTATGTTGAACTTGATATCGTTTATCATGTGCAGTTTCTGTATTAACATATGCAGCATTTTGGGATGTCTCAAATAGAATTTCTTTAGTGCTTTTTTAATTCAAAGTTGGGAACCTGTGACATTAAACACTATGTCTGATCTGTCAACAGCACAGTATAGGGCAGAAGTTAGGAGATCACGTTCTGGTCTGACTTCATTACTTTTTGATAATGGCCACGCAGTTGTGCAAAAAGTAATGGTCAGATGAAGCTCAGGAGTGTGATGATTGATACTGTGTGGCCTTGCCATGGTCCCGTCATGTATCTCTTACTGTGCTAATGTCTCAATGCAGAAAACATGATAGGAAGCAAAAATTGTGTGTATGGCTTTGGGTAGGCCACTCACGTGCTTCATTACTATGTTTGCAAGACATTAGTGCTTGAATGTGCAAATTAATATATGGTTGTTATACCTGACACAATTATATATTACAGGGTATTGTATGGCATTACAATTGAGCTACTGTATGGTGGTGCTTGGGGTTGTACATCACTATTTTGTGCTACTATACATGTGTACTGTACAACCTATTATTCAGCCCTGTTGTTGTGAATTCTGCTCTTGGGTTCCCTCCAGTGGTTGTAGGTGGGAATGCAGTTGTCTCTGACTCGCAGTCCTGGCCAGGTGTATCGGATGATTACAGTTCTGACTGGGATATTTAGGTGTGCAGGATCCTTTAGCCCTTTCCAGTTGTCAATGTTCCTTGTGAAGTGTTGGATCACTTTCTGGCTTCTCCTGCTTGCTGCCAAATTCAGCAAAGATAAGTGTTTGGTTTTTGTATCTGTGGCACACTGCTGTGTGCTTGTTTCAGTTTTATTCCTGCTCTGATTGTAGGATTCACTGGAGTTGCAGATTTACGCTCCTACATCTTTTAGTTAGATGTAGGAAGTTTTTTTGTATATTCTGCTGTGGATGATTTTGAAGGGTTTTAATACTGACCGCACAGGACTCTGTCCTATCCTGTCCTATCTAGCTAGAGTGACCTCCTGTGCTAAATCCTGTTTTTCTGTCCGTGTATGTTTTTTCCTCTCCGACTCACCGCCAATATTTGTGGGGGGCTGTCTATCCTTTGGGGATTTTCTCTGAGGCAAGATAGTATTCCAATTTCCATCTTTAGGGGTATTTAGTCCTCCGGCTGTGACGAGGTGTCTAGGTGTGTTAGGTACACTCCACGGCTACTTCTAGTTGCGGTGTTAAGTTCAGGATTGCGGTCAGTATAGTGGCCACCTTCTCCAGTGAAAGTTCTCATGCAGCTCCAAGGTCACCGGATCATAACACCCTGTGTAGCGATGTAATTTGTACAAGTTATGGCGGTGTTGTTTTGACCAACGTAGTGCAGCGGTGTCCACACAGTGCAGTGATGAGGAAGTGACCAAGGAAAGTTCAAAGCGCATGTACTTTAATGTCCAGCCTCACAACATTAACAGCACATGGGATCCTCTGGATCGCAGCCGGAAACAATACAGTCCGTATCAGAGACCGGTTGCCGTGGGCGATTGCACTGCCGTCTATGCTGAGGGGTGCCAGGCCTTGGCTCAGTGTTGCTTCACACAAGCTGAAGCTTTGCAGAGCCTCCTGCTCTGCAAGGTTGCCAACCAAGACTGACTCACCCAACCCTTTGCTGCAGGGTTTTTATAAAGGAATCTGTGGCCATAGGCCACTTGGAAGACCTGACCCGGAGGAAGTGGACCGCCAAAATAAAATAAAAAAGACAATGGCAGGTTTTCTTAAATCTGCCTTGGGCAAATAGCTTGCCCAAGACCCAACACTTACTTTTATTTTGCATTGCAATCACAGCTATGCCTGTGACAGTAATGTACTCCTGCGGCTTCAATACGCTTCTGTGTGCATCCTGGGGGACACATAGCGACCCTCACATATAACACCGGTCACTGCCTCACACTGCTTTGTATCTTTGCACTTTATGTGACACTGTTATGTGGAACCTGCATGGTATGTTCACTGTGCCACCAGTAGGTGTGCATTGTATGACACCTATATGTGTGCAGTTTTTCAACCTTTTTTCAGTATCTTTCTTACCTACTTATTTGTTGCATAAAAGCTCTATAAAAACATACAAATATTTTCATGTGAATACAATTCAATGTGTATATTTGGTCTGTAAATGTCATGTACCAGAATTGTATCCCCAACCAAAAACAACTAAAAAGTTAGGCTAAATTGGGCACTTCACTTATCTTGTTGACACTTACAACCTGTGTTATATAGTAGTCCAATTCACTGCTGTATCACAGTGCTGTAATAAGCGTATTCTTGTGATTTGCAATGTAGATTGCATTATAGGGCATCAACTGATCTATTAGGTGAGTATCTGTCATCAAGGAAAATTTGTATTTGTAATGAACAGGAATCTTTAATAACATTCATATTCGTCAGAAAGAAAATTCTCAGCAGCTAAATAAAGTGATCTAAAGAATTGTTTACAAACTTTAATAAGAGCAAAGTAAGGGCATGTGTGAATATCTTGATTGAACATCATTGGCAGCTGGCAGACTGATAAGTGTTGTGCTTAGGACAGGCAAGCACACTCTTCCTGTAGGCTTTCCACCAGTCTGCCACCTAGTTATTGAACCATCAGGCTTGGCATGCCTTCTATTCTTTGTCCTTTCTAAACAGGGCAATGTTGTAAATGAACTGTCAACATTTCTTATTTACAGTAATGAACATTACAATGAAAATAACAGTGAAAGTAAAAGGTCAAGATGGACAAAATGTATTTGTATGTATTAACAAATGTGAAAAAAATAAATGAAACAATTGCAAAAAAAAGTCATGTTAAGTACGAGGGGCGATCCAAAAGTAATGATAATCAATACTAAGCACAATGAATATAGTCAAAAAATTTTTTTATTTTTTTACATAGTCTCCTATCAAGTCTATACATTTAGTCCATCTCTTTTCTAAACTTAGAATTCCCTTAGAAAAAAAATTCTTGATCTTGACCCTCAAAAAAATCCCCAACAGCGGTTATCACGTCGCTATTGTCATCAAATTTCTTGCCCCGGAGGTGTTCCTTGAGTCGAGGAAAGAGAAAGAAGTCACTGGGGGGCTAGATCTGGCCAATAGGGGGGGTGTTCCACCAGTTCAAAGCCCGCTTCTTGAATGGTAGCCATGGCAACTGCAGCTTTGTGAGCCGGCGCGTTATCTTGGTGAAACAGCACTCCAGCCCGCAGGTTGCTGCGCCTTTTCTCCTTGATAGCCTCCCACAATCTTCTTATTTGTTCTGCGTAGTAGGAGCCCGTAATAGTGGCTCCCTTCTCCAAATAGTCCACCATAATAATTCCTTCATCGTCCCAAAAAACGGACGCCATAACCTTCCCTGCTGAGCTTGACACTTTGAATTTCTTCGGCGTTGGTTCGTTGGCTCGTTTCCACGTCATCGATTGTTGTTTAGTTTCGGGATCAAAGTGGTGGATCCAGGTCTTGTCCATGGTCAAAAAACATGACAAAAAATTTTCCTTGTCTGCTTGGAACTTTTTGAGATTTGCTATTGAAATGTCAACTCGTTTCTTCTTTTGCTCGTCGGTTAACATTTTTGGCACCCAATGCGCGGAGACCTTTCTCATATGCAATTCTTTTGCAAGGATTCTTTGAATACTGCCATATGAGATCCCTGGGACCTCAGCTACATGCCTGATAGTCACTCTTCGATCTGCCAATACAACTTCTTCAACTTTTTTCACGTTTTCTTCATTGAGGGACGTGGATGGGCGTCCTTGACGATGTTCGTCGATGTTATTCCCAGCTTAAATTCCTTGGCCCAGCATGCAACTGTGGAATATGGAGGAGAAGAGTCCCCCAATGTTTCCACCAAGTCGCTGTGTATGTCTTTGGTAGTCATTTTTTTCAAGCAGAGGTATTTGATGACAGCTCTGAGCTCGTTTTTTTCCATTTTGATGTTCACTCCTCGGCAGTTCATATTCAAATAAATGTAGCTCCCGTGAATCGTGGTCTATTTAAGTGATTTTTATTTCCTGGACTAGTGGGTACCTAAGAGAGAAGAAAACATTTTATTTTAATTTCTGTGTGCAATAGAAATAACCGATTATCATTACTTTTGGATCGCCCCTCGTACACTTAACAAAAATACACTGCTCAAAAAAATAAAGGTATGATAAGATACCACATTCTAGATATCACTGAATGAAAGATTCCAGATGCAAATCTTTATTCATTACATAGTTGAGAACAATAAAACAAAAATCATCAATGTAAAGAAAAATTAATATCCCAGGGAGGAATGAATTCGGAGTGATACTCAATGTATTGGTTTACCATATATTGCATTTTCGTGAATACATTTATGGAGCTGTATATGGGGCTTATGGTAAACTTGATATGGTTTATCATGTACATGTAACAAATGTAGCATTTTGGGATGTCTCAAACCGAAATTCTTTAATGCTTTTTTTCTTTCATGGTTGGGAACCTGTGACATTAGACACAATGTCTGATTTGCCAACAGCACAGTATAGGGCAGAACTGATGCGATCGCGTTTCTGGTCTGACTTGATTACTTTTTGCTAATGGCCACGCAGTTGTGCAAAAAGTAATAGTCAGATCAAAGTCACCTCAGAAGTGCGATGATTGCTCCTGTGTGAAATTACTATGGTCCTGCCATGTAGATTTATCTTACTGTGCCAAGGTCTCAATGCAGAGAACATGATAGGAAGCAGAAATTATGTGTATGACTTTGGGTTGGCCAATCACATGTGCTTCATTACTATGTTTGCAAGACATTAGCGTTTGAATGTGCTAATATTATATGGCTACTATACCTGGCAAATTATAGTATTACAGGGTATTACATGGCATTACAACTGAGCTACTGTATGGTGGTGTTTGGTGTTGTACATCATTATTCGGCACTCCTATATATGAGTACTGTACAATCTATTATTCATCTCTTTGTAGCAATATAATTTGGACAAGTTATGTCAGTGTTGATTTGACCGCTTTGTTTGGGCATATGTGAATATCTTCACTGAACATCAGCAGCAATGTAAATAAAAATTAATATCTCATGTGGATCCGGATTTGGAATGATACTCAAAATCAAAAGTGGAAAATCAAATTACCAGCTGAGCCAACTTCAATGGAAAGGCCTCAAGATAAGGAAACGATGTTCAGTAGTGTGTGTGGCCTCCACGTTCCTGTATGACCGCCCTACAACACCTAGGAATGGTCCTGATGAGGCAGCAGATGTTCTTCTAAGGGCTCTCCTTCCAGACCTGGAGCATCAGTCAACTCCTGGACAGTCTGTGGTGCAAAAGGTCACACAATGGGTCTGAGGATCTCATCACGGTACCTAATGGCAATCAGAGTACCTCTGGTTAGTATATGGAGGGCTGTGTGGACTTCCAAAGAAATGCGTTCCCACAATAATTATTGACCTACTGCCAAACCGGTCATGCTGGGGGATGTTGTGGGTAGCGAAACGTTCTCCACGGTGTCTCCAAACTCTGTCACGTCTGTCACATGTGCTCAATGTGAACTTGCTCTCATTCGTCAAGAGTACAGGGCACCAATGTCGAATCTGCCAATCTTCTTGTTCTCTGGCAAATGCCAATTACCCTGCAACATGTTGGGTTGTAAGTACAACACCCACTTGTGGATGTTGGGCTCTCACACCACCTTCATGGAGTCTGCTTCTGACAGTTTGAGCAGACAAGATTGTTAGTGGCCTGCTGGATGTCATTTTTCATGGCTCTGGCACTGCTCCTCTAGTTCCTCCTTGCACAAAAGAGGTACCGGTCCTGCTGCTGGGTTGTTGCCCTCCTGCGGCCTCATCCACATCTTCTGGTGTACTGGGCTGTCTCCTGATATCTGCTTCATGCTCTGGACACTGTGCTGACAGACACCGCTACCCTTCTTGCCACAGCTCGCATTGATTTGACATTCTGGATGTGCTGCACTACCTGAGCAACTTCTGTAGGTTGTAGACACCACCTCATGCTACTGTACCTCTAGGGGTGACCAATGACCAAATTTAAAAAGAGATTTAGACATTTAGAAATTGTCCATAACATACGCCTGCCCATACCATAACCCCACAGCCACAATGAGTCACCTCTTGATTCACAAAAATGACCTCAGCAAATTGCTTATCTATACGATGCTATAGATGCAGTCTGCCATCTGCCCTGTACAGTAAAAACCAGGATTCATCCATGAGGATAACAGCTCTCCAACGTACCAGACGCCACTGAATGTTAACAGTTGCCCACAGAAGCAGGTTACAACGACGAACTGCAGTCAGGTGGAGACCACGATGAAGATGACGAGTATGCAGATGAGCTTCCCTGAGACAAATGGCTTCTGACAGTTTACATTTTACAGTTTATATTTTAGCTACATACCACCAAGCGCTGTCTCACTTAGCAATTGGGTAAATTTTTTACCCCTCTACAATTCTATCATACTTTAAAATGCAGTAGCCACAAAGCATACTGTTCAATGAAGTACATTGTTCCCGTATAAAGCGTTGCATGAAAAATGTACTAAATAAAATTAAAAAAGAAAAGGGTAGGAAAAAAAAACAAAAAACAAAAACAAAGTGGGGATAGTAATAAATATAATAATAAATAAATATAATACAAAAATAACCTTTTTTACCCAAGCCTTTAGATATGATGTGGACTGTGAACAAACAGCACAAGTGAATTAAAGACAAATGATTCAGAGCAGGCTCTAGCCTGTCAGCATCTGCATGCTTGGCTGAAGTTGATTAGGTGGTAGACAGTGCGCTGCCTACCTGTCTGACAATAAACACCGGGCAGAAGCTAAATTTAAACCCTCAGTGTTCATATATACTCCTTCAATCCGGTTGTCGATGAATGGATATTTATGTGGCTGCTTTATATTCAAGGCAAAGAGGCAAATCATACTACAGATGAAAAGGGTCCCATGAACAGCAGTACACATATGATGTAGTGAACATTAATGACCCAAGAGAAGTGTTAGAGCCTGGAACAGAACCTGAACATTTCCATAAATTAACCGGTTTTAAATTTCTCTGTGTTTTTAATTGATATTAGGCCTGTAAAACATTGTATTACTATTAATATTAGAAATATAAAAAAAACTTATTATCTTATTTTATTTATTTTTTTTACACAAAACGCGTATCATCTCAAATATAAGCGATAAATATTTGATTGCTGGGGCATTACCGCTGAAACCCCCAACGAACATAGGAATAGGGGTCCTAAAATCCCCAGTGTGAATAGTGGCAGTATGAATGAGCCTCACGGCCTCTCTATGAGCAGTTAATAGCGTCACAATCGTATGAAAAGCTAAATAATTGGCAGACTGTCTGCCGAGCCTGCCCATAGAGTCGGATTCGGACGATGTAGTCTTAGGGCTGTGTTTTTTGTGCACGAGTGCTATTGTTCTTTTTAATGGATAGCTCTCAAACCTATAATAGCGAATGTGGGCTGATCACATGTCTGATTTTTTATGGAAAGGACGTTCCGTGCAAAATCGCAGAGACATGTTGATTTTGATTTGAGTTTCTGATCAAAATTGAAAATGCAAATCTATAAGTCTAAGAAAATTGGACAACACTCGTATGCCAGATGCCATCCGAGTGCTGTCCATTTTTCACGAACTACAAGATAGGAAAGATAGAGAAACTTTTTTTTTTTCTATTCGCAAAAAACTGATGAAACTCAGATCAAACTCGGATGGTAAAATCTGGCACTCTGACCAACCTCTGATGAAACGGACAAAAAAACACTGATGAAACCCGGACAGATTTTCTCATTCGAGAAAATCAAGCACAAAAACGATCACGCAGGGGAGCAGCGGGAATAAAATAAAACAAAAACTGCTCACTTTTCACCTAGTGACAAATTCTCTTTAACAACAAATTACATCAAGTCCACCTTGTAATGGCTCACTATTGTAGATATGTAACTTGGTAATGACTACAGTATTCTTAAGCCATCTCTGAGGACATTCAGAACCCAACCACTGGGGGAGATATTCACCCAGGCACGGAGAAATAGAGAGAGCCTTCCCCCTACCTCTGACCTCACGTCATTGGGAGGATTTTTTTTAAGACGTGGAGGGCCCTCTAAACATGTAACCAGACCTCTTTCTGTCCATAAAGTCCCAACTCTTCCTTTCTCCTGGGGGACGACCGATATTAAATTTCCTTCTCCGAAAAGGTTTTTTGGTTTCAGCTGGGAAACGGGGAAACCCCTTCTTTCTATCCCCGGCTTTCTCCAAAATATCCTCTAGTTTTTGCCCAAAGAAGAATTGACTGTCAAACGGGATGGAACAGAGTCTATTTTTTTAGGGTAAATCACCTGGACACTCTTTTAGCCATAAGGCACATCTCGCTGCGTTCGAAAGGCCTGATGCCCTAGCTGCCAATCTTACTGAGTCCACTGAGGAGTCCACTAAGAAGGCTGTTGCCCCCTGTACAAGAGTCATGTTAGCTAAGATCTCCTCCCTTGGAACTTTATTCCTCAGTTGTTGGTTAATTTGTTGCAACCAGATCATGAGAGAGCGAGCAGTACACGTCCCAGCTATTGCTGGTTTCAAACCCCCTGCTGCTGCCTCCCAGGTGTGTCTCAAGAACCCATCTGTCTTTTTGTCCAGTGGGTCTCTTAGCATGCCAGAGTCTTCTAAGGGCAGGAATAATTTTTAGAGGACCTAGCCACAGCCCCATCAATTTTAGGGATTTTTTCCCAGCTCTCGGAATCTTTTTCCTCTAAGGGGTACCTCCTTTTTGAAGAGGAAGGTAAGCTACCAGACCTCTCTGGTCTCACCCACTTTTTATCTATAAGTTCCTTCACCCTTGTATTAACTGAGAAAGTATGCTTCCTCTTTTTCTCCAGACCCCCAAACATAACATCCTCCAACCATCTAGGTGTTTTTGTCCTCCTTAAAGCCCATTATTGATCGGACCTCTTTAATCAATCTGTCCATATCCTCGGTTGGGAAGCACAGATGGCCTCCAATATCACTATCCGAGGAGGAGTCCAGGGATTAAAAAGAGGAGCAGGTTGGGGACAGGGTTTCAAGACAATCCCCACAAGAAGGAGAGGCTTCAGAATCTGTGAGAATTTTATAGCTCTTCTTGCTCCCTTTTTTTAGGGCCAATTTTAAGGAGCCTTTTACTTCCACCCTGATTAAGGCCCTAAGGCTTGTAGCGAAGTCAGAAGTCTCATCCCTTATTGTTTTATGTATACAGTCAGTGCAGAGTTCCTTTTGCCACTGAACTGCCAGTGGGGTTTTACAAAGGGCACACTCATTCTTTGTTTTGGGGCTAGCTTTCCTCGGCCCCTGGTGATTTAAGCAGAGTAAAATGACCCCCATTAACACCAGGGTGACATTCTCATAGATCACTCACCACCTCTGACAATCAAGGGTACCGGATTCAGAGGCAGATCAGGGGTACGAACCACATCCCTCCTGGATAATCAGGAGCCCTGTGACCTCTAGTCAGGATGACCGCCCCTTGAGCAGCTGGTTTTCCCAGTGCCTGAACTTCTCTGATGACCAGGCTTGGAACTTGATAAAAGCTCCTGCTCCAGCTGCCGCTCCATAAACTCAATTTTGAATACAGGACGTGAGTGCCTCTTCTGTGGTCATCCCTCCTTTTCAGAGGGATCCACTGCACTCTCCGCCTCCTCCGGTACCACTCCATACCCCTCCCACCCCACCAGGACACTTGAAAAAGCCCCGTGCCACCGGCGTCGCCATCTTGGATCCAGCGCGTCACAATGACGTCATACGACATGCCCATTCGCAGCGTGCCTTGCGCGCGACGTCGGCAGCACTACCCGGAAGTGGAGCTCCCCTGGAGCGATGGACGGCCGGCAGAGGAGGGAGAGCTGCGCAGCTGCCACAGAAGAGTCGCTGGATCCCTGACTGTGCTGCCCCACGCCCAACATGGCCCCAGGACCTGCGGATGGTGCTTCCACCACCTGAATGCCTGCATACAGGTGCCCTGCCTGTTCTTCCAGTGCTAGGACAGGCATGTTTGAGTAAAAAGACAGAAAAAACTTGAACCGCCATCTTCAGCACAAGGATCCCTGTCAGGACAGGAAACCCAACTGAAGCGAGAAAGAGGTGCCAACCTTTTATTTTCAGGAGGGGTTCCTGTCCTGACTGGGCGGATCCCCTCTCTCAGGTGTGCCATCATGGGGGAAGGGAAAAGCAAAATAATAATTTGGTTTGCACCATTTTCTATGACCCATAATGTTTTAATTTTTTTGTTGATGGAGCAGTATAAATGATCTTCTTTTTGTGTGGCAAGCTGACATTTTAATAGTACCTTGTTGAGTCATATACAACATTTGATAGATTTTTATTGCATATTTTGGGAAGGTATGTATAACTAAAAAAAATGGCAAATCTGGCATTTCTAAGCTATCTTACTTCATGTTGTTTAAAGTATGGGTTAAGGTACCTTCACACATAACGATTTCGTTAACGATATCGTTGCTTTTTGTGATGTAGCAACGATATCGTTAACAAAATCGTTATGCGTGACAGCGACCAACGATCAGGTCCCTGCTGGGAGATCGTTGGTCGCTGGGAATGATCAGGACCTTTTTTTTGGTCGCTGATCACCAGCTCTCATCGCTGGATCGGCGTGTGTGACGCCAATCCAGCGATGTGTTCACTGGTAACCAGGGTAAATATCGGGTTACTAAGCGCAGGGCCGCGCTTAGTAACCCGATGTTTACCCTGGTTACCATTGTAAAAGTAAAAAAAAAAACAAACAGTACATACTCACATTCCGGGTGTCTGTCACGTCCCCCGGCGTCATTTTTTTTTTTTACATTTACAATGGTAACCAGGGTAAACATCGGGTTACTAAGCGCGGCCCTGCGCTTAGTAACCCGATGTTTACCCTGGTTACCCGGGGACTTCGGCATCGTTGGTCGCTGGAGAGCTGTCTGTGTGACAGCTCTCCAGCGACCACACAACGACTTACCAACGATCATGGCCAGGTCGTATCGCTGGTCGTGATCGTTGGTAAATCGTTTAGTGTAACGGTACCTTCTAAGTCACAACTGGGATAACGCAAAAGTGCTAATCACTGAACCATTGTGCACAACATCTGATTTTATGTATCTATTTTTTCTATATTTCTCAACAAATAGTAAATATTTGTGAAAATATTATGAGGATATACCACTGATTCTAGAGAATGTCAAAAAGGCTCATTTATAATCATAAGGCTACAATCTAAAAAAAAAAAAAGCTTATTGATACATACACTACCCTTTCTATGCAAAGTAAAATAAATCTGCAGGAACATATGCAAGTCACAACTAGTTTAAAAAAAAAACAACAAAAACCATCTCAGGTCTTGGTTTCCGCCTGCTTGCTCTGTCTCCATCTGTTTCTCCAGAACCCTCGCTGCACAGTTGGACAAAGAAGGTTTCACCGCTATGCCCTGAGAGCTTCCTGCCATGAAATGCATCTCCAGGGCTCTTGAGGCAGGACACGGTGTGCCCTTCGGACAGACATTCTCTCACTAGCACACCATGAAGCCTATTTATAGAAGAGAGAATCGTGGAGAGAAAATTCACACTATGAATCTTTCCCAACCTACTGTTTGTCTATATCTCACTGTCTTTTCTTTTTCATTAAATTATGTTGCATTCTATAATACATAACAAAAACCCATAGTAAAATATCCATAGATGGCTTACTCATGATATGCCAGCTCTAGATGGAAAAGACAAGACACAAAAGATTTAAGGGAAATATTAATAGTGTGGTTGAGAAAGGTGTTAATCTAAAATAATACAAACAGCTCTACAGAAGATGAAGAGGCTTTAGCATTGGTAGACCACTATAAAATATACAGTCATGGCCGAAAGTTTTCGCACCCTTAAAATTGTTGAAGAAAATGAAGTATTTTTCCCAGAAAATTATTGCAATTACATGTTTTTGTATACACATGTTTATTTCCTTTGTGTGTATTGGAACAACAAAAAAAAACTAGGGAAAAAAGGAAATCATTTCACACAAAACCCCAAATATGATCCAGTCAAAATTGTTGGCACCTATCCAAAATTGTGGGTAAACCACTTTGTTTCAAGCATGTGATGCTCGTTCAAACTCACCTGTGGAAAGTAACATCTATGGGAAAGGTGAAATTCACACCTGAAACCAAATAAAAAGGGGATAGGTTGACGCAGTCTTTGCATTGTGTGTCTGTGTGCCACGCTAAGTATGGAGAACAGGAAAAGGAGAAGAGAACTGTCTGAGTACTTTTGAACCAAAATTGCTGAAAAACATCAACAATCTCAAGTTTACAAGTCCATTTCCAGAGATTTTAATGTTCCTTTATCCACTGTGCGCAACATAGTCAAGAAGTTTACAACTCATGGCACTGTAGCTAATCTGGAAACACCAAAAGTTAAATGTACAAAAAGACAGGGGTCCAATAATCTCAAAACCAAAAAGAAAAAAAACAAAACAAATTAACAATAATACTTTATTACTTTATTAGTAAATTTCAAATCTTACAGATTATACACTCCCAATTAAAAAACTGTACCATGTCACATACAGTTAGGTGTCAAGGTAGGGATTTCAAAAGCAATACAATACAATACAGTAGCGACCAAAGGTTTTGCATTTTTTTAATGTGCTAGTTTTCAACATTGACTGGGCTAAATGTTTTGCATATTTTGTCATGGGTAGTCGAATTTTGCCTAAATATTTTTTTTGTTTGTGAGTTTTTCGGTTAAAACATAGCAAAGACAGAGCCAAATTTATCACCAGATATCAGGGAGCTTATTATTCTGAGAAACAAGTCAGGCAAAAGCCAAAAAGATGTATAGGTGCTTCTCACAAAATTAGAATATCATCAAAAAGTTAATTTATTTTAGTTCTTCAATACAAAAAATGAAACTCATTTATTTTATAGACTCATTACAAACAGAGTGATCTATGTCAAGTGTTTATTTCTGTTGATGTTGATGATTATGACTTACAGCCAATGAAAACCCAAAAGTCATTATCTCAGTAAATTAGAATACTTTAAAACATCAGCTTGAAAAATGATTTTAAAATCCAAAATGTTGGCCTACTGAAATGTAAGTTCAATAAATGCACTCAATACTTGGTTGGGGCTCCTTTTGCATAAATTACTGCATCAATGCGGCGTGGCAAGGAGGCGATCACCCTGTGGCACTGCTGAGGGGTTATGGAAGCCCAGGTTGCTTTGATAGCAGCCTTCAGCTCATCTGCATCGTTGAGTCTGGTGTCTCTCACTTTCCTCTTGACAATACCCCATAGAATCTCTATGGGGTTAAGGTCAGGTGAGTTTACTGGCCAATCAAGCACAGTGATACTGTTGTTTTCAAACCAGGTATTGGTACTTTTGGCCGTGTGGACAGGTGCTAAGTCCATCTTCAAAAAGCTTGTCGGCAGAGGGAAGTATGAAGTGTTCTAAAATTTCCTGTTAGACAGCTGCGCTGACTTTGGTCTTACTAAAACACACTGGACCCACACCAGCAGATGACATGGCTCCCCAAACCATCACTGATTGTGGAAACTTCACACTAGACCTCAAGCAGCTTAGATTGTAGCCTCTCCATTCTTCCTCCAGACTCTGGGACCTTGATTTCCAAATTAAATTCAAAATGTACTTTCATCTGAAAACAAGACTTTGGACCACTGAGCAACAGTCCAGTTCTTTTTCTCCTTGGCCCAGTTAAGACACTTCTGGTGTTGTCTATTGGTTATGAGTGGCTTGACACAAGGAATGTGACACTTGTAGCCCATGTCCTAGATACGTCTGGGTGGTGGCTCTTGAAGCAATGACTCCAGCACCAGTCCACTCCTTGTGAATCTCCCAACAATTTTTGAATGGCCTTTTTTTAACAATCCTTTCAAGGCTGTGGTTATCACAGGTGCTTGTGCACCTTTATCTGCCAAACTTTTTCCTTCCAGTCAACTTTCCATTAATATGCTTGGATACAGCACTCTGAACAGCCAGCTTCTTTAGCAATGACCTTTTGTGGCTTATCCTCCTTGTGGAGTGTGTCAATGACTGCCTTCTGGACATCTGTTAAGTCAGCAGTCTTCACCATGATTGTGGAGCTACTGGAACAGACTAAAGGATATTTTTAGACTATTAGGAAGCCTTTGCATGTGTTTTTTTTTGTTAATTATTCTAATTTACTGAGATAATGACTTTTGGGGTTTTCATTGGCTATAAGCCATAATCATTAACAGAAATAAACATTTGAAATATATCACTCTGATTGCAATGACTATATAATATATGAGCTTCAGTTTTGTATTGAAGAACTGAAATAAATTCACTTTTTGATGATATTCTAATTTTGTGAGAAACACCTGTAGCTATGGAATTCAACTAGTCTCAGAGTCAAGTGTCACGTATATAAAGGAAGAAAAAGAAGGTTACAGAACAGCTGACAAACCTAGAAGTGGACGACCAAGGAAACTTCCTCCAAAGTTGATCACATTATTAAGAAAAAGTCAGTATCTGATGTCCATAAAAGCGCTGTACAGATTTCGCACGAAATGAACGAAGAGTATGGGGTCAAAGTGAGTCACCAAACTGTGGTGCGGCGGCTCAGAGCAGTAGGGTTTAATGCATGAGTTCCAGTCAAGAAGCCTTTCATCTCTGCAAAGAATCGGAAGGTCCGACTTGAGTTTGCCAAACAACACAGCCAATGGAAAGAGATAGATTGATCTAAGGTGTTGTGGTCAGTTTAATCCAAGTTCAGTCTCTTTGGCAGTGATGGCAGGCACTATATATACCGCCCAATTGGAAAACATAATGATTTAAGGTACCAAACACCCACAGTGAAACATGGTGGGTGTCAATGTCATGATTTGGGGCTGCTTTTCTGTATTTGCCATTGGTCCTATGTATGGAATTTATGGAAATATGAATGCTACCATGTACAAGGATATACTGGAAAATGTAATTCTGCCACATGGTAAAACCAAAGTAGGCAGGGGCTAGAAATTCCAGCAATACAATGATCCTAAAGACATATCCAATCAAGTCAAAAATTGGTTAGCAAAGAAAAATGTTCGCCTGTTGCAATGGCCAAGCCAATCACCTGATTTAAACCCTATTCAGCACCTTTGGGATGAGTTAGGGCGACAAGTTGGGGCCCATACCCATAGCAATAAAGATGAATTGTTTGCAGATTTGCCAAAGGAATGGAGCAAGATCCCTCAGGATGTCTTGAAGACCCTAGTGGCTTCAATGCCCCTTCTGCGTGGTGCAGTAATTAAAGCAAGAGGTTATGCTACGAAATACTTATGGCATTGTAAACAATTAATTACACTCTATGTTGTGACCAATAAATAGTATATTCAAAACCTTTGGCAGGCAGTTTTCTTTAATTAAGTGACCTATATTCTAAAGCATTTTGGGTAAGATTAAGGTCTTGTACGATGACAACTTCATACACTTTAAATTCATCACCAGGAAAATGGCATCACAACAGCCAGACAGAAGGAATCACACTTAAAAAAAAAAAAAGCTAAACTTTTGGCAGCCACTGTAGTTTGTTTTTTGTGTTTTTCCAATACACAACAACAATTTCAAGGATGCAAACACTTTTGGCCATGACTTGAACAACAAATAACAATTATAGCTGGCAATGTCATAAGATTTTTTCTTTTTCTTTAATGTATTTATACCGTAATTTATATAATGTTTTATCTCTTACCTGTATAGGGAATTAGGGTTCATGGCAACTTGATGTTACACAAGGTAACATGTTGTTAGTTGGCAATATAACAAGAAAAATAACTGCTGCACTGACATATGAAACAATGTACACCGCTAAAAAAAATAAGATTACACTTACCGTAAATTACAAATTCAATCTAAATGAAAGATGCAAGCTGAAAAACTTTACTGATATAAATTGTGTAATTTTTTTTAGAACAAAGTGCAGTGCTAACAGTTAATTGAAATCAAATTCATCACCATTTGAGGGCTTTATTCCAAATTACCTCAAAAATCTAAGTAAAGCATTGAAATTGAAATCATAAGTGGATCCAATTTGAGAAAATTTCATCATGGCAACTCATAATGGTAATTAGCAATGTGCATGCCTCCCATATATCTGTATGCAATCCTGACTGTGGTGAAAGTTATCTTGTTGCATCTCCTCCTAGACCCGAATCATGATATCAGTGACAGTCTGTGGCACTACTTGGTGGTGGAAGATATACTTATACATCAGATCCCAGAAGTTTTCAAATGCATTCAGGTCAGGGGAATGTGAGGGCCAGTCAATGGCATCAATGCCTTCATCATCCAGGAACCGCCTATACACTCTGGTCACATGAGGTCAGGTATTGTCCAGCACAAGGAGATACCCAAGGTCCACTGCAGCAATGTCCGACAGTGGCTCTAAGGATTTCTAAAAGCAGTCATGGTACCATTGGCCATTACTTGGATGTTTGTGTGACTCTCCAAGGATTTGTCTTCCCAGGTTATCACTGACACACTGCCAAATTGATTGACATCGGTCACATGTAGTCTGCGTAAACATGCTCTGCGAAGAGAATGGGGCACCAATGATGGACCTGCCAATATTGATGTTCTCTGGCTAAATACCAGTCGAGCTGCATCGTGCTGCTGAGCTGTTAACACGGGTCCCACTACAAGATGTCAAGATCTCATGCCACTCTCATGGAATCTGTTCTGACAGTTTGATCAGAAACATGAATACCAGTAGCTTTGCTGGAAGTTATTTTGTAAGGCTGTGTGGGTGCTCTTCCTGTTCCACCTTGCACAAATTTGCAAACAGAGGTCCTGCCGCTGGGTCGATGCCCTTTTAAGGGTCTGTCTGCATAATCTTGATTAACTGCCCATGTCCTTGTATCTGCTCAGTGCACTTGAAATTCTGCCAGGAGACACAACAAACCTTCTAGAGAAGGTGGAGCCAAGAGCAGGAGGTGGAGCCAAGTGCAGAAACGCAGAAGGTGGAGCCAAGTGCAGAAACACAGGAGACCGAGCCAAGAGCAGGAGGCGGAGAACCGCAAGGAGCGGAGCCAGCTAGAACCATAAGGAACGGAGCCGCAGAGCAATAGCTGAGTGGAGCCACAGAGCAAAGCCACAGAGTGCAGAGTTGAGAGCAGAGCAAAGTCAGAGTGCAGAGCAAAGCTACAGAGAGCAGAGCCAGGAGCAAAGCCACAGAGTGCAGAGCTGGGAGCAAAGCAAGGTCACAGAGAGCAGAGCCGAAAGCAGAGCAAAGCAAGACACAGAGTACACATAGCAGAGAAAGCAAACCAAGACAGGGATATAAACGAACACAGGAACAGGACTAGACTAAGACAGAGTCAGGAACGGGACAAGGCACAGAAAAACACAGACACAAGCCAGGGTACGATGCCCCACTGGATGGCGGACATAGGCCAGGGTACAAAGCCCCACTGGATGGCAAACACAGGACACAGACCAGTGTACAACGCCCCCCTGGGTGGCGGACACAAAAGTAACAGAGACAGGGCCTCGCACCTCAGCAGCTAAAAACTGACTGAGGGAGTAAGTTGCACAGGCCCCCACCAATGGGTGGGGAAGTCTTAAATACAGGAAGCCTCATGGCAATTGGCCAGGGACACCCTAGCAAGGTGCATACAGACTTAATAAGACATAGGAGTTGCCGGCACCACCCCCCTATGCACACAGACAGAGCATGCACAGAGTAAGCAGCAGACATGAGGCACACAGCATGGAGCTGGCAGCAGAGAGAAGTCACAAGATGGCCCAGAGAAGTGAGTTTGGGTGTAATGTAGGTGGGGAATGGAAGGCCATGCAGTGATGCCAGCAGGGTTGTTACAGTCATATTTAACAACATTCAAAGTAATACAATAATTAAAGAAAAATAATGGCGACCTTGCCCGTAAGAGATTACAATCTACAATATGGATTTACAATCATTTATGCTAAATAACTGGACAACAAAAGCTATAATTACCACAAAAAATACAGTAATGAAACTGCATACAACGGGTGCATACTGGGATGTCATGCAATGTTGTCATGAAAACGTACCAATCTGCTCAGCAGTTTAAGAGACTGTATGTGACAGGCATGACATGCAAAAGTTACAGTCAATTGTAAATCGATAAACTATTGCAATGAAGGTCCTCTTCATTCTACTTTTAGTACTTGTAGGCTTCCTGGAGATTTATGTTCTCCTGATATTTAAGGGGATATTTCCACAATTGAACATTATCCCCTATCAATAGAATAAAACGAAGCAGTGGTATGACCTTACAATGGTTCATGCTTGGAAACCCTCCAATCTGGCTGAATTACAACAATTCTCCAAAGATGAGTGGGTCAAAATGCCTCCAGAGCGTACTAAAAGGCTCATGGCCAGTTATCGTAAATGCTTGATTGCAGTTGTTGCTGCTAAGGGTGGCCCAACCAGTTATTAGCTTTAGGGGGCAATCACTTTTTCACACAGGGCCCTGTAGGTTTGGATTTCTTTTTCCCTTAATAATAAAGACTTTCATTTAAATACTGCATTTTGTGTTTACTTGCGTTATCTTTGTCTAATATTTAAATTTCTTTGGTGATCTGAAACAAAACATTTAAGTGTGACAAATATGCAAAAGAATATTAAATCAGGAAGGGGAAAACACTTTCACATCACGGTATATATCTATTCCATCTATTCTATTCTAACTTGTCACGCTGTGATTTTACTGTGCATGGCTAATGAAATTCTTGGTTTTCAAGGACATGGGTGTGTAAAAATCATACAGCACTCGCATGATCTGAGTGCCGTGTGATTTTTTTTTTTATCAGACCCATTGGCTTGCATTGATGAGTCTCGTCCAAGATACAGGGACAATCGCTTCATGCTGTGATTTCTTTCTCAGCCTGATCTCAGCTGAGAAAAAAAAAAAAATCACAAAAGAACAGAGACTTTTAGATTAACATTGGTCAGAGAGCAATCCGATTTTTTATCTATTGCACGAGTCCGTTTTTCTCGCAAATGAGCATGAGCCCTAAGATCGAGTATCTAAGAACGTAAGGCTGCTCTCAAATCTGTGACGCCATCAGTGGATGCCAGCATAAAATCTTGTCAAAGGACTGTAAACCTAATATCAGTATATCAGTCTCTCAAACAAGAGTACAAATTGAAGCCCTGAACGCCGGCACTTCTGGGTCAAGGCGTCGTCAGCAGCGCGACCAGATTCTCTAATCACGCCGCTGATGTCCCTCTTCAGCACAGCAGAGGTGCGGTAAACGTCTGGTAAGAGCTTCCCTGAAGCTTAAAAAACTGAAGATTTATTGTAATTGGGGTGGGAGAGAAATTTAAAGAGATATGAGGAGCAAGACGGACATAATATTGGTGCGGACACAGTATATGAAGTGGGCATTGATTTGGACACAGTATGAGGAGTTTGGGGGATTTGTGCTGATTCATTATATGGAGCAAGGTATGGATTGGTGCAGATACACTAAGGAGGGGTGTTCAAGGGATTGGTGTAGACACAGAAAGAAAGGATTGTTTTGCTGCATCACGGAGTGCCACCTGTTTTTTCCTCTTTGGCCTGGAATTTGTACGACGCTGTTCATTTCAGGTGTTGCAACCGGGATTTTGCAAGCCGTACACTGCTGGTCCGCCGAGTAAGCTTGAAAACATATGCCAGAGTTGTTCGGTGCTGATTTTTCTCATTTTCCACAAAAGCACTGTAGCATGCTCAATCTTAAGGCTAGGTTCACATCGCGTTAGTGCCATCCGTTAAATGGATGCGCTAACGCTGATGCCCAAAATCGTTTTTTTGCTACAATCGCGCTAACACATTGTACCTTTGCATTGGCATGTGTTAGCAATAGAGGTCTATGCACAGCGAACGCGTCCGTTCGCTGTGCGTTAGACCTAACGTACACGAAAACACAGTAAACCGCATTCGAGGGTGCTTCACAAAGTAATGCATCATCGCTAACGCATGACGATTTTGACATGCATTAGGATGAGTTACGATAATGTAAGTCTATGGGCGCGTTAACGGATCCGTTACATTGTGTTAGTGCCGCTAAGTAACGGATCCGTTCAACGGATCGCCCTATCGCAATGTGAACCTAGCCTAACAGTGTGTAATATAGTCACTGTCAGGTCTCAGTTCTGCTTCCTGGTTCCAGCGGTCATGACATGATCGATTTTCATACTTACAATCATGTGACAGCTAGCTTTTCTTAATGCGTCTCTCAGTGAAGCAGGAGCAGTAGTAGGTCACTGAACAATGACAGAATCAGGAGAAGCAGCTTTTCGGCATGTAAGTGGTCACATTACAAACTTAATTCTTGCCTTCGGTGCCAGAAAACCTAGATATACCTCTGCCTTTTTGGACTTTGCACACTGGGGCACAGTCATGCTGAAACAGAAAGAGCCTTCCCCAAACTGTTCCCACAAAATTGAACGCTATAATTGTCCAAAACTTTATTTATGCTGAAGCATTAGGATTTCTGTTCGCAGGAACCAAGGGGCCTAGTCCGACCTCCGAAAAACAAGCCCATAAAGTTATCTCATCTCAAGCAAACTTTACAGCTGATGCAATGTGGTGAGGAATGTAATGTTCTCCTGGCTTTAACCAAACTCAGACACGTCCATCAGGCTGCCATACAGAAAGGTGGGATTCATTACTTGACAAAACACATTTCCACTGCTCTAGGGTTCAGTGTTGGAGGCTCTAAAACTCGCCCTCCAACGCTTAGCATTGTGCTTGGTGATGTATAATAATAATAATCTTTATTTTTATATAGCGCCAATATATTCCGTAGCTTTACAGTTTGCACACATTATCCTCGCTGTCCCCGATGGGGCTCACAATCTAAATTCCATATAAGTATGGCTTGTATGCAGCTACTTGGCCATGGAAATCTATATCATGAAGATCCCGGCAGTGGTATAGTTTTTATGCGGATGTAAATACTAGAGGAGGTTTGGATCTCTACTAAAAAAAGTCACCAAACCCTCTGTTAAGTCAGGAACTGCAACTTTATGGCCTAAATGCTTCCACATTTTCAATGATACAACCCACAAGTGATGGTGGAATATTTAGTAATTGAGTAATTTGAAATTGAGCTCTTCAGATCGGGCCATTTTTATACAAATGATTGTAAAGGCAGACGGCATGGCTATATGTTGGGGCAATGTGAATCTACTCATCTATCTCCATTAGTGCCAGTGACCGAATTGAGTGCATACAAGACCCCTGTTCTGGTGATTATTGGGATTTAAGATGTAGAACCCCCACCAATCCACCATTTATCACCTATTACCAGTATATGGATAAGAGATAACTTGTTATAACCCTTATGCCCCTTCAATGTCCCTATGTAATAGGAAAATAAATACTGTATATCCGTTTTATTACCTTTTTTAACAGTAGACGTGACACATGATAGCTGTACATGTTAGTAATAATTGGGGGTAAAAAAAAAAGTCAATAAACTTCAACACAAGATAGGGGTGTTAGCTCGGAAGAATTATAGATTGCCATGACTAATCACTCTTACCTGCACATGCAGCTCTCTAAACCCACAGTCTCTATATGTTTGGAAATTAAATTGCTTTTGCCTGCAGCTTCATCTCAGTGTCTTTCACATGAGCCTCTCAGTGCCAGGGCAGTTCTGTGGATAAAACCCCTGGTCCATTGGGAGATCCTGTTCTAAAAGAACAGAGAAATTTTAGTGTCCTCTGGCAAAGACTTGAGTAAAAGAAAGATTTAAAGTTATAATAAATAAGTCAATACAGGGACAGCAGGAATCCTGACAAAAGGCATGGGGTATGACCGACAGTAGGAAAGTTATACCGCTTCTCTGTTCCCTACCATTTGTCACATAACATTCAGCTCACCGTATACTATAGCTCGGAACATAAATGTTGGATATATGGGGTTATTTCTTAAGAAATATATTTCTAAATTAAACAAGGTTCCAATTTGAACTAATTATTATTTGCCTAGATAAAAAAAACCACAATTGCACAATTGGGTTTTCCTATAATCAAAACGTATCAGTTATCCATAGGACAGGAGACAAGTGTCTGATTCTTAGGGGGTCCTGTGTCTGGAACTCCCTCCAGTCATGAGATTTAAAGATTTTGTGTCTCCCATTTGAATGGAGCGGCACCTGAGCATACGCTTGTGGTTCCATTCAATTTCAATGAGACTAGCAGTGATGGTGAGCTCTGTAAGCGGTGGGATCAGACATTTATCTGCAGATTTAAGTCATAAGATTGATTCTTGGAAAACTCCCTTTAATACATATGGGTTATCCGTATTCTAAATACGGTACCAGTGCTCACCCTAGCTCCTTCTGCCGTGCTTACTAATGACTTAGGGTTGCTGATATACAGGCTTGTGACCTGTCACCGGTTACAGGGTGGAAGAAGACTGTTTAAGATAGGTGGATTGTTGAGCTCATAAATACAGCAGACTCATAACTATAATTCTGCTATATTCTCTTTAGAGGACTATTATACTAACAGTACAGCACATTTTTTGTGCTGTTTGGTATAAAAACTCGTCAGACTTGTCATGACTACATGCTTTCCCTTAAGTAGGCATGACGAGAGGTCCATTTTAACCCCTTAGTGACAAAGCCAATTTGGTACTTAATGACCGAGCCAATTTTTACAATTCTGACCACTGTCAATTTATGAGGTTATAACTCTGGAACGCTTCAACGGATCCCGCTGATTCAGAGATTGTTTTTTTTGTGACATATTGTACTTCATGTTAGTGGTAACATTTCTTCGATATTACTTGCGATTATTTATGAAAAAAATTGAAATATGGCGAAAATTTTTAAAATGTTGCAATTTTCAATCTTTGTATTTCTATGCCCCTAAATCAGAGAGATATGTCACAAAAAATAGTTAATAAATAACATTTTCTACATGTCTACTTTACATCAGCACCATTTTGGAAACAATTTTTTTTTGTTAGGGAGTTATAAGGGTTAAAAGTTGACCAGCAATTTCTCATTTTTACAACACCATTTTTTTTTTTAGGGACCACATCACATTTGAAGCCATTTTGAACGGTGTATATGATATAAAATAACCAAGTGTGACACCATTCTAAAAACTGCACCCCTCAAGGTGCTAAAAACCACATTCAATAAGTTTATTAACCCTTTACGTGCTCGCGGGAACTGAAACAATGTGGAAGGAAAAAATGAAAATTTAACTTTTTTTTGCAAACATTTTACTTCAGAACCATTTTTTCACAAGTGTAAAAACAGAAATTTAACCATAAATGTTGTTGTGCAATTTCTCCTGAATACGCCAATACCCCATATGTGGGGGTAAACCACTGTTTGGGCGCACCGCAGAGCTTGGAAGAGAAGGAGTGCCGTTTTACTTTTTCAATGCAGAATTGGCTGGAATTGAGATCGGACACCATGTCGCATTTGGAGAACCCCTGATGTGCCTAAACAGTGGAAACCCCCCACAAATGACACCATTTTGGAAACTAGACCCCTTAAGGAACTTATCTAGATGTGTGGTGAGTACTTTAAACCCATCAAGTGCTTCACAGAAATTTATAAAGTAGAGCCGTGAAAATAAAAAATCCTTTTTTTTTTTCATCAAAAATGATTTTTTAGCCTGCAATTTTTTATTTTCTCAAGGGTAACAGGAGACATTGGACCCCAAAATCTGTTGACCAGTTTGTCCTGAGTATGCTGATAACCCATATGTGGGGGGGGGGGGCACTGTTTGGGCACCCATCGGGGCTCGGAAGGGAAGGAGCGCCGCTTGGAATGCAGACTTTGATGGGATGGTCTGCGCGCGTCATGTTGCATTTGCAGAGCTCCTGATGTACCTAAACAGTAGAAACCCCCCATAGGTGACCCAATTTTGGAAACTAGACCCCCCCAAAGAGCTTCTCTAGATGTGTGGTGAGCACTATGAACCCCCAACTGCTTCACAGAAGTTTATAATGTAGAGCCATGAAAATAAAAAAATCATATTTTTTCCACAAAAATGATCTTTTCACCCCCAAATTTTTACTTTCATAATGGTAACAAGAGAAATTGGACCCCAAAATTTATTGTGCAATTTATGCTGAGTAGGCTGATACCCCATATGTGGGGGGGGACCACTGTTTGGGCGCATGGCAGAGCTCGGAAGGGAAAGAGCGCCGTTTTGGAATGCAGACTTTGATAGAATGGTCTGCGGGCGTTATGTTGCGTTTGCAGAGCCTCTGATGTACCTAAACAGTAGAAACCCCCCACAAGTGACCCCATTTTGGAAACTAGACCCCCATGGAACTTATCTAGATGTGTGGTGAGAACTTTGAATGCCCAAGTGCTTCACAGTTTATAATGCAGAGTCGTGAAAATAAAAAATATTTTTTTTCCACAAAAAAGATTTTTTAGCCCCCAAGTTTTTAATTTTCACCAGGGTAACAGGAGAAATTGGACCCCAAAAGTTGTCCAATTGATCCCGAGTACGCTGATGCCCCATATGTGGTGGTAAACCACTGTCTGGGCGCACGGCAGAGCTCAGAAGGGAGGGAGCACCATTTGACTTTTTGAGCGCAAAATTGGCTGTCGTGTTTGGAGACCCCTTGATGTAAACAGTGGAAACCCCCCAATTCTAACTGCAACCCTAACCCCAACACACCCCTAACCCTAATCCCAACCCGATCCATAATCCTAATCACAACCCTAACGATAATCACAACCCTAACCCCAAAACAACCCTAATGTCAACCCTAACCATAACCCTAATCAAAACTCTAAATCCAACACACCCCTAATCCTAATCTCAACCCTAACCTCAAACCTAACCCAAATCCCAATACACCCCTAACCCTAATACCAACCCTAACCGTAATCCCAAACCTAACCCTAATCCCAAACGTAACCCTAATGCCAACCCTAACCCTAATACCAACCCTAATCCAAACCCTAACCCTAATCCTAACTCTAACCCTAACTTTAGCCGCAACCCTAGCCCTAACTTTAGCCCCAACCCAAGCCGTAACTTTAACCCCAACCTTAACTTTAGCCCCAACCCTAATCCTAAATTTAGCCCCAACCCTAACTTTAGCCCCAACCCTAACTCTAGCCCTAACCCTAGCCCAACCCTAACCCTAGCCCTAACTTTAGCCCCAACCCTAACCCTACTTTCACACTTGCGTCGTGTGGCATCCGTCGCAGTCCGTCGTTTTTGACAAAAAAACGATCCTGCAAATGTGCCCTCAGGATGCGTTTTTTGCCCATAGACTTGTATTGCCGACGGATCGCAACGGATGGCCACACATCGCGTCCGTCGTGCACTGTATCCTTCTTTGGACAAACTGAACATGAAGAGGAAGTCGTGGCTGCAGCTTCCTCTTCATGTTCAGTTTGTCCGAAGGCAGAGACAGTGATGCCAGCGCTGACTGGGCACCGGGCCTCACGTCATTCCACTAACACATAGCCCCGTGACCATGAGTGCAGACATCGCGGGAACGGAACCAGCACTGGAAGCGAGTATAGGCTTTATTATTTTAATGGGGCAGAAGATTTAGTTTAAGAACGAGTTGTTCTAGTAGTGTACAACCCCTTTAAATCATCAATGAAATGTACTTCACTGAAACCAGCAGCACTCATGCAGCCCCACATAAGGACACGGTCACCACCATGTGTCAGCGTAGGCACCAAACATTTGTCTAAATCAGGCCTACACAACATACTTCCAGCGGCGTTTTCTGGGACATGCAGCTCCCTTCTTACAGTATATTGAACATTACCACGCTGGGACTGGGGCAGAGCAGCGCGTGCAAGTGCTGGTGCCAACATGCAGCAGCGTGATGAGGTCAGCATGCTGATAATGTCATCACTCTGCTGCCGGGACGGGGGCCACACAGGCTGATGAGACGTCGTGCTAGTAAGCGCTCCATGGAGAATCTGAAGAAATGTGCTTTTATTTTAGATGAGGGGGCCAGGGCTGTGGCACATGAAGGGGCAATGCAGAACATTATGGGGCAATTGGCCAATTGTGAAAGTGGGTATAGTATAGCGAGGAGCATTGGGGAAACAGTGGAGATAGTGAAAGGGACAGTTTGGGGGTATATTATGGAGAGGGGAAGCATGTCGATATATTATGAAGAGGGGTACTGTGGGAGTATATTATGGAGTCATTACACTGGTTACCCAACCACTCCAGAATCCAGTACAAACTTATTACCCTCACCCACAAAGCACTCCATGGCTCAGCACCACCCTACATCTCCTCCCTCGTCTCAATAAACCACCCTACCCGTGCCCTCCGTTCTGCTAATGACCTTAGGTTAACATCCTCAATAATCAGAACCTCCCACTCCCATCTCCAAGACTTTTCACTGCTGCGCCAATTCTTTGGAACTACCCAGGTTAAAACAATTAATCCCAAAACCACCCAGTTTTAAGCATGGCCTAAAAACGCATTTGTTCAGATTGGCCTACCTGTTGTGAATTCTGTTATCGAACTCCCTCCTGTGGTCATGAATGGTACTTCTGCGAGTTCTGTCCATGGACTCCCTCTGGTGGCTGTGAGTGGAGCTGCTGCTTCTGAGGTTCCTTCCACAGGTGACGTAGTTTATCCTTTGGCTGGCTGCTCTATTTAACTCCACTCAGATCGTTACTCCATGCCAGCTGTCAATGTTCCTGTATTGATTCAGTTCGCTCTTGGATCTTTCTGGTGACCTGTCTACTCCAGCAGAAGCTAAGTCCCTGCTAGTTTATTATTTGTTCATTGTTTTCTTGTCCAGCTGGATATCATGATTTTGCCTTGCTAGCTGGAAGCTCTGGGATGCAGAGTGACATCTCCGCACCGTTAGTCGGTGCAGAGGTCTTTTTGCACACTCTGCGTGGTCTTTTTGTAGTTTTTTGTGCTGACCGCAAAGATACCTTTCCTATCCTCTGTCTGTTTAGTAAGTCTGGCCTCCCTTTGCTGAAACCTGTTTCATTTCTGCGTTTGTGACTTTCATCTTTACTCACAGTCAATATATGTGGGGGTCTGCCTTTTCCTTTGGGGAATTTCTCTGAGGCAAGGTAGGCTTTATTACTGTTGTGAATTCTGTTATCGAACTCCCTCCTGTGGTCATGAATGGTACTTCTGCAAGTTCTGTCCATGGACTCCCTCTGGTGGCTGTGAGTGGAGCTGCTGCTTCTGAGGTTCCTTCCACAGGTGACGTAGTTTATCCTTTGGCTGGCTGCTCTATTTAACTCCACTCAGATCGTTACTCCATGCCAGCTGTCAATGTTCCTGTATTGATTCAGTTCGCTCTTGGATCTTTCTGGTGACCTGTCTACTCCAGCAGAAGCTAAGTCCCTGCTAGTTTATTATTTGTTCATTGTTTTCTTGTCCAGCTGGATATCATGATTTTGCCTTGCTAGCTGGAAGCTCTGGGATGCAGAGTGGCATCTCCGCACCGTTAGTCGGTGCGGAGGTCTTTTTGCACACTCTGCGTGGTCTTTTTGTAGTTTTTTGTTCTGACCGCAAAGATACCTTTCCTATCCTCTGTCTGTTTAGTAAGTCTGGCCTCCCTTTGCTGAAACCTGTTTCATTTCTGCGTTTGTGACTTTCATCTTTACTCACAGTCAATATATGTGGGGGTCTGCCTTTTCCTTTGGGGAATTTCTCTGAGGCAAGGTAGGCTTTATTACTGTTGTGAATTCTGTTATCGAACTCCCTCCTGTGGTCATGAATGGTACTTCTGCAAGTTCTGTCCATGGACTCCCTCTGGTGGCTGTGAGTGGAGCTGCTGCTTCTGAGGTTCCTTCCACAGGTCTGAAAAGGTAAAGACCGTCAGGGCCCTGACGAGGAACGAGCACCTCCTTCGAAACGCGTTGGATTGGTTCCCCCTGTTACTATACCCGCCCTACTCGTGACGTCACTATCTCAGCCACGCCCCCTTCACACACCGCTACTGCTCCGGCGTTGCTTCCGGCCGGGGCACGCCAGGAGTTGGCGGTCTTTACCTTTTCAGACGCCCCAGCGTTCAGCGTTTGCTCTGGACACAGCCGCTCTTAGCACTTATCGGCTACCCCACAACGCAGCCCAGCACATCACCCGACGCAAGTCTGGGACTTCCATTGCTTTCTGCAGCTATCCGGACCTTCAGTACTAGCAGCTTTATCTCTTCAGACGCCCCAGCGTTCAGCGTTTGCTCTGGACACAGCCGCTCTCAGCACTTATCGGCTATCTCACAGCACAGCCCAGCACATCACCCGACGTAAGTCTGGGACTTGCATTGCTTTCTGCAACTATCCGGACCTTCAGTACTAGTAAGTGAACGTTTCACTACCTGTGGGCACTCCAATACAGTTGGTTCTCAGCTGACATATTCTCATGCCACCACAATAGGAGGCGGTCAGTATACTATTGTTTTTGTAGGCATAGCCCATTCATCTCATACATATTTATTGCATTTATCGGAGCGCAAGTGGCTCCGTCCATGTTGCTGTATTGCTAGTATTGTATTTGTTTTCTGAGCGCAGGTGGGTCATTAGTACATAGTTTCCCGTCTATTCTTTTAGACAGGGTGTAGCACAGACCCTGCCATCCCACCAGCAGCTCTATCCCCTCCTCTTTCCCTCCTTCATTTCTCTCCATTAGCTTCTTTCCCCCTTCCCTCCATTGCCCGTAGTGTACAGCGCCAGTGTTCATTATTCTGTAAGGCTTTATTTTCTATCTCTAGGGCTAGTTAGCTCTTAGGCTGTGAAGAGGCGTCTAGGGAGTGTCAGGAACGCTCCACGGCTATTTCTAGTTGTTGTGATAGGATTAGGGGTTGCGGTCAGCAGAGCTCCCACTTCCCAGAGCTTGTCCTGTGTGAGTTTAACTATCAGGTCTTCCCGGGTGCTCCTAACCACCAGGTCCATAACACCTACCGTCTCAATGCTTTAACCTACTGTAACTATACCTGTGTTGCCCATTCAAGATTTTTTCCATACCCAGGTTCCTCGCATCATGTTCTCACATGTTTTGTGCATTTAATAGCCCTCTGTGTCTGCACTGTTACATACTTAGGCTGACAACTGGTTCATGAGCATTACATAAACACCCGATTCTTACACTATGGCTGGTCCGAACAACTAAAGCAATGGTCACCATCCACCTTTCCTCATAGATTGTAAGCTTGCGAGCAGGGCCCTCATTCCTTTTGGTATCTGTTTTGATCTATGAGTTTATTGTTATGTTGTAATGTCTATTGTATGTACAAGTCCTCTCTAAAATGTAAAGTGCTGCAGAATACGTTGGTGCTATAGAAATAAAATTATTATTATTATGGAGAAGGGCAGTGTGGGGGTATATTATGAAGAGGGCAATGTGGGGGTATATTATGGAGGGGGCAGTGATGGAGGTTATTATGCAGAGGGGAAGGGTGGGGGTATATTGTAGAACTTGTCTGTGAGGGTGGACATTATGGAGAGAGGGGCAGTGTGGGTAGTTTATTTTGAAAAGGGGCAGTATGGAGGGATATTATAGAGAGGGACAGTATGGGGGGATATTTTGTGCAAGAAGCAAAATGATGGGAAATTACTTATTCAGGTCCGTAGCATAGGGGATTTTATGAAACACTATAATGATACTTTTTATTTTTTATTTTTTTTAAGAGTACGGTGTTGGAAAGTGCTGCTGAAGACAGAGAATTGGGAAGTCCGCAGAGTCAAGCTTTGGGGATGAAATCTCACCATGGTGTCTGGACAAAATGGAGAAGAAAAGAAGAACAACTTCCATCAGAACAAATGTCACCTATAAAGGTACCTGGATCTAAACGTTATAATGCCTCTGTCTCATCAGTACTGTGGTTCCTGTATTATGAGGAGGAATTGGCGAGTTTCTGCTTCAACAACTTAGTTTAAGTTAGAGTGTGTTCACAATATTTCTTTTTAAGCAGAAACTCTAAAAACCCTTCTAAAATACTCAAAACGTGGTTCTGGGAAATGTATTAACCCCTTCCCGACCTTTGACGCCACGTAGGCGTCATGAAAGTCGGTGCCAATCCGACCCATGACGCCTATGCGGCGTCATGGAAAGATCGCGTCCCTGCAGACCGGGTGAAAGGGTTAACTCCCATTTCACCCGATCTGCAGGGACAGGGGGAGTGGTAGTTTAGCCCAGGGGGGGTGGCTTCACCCCCTCGTGGCTACGATCGCTCTGATTGGCTGTTGAAAGTGAAACTGCCAATCAGAGCGATTTGTAATATTTCACCCATTATAACGGGTGAAATATTACAATCCAGCCATGGCCGATGCTGAAATATCATCGGCCATGGCTGGAAATACTAGTGTGCCCCCACCCCACCCCTCCGATCGCCCCCCCACCCCCCCGATCTGGCCGGTACACTGCTCCGGCTCCCCTCCGTCCAGTGCTCCGCTCCCCCCCGTGCTCGTGTCCGCTCCCCCCGTGCTCCAATCACCCCCCCGTGCTCCAATCACCCCCCCTGCACTCCGATCCACCCCCCCCCGTGCTCCGTTCCACCCCCCCGTGCTCCATTCCAGCCCCCCCGTGCTCCGTTCCACGCCCCCCGCCCTCCGTTCCACCCCTCCCGCGCTCCGATTCCCCCCCCCGTGCTCCGATCCCCCCCCCGTGGTCCCCCCCCCGTGGTCCCCCCCCACCCTATCATACTTACCGATCCAGCCGTGGTCCCGTCCGTCTTCTCCCGGGCGCCGCCATCTTCCAAAATGGCGGGCGCATGCGCAGTGCGCCCGCCGAATCTGCCGGCCGGCAGATTCGTTCCAAAGTGCATTTTGATCACTGAGATATAATCTATCTCAGTGATCAAAATAAAAAAAATAATAAATGACCCCCCCCCCCCTTTGTCACCCCCATAGGTAGGGACAATAAAAAAATAAAGAAATTTTTTTTTTTCCACTAATGTTAGAATAGGGTTAGGGTTAGGGGTAGGGGTAGGGTTAGGGGTAGGGTTAGGGGTAGGGTTAGGGGTAGGGTTAGGGGTAGGGCTAGGGTTAGGGGTAGGGTTAGGGTTAGGGGTAGGGTTAGGGGTAGGGTTAGGGGTAGGGTTAGGGTTAGGAATGTGCACACGTATTCTGGTCCTCTGCGGATTTTTCCGCTGCGGATTTGATAAATCCGCAGTGCTAAACCGCTTCGGATTTATGGCGGATTTACCGCGTTTTTTTCTGCGCATTTCACTGCGGTTTTACAATTGCGATTTTCTATTGGAGCAGTTGTAAAACCGCTGCGGAATCCGCACAAAGAAGTGACATGCTGCGGAATGTAAACCGCTGCGTTTCCGTGCAGTTTTTCCGCAGCATGTGTACAGCGATTTTTGTTTCCCATAGGTTTACATTGAACTGTACACTCATGGGAAACTGCTGCGGATCCGCAGCGTGTGCACATACCTTTAGAATTAGGCTATGTGCACACGGTGCGGATTGGCCGCTGCGGATTCGCAGCAGTGTTCCATCAGGTTTACAGTACCATGTAAACATATGAAAAACCAAATCCGCTGTGCCCATGGTGCGGAAAATACCGCGCGGGAACGCTGCGTTGTATTTTCCGCAGCATGTCAATTCTTTGTGCGGATTCCGCAGCGTTTTACACCTGTTCCTCAATAGGAATCCGCAGGTGAAATCCGCACAAAAAACACTGGAAATCCGCGGAAAATCCGCAGGTAAAACACAGTGCCTTTTACCCGCGGATTTTTCAAAAATGGTGCGGAAATATCTCACACGAATCCGCAACGTGGGCACATAGCCTTAGGGTTAGGGTTGGAATTAGGGTTGTGGTTAGGGTTAGGGGTGTGTTGGGGTTAGTGTTGTGGTTAGGGGTGTGTTGGGGTTAGGGTTGTGATTAGGATTATGGCTACAGTTGGGATTAGGGTTAGGGGTGTGTTGGGGTTAGTGTTGGAGTTAGAATTGAGGGGTTACCACTGTTTAGGCACATCAGGGGTCTCCAAACGCAACATGGCGCCACCATTGATTCCAGCCAATCTCGTATTCAAAAAGTCAAATGGTGCTCCCTCACTTCCGAGCCCTGACGTGTGCCCAAACAGTGGTTTACCCCCACATATGGGGTACCAGCATACTCAGGACAAACTGCGCAACAATTACGGGGGTCCAATTTCTCCTGTTACCCTTGTGAATCTAAAAAAATGCTTGCTAAAACATAATTTTTGAGGAAAGAAAAATGATTTTTTATTTTCACGGCTCTGCGTTGTAAACGTCTGTGAAGCACTTGGGGGTTCAAAGTGCTCACCACATATCTAGATAAGTTCCTTGGGGGGTCTAGTTTCTAAAATGGGGTCACTTGTGGGGGGTTTCTACTGTTTAGGCACACCAGGGGCTCTGCAAACGCAACGTGACACCCGCAGACCATTCCATCAAAGTCTGCATTTCAAAAGTCACTACTTCCCTTCTGAACCCCGACGTGTGCCCAAACAGTGGTTTACCCCCACATATGGGGTATCAGCGTACTCAGGAGAAACTGGACAACAACTTTTGCGGTCCAATTTCTCCTGTAACCCTTGGGAAAATAAAAAATTCTGGGCTAAATAATTATTTTTGAGGAAAGAAAACGTATTTATTATTTTCACGGCTCTGCATTATAAACTTCTATGAAGCACTTGGGGGTTCAAAGTGCTCACCACACATCTAGATAAGTTCCTTTCAGGGTCTAGTTTCCAAAATGGGGTCACTTGTGGGGGGTTTCTACTGTTTAGGCACATCAGGGGCTCTGCAAACGCAACGTGACGCCCGCAGAGCATTCCATCAAAGTCTGCATTTCAAAACGTCACTACTTCAATTCCAAGCCCCGGCATGTGCCCAAACAGTAGTTTACCCCCACATATGGGGTATCACCATACTCAGGAGAAACTGGACAACAAATATTGGGGTCAAATTTCTCCTGTTACCCTTGGGAAAATTAAAAAATTCTGGGCTAAATAATTATTTTTGAGGAAAGAAAACGTATTTATTATTTTCACGGCTCTGCATTATAAACTTCTATGAAGCACTTGGGGGTTCAAAGTGCTCACCACACATCTAGATAAGTTCCTTTGGGGGTCTAGTTTCCAAAATGGGGTCACTTGTGGGGGGTTTCTACTGTTAAGCCACATCAGGGGCTCTGCAAACGCAACGTGACGCCCACAGAGCATTCCATCAAAGTCTGCATTTCAAAACGTCACTACTTCACTTCCGAGCCCCGGCATGTGCCCAAACAGTGATTTACCCCCACATATGGGGTATCAGCGTACTCAGGAGAAACTGGACAACAACTTTTGGGGTCAAATTTCTCCTGTTACCCTTGGGAAAATAAAAAATTGCAGGCTAAAAGATCATTTTTGAGAAAATATTTTTTTTTTTTTTTTTCATGGCTCTGCGTTATAAACTTCTGTGAAGCACTTGGGGGTTCAAAGTCCTCACCACACATCTAGATTAGTTCCTTTGGGGGTCTAGTTTCTAAAATGGTGTCATTTCTGGGGGATCTCCAATGTTTAGGCACACAGGGGCTCTCCAAACATGACATGGTGTCTGCTAATGATTGGAGCTAATTTTCCATTTAAAAAGCCAAATGGCGTGCCATCCCTTCCGAGCCCTGCCGTGCGCCCAAACAGTGGTTTACCCCCACATATGGGGTATCAGCGTACTCAGGACAAACTGGACAACAATATTTGGGGTCCAATTTCTCCTATTATCCTTGGCAAAATAGGAAATTCCAGGCTAAAAAATCATTTTTGAGGAAAGAAAAATTATTTTTTATTTTCATGGCTCTGCGTTATAAACTTCTGTGAAGCACCTGGGGGTTTAAAGTGCTCAATATGCATCTAGATAAGTTCCTTGGGGGGTCTAGTTTCCAAAATGGGGTCACTTGTGCGGGAGCTCCAATGTTTAGGCACACAGGGGCTCTCCAAACGCGACATGGTGTCCGCTAACAATTGGAGCTAATTTTCCATTCAAAAAGTCAAATGGCGCGCCTTCTCTTCCGAGCCCTGCCGAGTGCCCAAACAGTGGTTTACCCCCACATATGAGGTATCGGCGTACTCGGGAGAAATTGCCCAACAAATTTTATGATCCATTTTATCCTACTGCCCATGTGAAAATGAAAAAATTGAGGCGAAAAGAATTTTTTTGTGAAAAAAAATTACTTTTTCATTTTTACAGATCAATTTGTGAAGCACCTGAGGGTTTAAAGTGCTCACTAGGCATCTAAATTAGTTCCTTGGGGGGTCTAGTTTCCAAAATGGGGTCACTTGTGGGGGAGCGCCAATGTTTAGGCACACAGGAGCTATCCAAACGCGACATGGTGTCCGCTAACGATGGAAATAATTTTTCATTCAAAAAGTCAAATGGCGCTCCTTCCCTTCCGAGCCTTACCATGTGCCCAAACAGTGGTTTACCTCCACATGTGAGGTATTGGTGTACTCAGGAGAAATTGCCCAACACATTTTAGGATCCATTTTATCCTGTTGCCCATGTGAAAATGAAAAAATTGAGGCTAAAAGAATTTTTTTGTGAAAAAAAAGTACTTTTTCATTTTTACGGATCAATTTGTGAAGCACCTGGGGGTTCAAAGTGCTCACTATGCATCTAGATAAGTTCCTTGGGGCGTCTAGTTTCCAAAATGGGGTCACTTGTGGGGGAGCTCCAATTTTTAGGCACACGGGGGCTCTCCAAACGTGACATGGTGTCCGCTAAAGAGTGGAGCCAATTTTTGATTCAAAAAGTCAAATGGCGCTCCTTCCCTTCCAAGCCCTGCCGTGCGCCAAAACAGTGGTTTACCCCCACATATGAGGTATCAGCGTACTCAGGACAAATTGGACAACAACTTTCGTGGTTCAGTTTCTCCTTTTACCATTGGGAAAATAAAACAATTGTTGCTAAAAGATAATTTTTGTGACTAAAAAGTTAAATGTTCATTTTTTCCTTCCATGTTGCTTCTGCTGCTGTGAAGCACCTGAAGGGTTAATAAACTTCTTGAATGTGGTTTTGAGTACCTTGAGGGGTGCAGTTTTTAGAATGGTGTCACTTTTGGGTATTTTCAGCCATATAGACCCCTCAAACTGACTTCAAATGTGAGGTGGTCCCTAAAAAAAATGGTTTTGTAAATTTCGTTGTAAAAATGACAAATCGCTGGTCGAATTTTAACCCTTATAACTTCCTAACAAAAAAAAATTTTGTTTCCAAAATTGTGCTGATGTAAAGTAAACATGTGGGAAATGTTATTTATTAACTATTTTGTGTCACATATCTCTCTGGTTTAACAGAATAAAAATTCAAAATGTGAAAATTGCGAAATTTTCAAAATTTTCGCCAAATTTCCGTGTTTATCACAAATAAATGCAGAATTTATTGACCTAAATTTACCACTAACATGAAGCCCAATATGTCACGAAAAAACAATCTCAGAACCGCTAGGATCCGTTGAAGCGTTCCTGAGTTATTACCTCATAAAGGGACACTGGTCAGAATTGCAAAAAACGGCAAGGTCTTTAAGGTCAAAATAGGCTGGGTCTTGAAGGGGTTAATGTACTAACTGTTGTTCTGGTGATGTATTGATGTAATTATACTTTTAAATTTTTTACAGCTTTTCAGATTGGTTCAGTATGGCAATGTGGCGCTCGTCTAAATTCATTTTTCTAAATGCATGGTGCCTGCAATGAAACATGGTGATGGCAGTGTCCTGATGTGGGGTTGCATGAGCACTGCTGGTGTCGGAAAGCTACATCTCATTGATGGCATCATGTATTCACAGATTTATTGCTCCATATTGAAAAGGATGTTAACATCACGCCATGCCTTTGGTATCTGTCACCTATCCTAACCTTCCTGAGCATGCCTGTTGCATAAGCTAATCAACCCCTTTTTGTTCTTTGTCTCATCTAATTTTTAATGTCATGTGTGTGATAATTGGAGAACTTATACTTTTTATCAAGTTTGCTTATAAAATATTTGGAATTGTAAGGAGAGATTTTTTTTTTTTTTTTTTTTAATCCTTTCACAGCAGACTTATTTCAATACCCACAAGACTGTTAGACAGCGATATAGAATAGAGCAGAAGAATGCATTTTCCTAAACAAAGAGTCACTACAAAATAACCTATACTGCACAGTATATTTTTCTTATAATTGGAGTAATTAAGTGACGCATGCCACCATATACCCATAGCTACGATGGGTGCGCTGAAAACTGTGTGCATAGAGCCTTACATGTCATGTAAACGGATAGATGATTGCAAAGTAATGTCATATGATTAAAGTGGACTTTCCCAACATGACAGCTTCAGACAGGTAAAGACTAGATAGCAGTATCTGGTCTTTCCTACACAATTATGCAGCATAATTTTCCAGACTGATAGCCAGGTAATGTTGGGGTGATGACAAGCGGTTCAGATTATTAGATGCGATCGATAACGCACAAGTAACTCTTCCAACACGTTCGGAAAGCTCCTTTCAATCATGTTGACAAACACTGCTCCAGTGGCCAGCCCTGTGTAGTGGTGACCTTCATGACAAAAAAATCTGAGAGTGTTAAAAGTGGTCTGCAATCTCTGTAACATTTAGGATTTCCTCTGTGACAATGTCAATTTAAGTTTATCTTATCTGACAGAGCTGCATGTGTCATTGAGACACATAAAACTGCATTTTTGTCTATGTAAGCAGGTTGCGAGATGCAGTGACGGACAGGAGGCAGAGCAAGTGTTAACAATTTTAATTGAACAGGGGGATACTCCACGCAGGCTAACCGTTTGAATGGGGAAATAAACAGTTAAATGGCAATAGAATATGAAGGGTTGAAAAACAGTAGATTCGGTAATGGCAATACCTTTGTACACTTATGTCAAATCAACTTAGGCTACTTTCACACTAGCGTCGTGCACTGCACGTCGCAATGCGTCGTTTAGGAGAAAAAACGCATCCTGCAGGATGCGTTTTTTTCTCCATTGACTAACATTAGCGATGCATTGCGACACGTTGCAACCGTCGTGCGACGGTTGCGTCGTGTTGTGGTGGACCGTCGGCAGCAAAAAACGTTACATATAACGTTTTTTGCTGCGTTGTGTCTGCCATTTCTGACCACGCATGTGCAGCGCCCCAGAGATCTGGTCGTTGCAGTATGACACTCTGCCGCTAAGGGGAGTGATGGTACGTCTGATGGCACTGAAGGAATTCTACTGACCAGGTATCACCAGCACACATTACACTTCACACTCCGGCCACTAGGGGGAGAAAAAGGCTTTATTTAGTGGGCCACTCCTCACACTGGTAAAACTAGGGGTTGGATAGGAAGTTAGTCAGAAGCTGACTGGGTTGGATTCAGGCAACATCCCGTGGCAGGGGGTGTTGCAGGGAGAAGACACAGGGGGGTCCCTGTCGGGCGTGGGAACCTGGCAGGTGCCTAGTGAACAGAGCAGAACGTTACGGAACCGCGCCTGCACACCCCGTGGCGGTATCCTAAGAAAGTGACACGAAGGGAAGGATATTGTGGAACAGTGAGAAACGAGATCAAGCACAAAGGAGACCCAGTAGGAGTCGTGCCGTGAGACTGAGGCAATATCCTACTGAGGCGCGTAGCCGGTGGCCGGAACACCGCGGTAGTAACTGACTCTAGGTCTTACTTCGAACTCCGCAGGACAGTTAATTATAGGTTGGCTGTCTACCTTAAATTTCCTACGAAGACATAGGGGGCAACGCGTGGAGAGGGGCGTCTCTAGGGTCCCGGAAGAGCTCCGAGCCTTCCTGTCATACGGGTGCGTCCTAGCCATAACATACCTGGGGGACGAGAAACTAGTAACATCTAGAACAAGAGAGACAGAATTAGAAAGAACAAAGGAACGAGAACAGCAGTTGTGAGGACTATTCCGAATGCTCAGCAGGGTAGCACTACAACACACAGGCGCTAGTGGTAGGCATTGATTTCCACCTGCAAAGGGAACTCTGGATGTGCCCATCGGACCAGCCGGTCTCAGATAGCCCTGTTAATCGTGCTTTGGATTGAGGATCCTGAAGTCTACAGTAAAGAGGTAAAGAGACTGCAACCTTGTGTCCTCGTTATTGACTGCACCTCACACCATCACCATCCACCTTACTGGGAAGCCCTGGGGACATACTTCACCTGTGCGGACCCCACAGCAGCGTCGGTCACCCTGACCGAACACCACAGGTGGCGTCACGAATCCCTGACAGACTCTTACCACCTTTATTGGACGCCCCTTAGCAGGGTCGCGGATCGGGTCTAGCCACCGTGACAGTCTCAGAACCGAACCAGAGAGGACTCGTGGCCCTGTGTCTGGGGGCGCTCCATATGCACGGCCGGAACTCCGCCCCCACCTCCCCGCAACTCACAATGGGGCAGCGGATGCGTTGAAAAACAGCATCTGCTGCCCCCGTTGGGCGGCGCTTCCACAGTATGCGTCGGTGCGCCGCAACATCGCATTGCGACGTGCAGTGCACAACGCTAGTGTGAATGTAGCCTTAGCCTGTCCGTCGTCTTCCTGGCAATTACGGAGCAGGTGATGACACCAACAACGGCTGGCGCAGTGCTGTTCCAGTGGGGTCCTGCAAATAATGGTCCATCATCTGGCGGCAGTGGTCGGTGTTCAGTACCTACCACTAGTACATGAACGTATGCGGCTGGAGCAAACAAGGCCGCAGCACAATCAGGGTCTCCCGTGGGCAGTAAAGTATATGCTGGTAAGGTGGGTTACAAAAGCCTATCCAGTACATGGTTTCTTTCTTTGCGGCACGTGCACTGTACTCATAGTCACGAGGCACACGGCACCACAATCTCGGTCAGCTACAGGGCGCAGTGCACTTTTCTCGCTATACTGCGCGCTGCCTGTTCCCGCCAAGACTGAAGCACCGACAACCACTGGCGCGATGCTTCTCCAGCGAGGTCCTGCAGACCACGGTCTGACAAAGAGGGCAGCAACTAACAGTCCTGAACTCTGCCCTGGCTCTTAGGCTGGCGTGTGGCGCTTAGCTGAACAGGGCTCCCGGCTCTTTCCTTATTACTGTGGAAGCTCCAGCACTGTCTGAGCCTGACGTGGCCTGGCAAATATACCCTGGAGAATCGGGGCGCAGATGGCAGTCCTGCACCCGATCTCCCTCTAAGCCACCAGGTCTATCTGCTGCAGTCCGTCGCAGCGTCGGCGGTTTGGGCGCGGAGCGTGCTGCCTGCCCTGCTGATCGCATGCTGACAGCGGGGGGCCTCTCTACAGCTGCACTTGAGACTTTATAACTGGGCATTGAGGCCATTGCTCTATGATGAGGGGGCACATGTATTATTACTGCTTTATTAAGGAGCACTCAGGTTATATTTATAACCCTTAAGGGAATGAGCACACTGAGTATTTGGATGCAGAAATTTCTGCATCTCTTGGCAGGAAAAACGCAGCTGCAAAATGCTCACTTTTTATGCATTTTTGATCATAGAGATAAACAGTCATATAGCTTTGCGTTCACTCTTCCCGATTGCCCTGGTGCGGTGGAAATCAGGGTAATGGGGTTTGAGGTTGATGTGAGCTGTGTAGTGTCCAAAAACACAGCGGAGATCAAGCCCTGCTGCTAGTAATGGAGAGGTGTCTATCAGACACCCCCATTACGAGCCCAGTAAGAAATAATAAAAACACACACAAATCTGATATAGTCTACAAATGGAAAGCTGAAAAACATAGACAGAGAGAAAAAAGCACTAGACACTGTCCCTCGTTCGCCAAATTATTAGAAAGAAATGTTTCCATGCACGTCCGTGATAGTCCACCAAATCGGACGTAGTCCAGAGCGCAGAATGGCCAGAAACGTCGGAAGAGCAGTGACGTCAGTAATGTCACTGTTCTCCAGACCATGGTTGTTTCCTTGACCGGTATCTATGCAGCAGCTGTTATATGCCCATTATGTGTTGCCATTCAGCAACCTAACAAGGTGAGTGTATCTCCCCTTTTTCTGACACCCCATTGTCACCGGATAAGACCCTATTGCGCTTTTTTCTTTCCCAGTTTCTCCCTTCCATTACTGCTCTCTAGACGTTACTGGTCACTCGGTGCTCTGGACTATGTCAGATTCGGTAGACTACAGCAGACCTGCATGGAAACTTTTCTCTCTAATAAATTGGTGAACGAGGGTTATTGTCATAGGGGTTATTTCAATAAGATATTTTTGTGTGTTTTTCTTATTTCATACTGGGTTAGTAATGGGGGTGTGTGATAGACACTTCTCCATCAGTAACACCAGGGCTTGATATCAACTGTATTTTTGGACAATTCTCAGCTGACATCGACCCCAAACCCATTGCACCAATTACCACCACGCCAGGGCAATCGGGTAAGAGCCGAGGCAAAGCGCCAGGAGTGGAGCATCTAATGTGATGCGCCACTTCTGGAGTGGCTGCGGGATGGTAATTTTAGGCTAGAAAGGGGCCCAATAACCAGATACCTTCCCAGCTTGATAATGTCAGCTCGCAGCTCTCTGCTTTACCCTTGCTGGTTACAAAAAAAAAATGGGACCCCACATTGTTTTTTTCAATTATTTAATCATAAAAAGTTGTCCAATAAGCTCCACAGGGTGCAATTTTAATATATGTTACGTTGTTGTGCAATTATATATCTATATTTCTGTCTGTAAGTCTATATGTCTGTCTGTATGTCCATATTTCTATATGTCTGCCTGTCTATCTAGATCTATCTAGATTCATTAAATTGTCAGTGATCCCAACAAAAGTGACAAATTAGTCTGATGCTTAACCAATGTGTACGGGCGCCTTAAAAATTTCTACACAAGTTACCTCATATTTATATGTCACATATAGATCCTATGCTGCATAATGGGCTCAATTATTAAACTGTAAACCGGACTGCGGCCTCTGACTATAACGAAGATCAATCCCCTCTGAAATATTGTTATTCCACTTCTTGAATGTCCAGGAAATAATAGGAGGAAATCTCCGGAACATCTGAACAGAACAGCAGAGTCTCTCGGAGAGCAGCAATCTGTCTGATGGAAGCAGTCAGTCATAGGCTACTCACAGCAGGACGTTCCTTGCCCACATGTCACTTTCTGGCAGTAGTAAAGAGCAGCATGAGAGCACGGAGAAGGTGATGATTAGTTTTTTTTTTTTTTTTTTTTTTTTTTTATATATATATACCCTATACTGGGGATGAACTGATGGGGGTGCAACAACTTATGCTAACGTGTGTCAATGTCACTATTTTATAGGGTGGAATTGTGGTTGTTGTTATGGTGAGTGAGGGCTAGGGCTGTCACCATTACTGGGGCACTAAGGCTGTAAGAGTATGTGCAGAAGGCGTATTTTATAGGCGGCCAAAAGCATCCTTTTTTAAGCAGAAGACTCTTCAGGAAAATTCTTCTTTTTTCTGGAATTTTGTAAACCTAACACCTCTTTTTTGATGTTTTTTGTCAGCTCCAGGGAGCCTTTTCAATGTTTTTTTTCTGGCGGCGTTTTTATTGAACTTTTTTTCTCTCTATTTTTTGGCGTTTCTTGTTTTTTTTTTTTTTTTTTTAAATATCATTGACGTGTAAAGCATGGTGTGACTAATAATAAAAAATAACTTTTAATAAATATACACTAAAAAGTTGGTATGACCAACTATGTACGAACATAGAAGACTCAACAAGGAAAAAATTCCCAAAATGAGGGAATAACACAATAAACCAATCCCCGAGAACTATTGATTCACATGCATGTGTCAGTCTCTAAAGGGAAAGAAGCCGGAGCACAATATACACTCCTTGTAGGGGGAGTACATGAAAGCATACATATATCACATATCTGATGCATATGTTGCAGATCACATGTTACCTGTCCCCACCTGTCACATGAAGATGCAGTAGGTGCGATCAGAAAAAATTAAATAATTGGAACGGGCTCACCTCATATTTTCTCATTATTGTGGGTGAGACCTTTCGTAAATCCAGCATCCGGAAGGGTGGGCCTACAGTTCTGGCCGCACTTCTTACCCATCCACGCTGTTTCGACAGATATGTAAAACCCCAGAAGACAGAAACATATTTCCCTACGCGTTTCGTGATAATTCACTCATCAGGGGAAAGAGAAGGCTGCATCCCTCCAGCTCCGTGGGGGATCCACAGCATAGGGGTATACCAGCAATTGCAACATATGCATCAGATATGTGATATATGTATGCTTTCATGTACTCCCCCTACAAGGAGTGTATATTGTGCTCCGGCTTCTTTCCCTTTAGAGACTGACACATGCATGTGAATCAATATACCGGCAATTGCCAGTATACCCCTATGCTGTGGATCCCCCACGGAGCTGGAGGGATGCAGCCTTATCTTTCCCCTGATGAGTGAATTATCACAAAACGCGTAGGGAAATATGTTTCTGTCTTCTGGGGTTTTACATATCTGTCGAAACAGCGTGGATGGGTAAGAAGTGCGGCCAGAACTGTAGGCCCAGCCTTCCGGATGCTGGATTTACGAAAGGTCTCACCCACAATAATGAGAAAATATGAGGTGAGCCCGTTCCAATTATTTAACTTTTTCTGATCGCACCTACTGCATCTTCATGTGACAGGTGGGGACAGGTAACATGTGATCTGCAACATATGCATCAGATATGTGATATATGTATGCTTTCATGTACTCCCCCTACAAGGAGTGTATATTGTGCTCCGGCTTCTTTCCCTTTAGAGACTGACACATGCATGTGAATCAATAGTTCTCGGGGATTGGTTTATTGTGTTGTTCCCTCATTTTGGGAATTTTTTCCTTGTTGAGTCTTCTATGTTCGTACATAGTTGGTCATACCAACTTTTTAGTGTATATTTATTAAAAGTTATTTTTTATTATTAGTCACACCGTGCTTTAGACATTATATTAGACTGGTGCATATCACATCTTGATTTATAAATATCATTGACCAATGATTAAAACGCTATGGTTTTGTGAGGGAGAAACACATCAATAAAAGCGAAGAAAAATGTTAAGACATCTTCCAGGCATTTTTTAAGCCTTCCCATTGACTTCCATTGTATAGTACTGCGTATTAGCAGAAAATACCTGAAGAATGGTGTGCTACAGTAAGGCTGTCACCATTATGAGGACAATAAGACTGCCACCATTATGAGGTAATTTTGGCTGTCACCATTATGACGTCATTTTGGCTGTCACCATTATGAGTACACTATATACATGTCACCATTATGAGGACACTATGGCTGTCTCCATTATGGAGGACACTATGGCTGTCACCATTATGGAGGACACTATGGCTGTCACCATTATGGAGGACACTATGGCTGTCACCATTATGAGGACACTATGGCTGTCTCCATTATAAGGACACTATGGCTGTCTCCATTATAAGGACACTATGGTTGTCTCCATTATGAGCACACTATATACCTGCCACCATTATGAGGACACTATGGCTGTCTCCATTATAAGGACACCATGGTTGTCTCCATTATGAGGACACTATGGCTGTCTCCATTATGAGCACACTATATACCTGCCACCATTATGAGGACACTATGGCTGTCTCCATTATAAGGACACCATGGTTGTCTCCATTATGAGCACACTATGGCTGTCTCCATTATGAGCACACTATATACCTGCCACCATTATGAGGACACTATGGCTGTCTGTCTCCATTATAAGGACACTATGGTTGTCTCCATTATGAGGACACTATGGCTGTCACCATTATGGAGGACACTATGGCTGTCACCATTATGGAGGACACTATATAACTGAAACCATTATGAGGACACTATGGTTGTCACCATTATGAGGACATTATGTTGGGCATCATTATGAGGACACTATGGTGGTCATCATTATGGGGACATTATGGCTGCCATCATTATGAGGACACTATGGCTATCACCATTATGAGGACAGTATAGTTGTCGTCATTATAACACTATCGTTGTCATTATTATGAGGACACTATGGCTATCACCATTATGAGGACAGTATAGTTTTCGTCATTATGACACTATTGTTGACACTATTATGCGGACACTATGGCGGTCACCATTATGACACTATAGTTGTCGCCATTATGAGGACACTATGGTGGTCACCATTATGAGGATACTATGGCTGTCACCATTATGGAGGACACTATGGCTGTCTGTCTCCATTATAAGGACACTATGGTTGTCTCCATTATGAGGACACTATGGCTGTCACCATTATGGAGGACACTATGGCTGTCACCATTATGGAGGACACTATATAACTGAAACCATTATGAGGACACTATGGTTGTCACCATTATGAGCACACTATATACCTGCCACCATTATGAGGACACTATGGCTGTCTCCATTATAAGGACACCATGGTTGTCTCCATTATAAGGACACTATGGCTGTCTCCATTATGAGCACACTATATACCTGCCACCATTATGAGGACACTATGGCTGTCTCCATTATAAGGACACCATGGTTGTCTCCATTATGAGCACACTATGGCTGTCTCCATTATGAGCACACTATATACCTGCCACCATTATGAGGACACTATGGTTGTCTCCATTATGAGGACACTATGGCTGTCACCATTATGGAGGACACTATGGCTGTCACCATTATGGAGGACACTATATAACTGAAACCATTATGAGGACACTATGGTTGTCACCATTATGAGGACATTATGTTGGGCATCATTATGAGGACACTATGGTGGTCATCATTATGGGGACATTATGGCTGCCATCATTATGAGGACACTATGGCTATCACCATTATGAGGACAGTATAGTTGTCGTCATTATAACACTATCGTTGTCATTATTATGAGGACACTATGGCTATCACCATTATGAGGACAGTATAGTTTTCGTCATTATGACACTATTGTTGACACTATTATGCGGACACTATGGCGGTCACCATTATGACACTATAGTTGTCGCCATTATGAGGACACTATGGTGGTCACCATTATGAGGATACTATGGCTGTCACCATTATGGAGGACACTATGGCTGTCTGTCTCCATTATAAGGACACTATGGTTGTCTCCATTATGGGGACATTATGGCTGCCATCATTATGAGGACACTATGGCTGTCACCATTATGGAGGACACTATATAACTGAAACCATTATGAGGACACTATGGTTGTCACCATTATGAGGACATTATGTTGGGCATCATTATGAGGACACTATGGTGGTCATCATTATGGGGACATTATGGCTGCCATCATTATGAGGACACTATGGCTGTTGCCATTATGAGGACACTATGGCTATCACCATTATGAGGACAGTATAGTTGTCGTCATTATAACACTATCGTTGTCATTATTATGAGGACACTATGGCTATCACCATTATGAGGAAAGTATAGTTTTCGTCATTATGACACTATTGTTGACACTATTATGCGGACACTATGGCGGTCACCATTATGACACTATAGTTGTCGCCATTATGCGGGCACTATGGCGGTCACCATTATGAGGATACTATGGCTGTCACCATTATGAGGACATTATTGCGGTCACCATTATGAGGACACTATAGTTGTCGCCATTATGAGGACACTATGGCTGTCACCATTATGAGGACATTATTGCGGTCACCATTATGAGGACATTATTGCGGTCACCATTATGAGGACACTTATGAGGTGGTCACTATTTCGGGTACACTAAAGCCATAGTTATGTAAACACTATGAGAACTTTAGGTGATAAAAATTAGCAGCCAGAAGGAACTATATAAACAAGGAACTGGTTTATACAATAAAACTACCACAGAAAACGTAAAGGGGCTGACATACAGTGACTGCTGTGGACACCTAGTCAGGAGACTGTCACCTCATATCCAAAAGGGGAGGAGCTTTAAATCGTAACCAATCAGGCGTCGTCTTTTTTTCTCCTCACACTGCGCGCTAAAATGACTGCCGTCATCTGATTGGTTACTAGTCTCCTCCTCACCAGTCTCTGTCCTGAGGTGAGTCATTTTAGGCGGGAAACAAAACACGGCGCGGTTTTCTGACACACGACGCTGCCTTTGCATCACTCATCCCTGTATGTATATATGGAAGTGAGCGCTCGCTGCCGTCGCTGCTCGGCATACCCCCTTCACGGGGCCCCCAGCCAGGGCCGGTTGTTGGCAGCAGCCCCGGAGCCGCAGCTCTGCCGCCGGGGGAGAGAGGTAATAAATAACCCGGAGAGAGAGAGAGCAGCGTCTGACCTAACAAATACCCACTGGAAAATCAGCACATCCCACCCCCGAGCCTGGAGCCAGCTGCAGACAGACAGGAGGGACAGGCTGCCAATAATACAACCTCCCACATACCTGTCAGTGTAATGTCTGTGACTGCAGTCACCAGAGTGGCCGCCTGGCCTGTACAACGAGATCAGGGCACAGCCTGTCATCTCCTCAGCCACAATCTAATGGTAGGCGCAGGGCGGAGAAGGCAGCATGGAGGATGCAGGGCACACAGAAAGTCGCCTGTATGTAACGTTACCGTATACGGGTCACATGTGCACGCCAAGCCGTTGTCAGCACCCGGTGACCCGCTGCGGGCGAGTGCAGGCTCCCTACGGCGCCTGAAGTCCACTAGCAACAGTTGCAGTACGTATATAATACATTCATCGCATGTGTATAGCGGGTTCAGGTGTCCCGTGTACTCGGAATACGCCGCCAGGCCCACGGATTGGCTGCAGTGCTGTTGACATGACAGCGCTGCAGCCAATAAATGTTATCAGGAGCAGCGGTGGACACTCATCAAGCTGGACCTGGTGAAGGTGAGTAATGGAAAGCTTGTTTTGTTTTATTATATGTAACAAATTATTCCCAAGGACAGGTATTTTCTGAAAATAGATAACCCTAAAAGGTTAGAACCGGTGGTAAGTCTCAAATTGGCTCCACCTCAAGTGTCCCTTCCAATTCTAATCAGCCCCACCTTGAGGGTCCATTCAACCCAAATCAGCCCAACCCCAAGTGGCCTGACCCAAATTGGCTCGACTCCCAAGTGTCCCTTCCGACCCAAACTTTGCCGACCCCAAGCGTCCCTTCCGACCCAAATTGGGCTGACCCCAAGCGTCCATTCTGACCCAAATTGGGCTGACCTCAAGTGTCTCTTCCAATCTAAAATCGGGCCAAACCCAAGTTTTCATTTTGACACAAATCAGACTGACCCAGGATATTCCTCCTGACCTAAATTGGAGTGACTCCAAGTGTCCATTCCAACCACAAATATGAACGACCCAAAGTGTTTGGAACAAAATCAGCCTCTCCCAAACAGTCCCCTCCGATCCAAATTGGCCTAACTCCAAGTGCCTCTTTAGATCCAAATTGGACAAACCCCAAGTATCCCTTCCGACCAAAATTGGCTCGACCCCAAGTGTCCCAACCCAAATTAAACTGACCCCAGATGTCTCGACCCACATTGACCTGACCCCAAGTATCCCTTCTGACCCAAATTGACTCGATTCCAAGTGTTCCTTCTGACACAAATTGTCTCGACCCAATTGTCCCAACTCAATTTTGCTTCACCACAGATTTCCCTCCAACTCAGACTGGACCGATCCAAAGTGTCCTTTCCCATTCAAATCGGCCCGACCCCAAGTGTTCATTTTGGCCCAGATTAATCTGACCCCAGTTGGCTTGATCCCTAATTAACACGACCCCAAATGTCCCTTCCGACCTAAATTGACTAGACTCCAAGTATCCCTTCTGACCCAAATTTGCTCAACCCTAAGTGTCCCAACCCAAATTGGCATGACCACAGATGTCCCTTCCGACTCAAACTGCACCAATCCCAAATGTTCTTTCCCACTCAAATCGGCTCCACCCCAAGGGTCCCTTCCGACCCCAAGTGTCCCTTCTGATCTATATTGGCCTGACCACAGGTGTCCTTTCTGATGCAAACTGTCCTGATCCTAAGTGTCCTTTCCCATCCAAATCGGCCCTAACCTAAGTGTCCCTTTCTATCCAAACTAGCCTGATCCCAAATGTCCTTTCTCATCCAAATTGGACGGGCCTTGAGTATCCATTCTGACCCAAATCGGACTGACCCAAAGTGTTCCTTCCTACTCAAACCAGACTTACCCCAGGTGTCCATTCTGAGCCAAATTGGTTCGACGTCAAGTGTCCCTTCTGACTCAAATTAACTTGACTCCAAGTATCCAAACCCAAATTGACCCAACCCCAAGTGTCCATTCCAACCCAAATCAGCCAGAACCTAAGTGTCCCAGCCAAAAATCGACCCCAAAAGTCCCTTCCAACCCAAATTGGCCCATCTGCAAGTGTCCCAACCCAAATTTACTTGACCCCAAGTATTCCTTCCGACCCAAATTGACATGACTCCATGTGTCCCTTCCGACCCAAATTGGCCCGATGCCAAGTGTCCTTTCCCACCCAAATCTGCCCAACCCCACGTGTTCATTCCAACCCAAATTGGAGCAAATGTCCACACAAAAAAAGAAGAAAAGCACAACCGCACAGCTGCTGCTGGATCAAAGACTGACAGCTGTCCCTCCAGTTATGAGCGTGAACCTGACATCACGGTAGAGGTGCTCGTATAGAAAAAAGTACACCGTCAGGGAATGTGAGGAACAATACGGCAACACTCACCGGTCCAAGTGTGGTACATATTCTTTATTGAAGCCTTAAAAAGCCATCTCATTCACGGCCCGGGTTGGTGGAACAGGAAAGGAGGTGAGCAGGATGTGACGACGGCCGTTTCGCGCCTATGTCAGCGCTTCAACGGGTCTCAGACCCCAACCCAAATTGGCCCTACCCCAGGTGTCCCTTTCGACCCAAATTGGCTGAACCACAGGTGTTCCTTCCAATCCAAACTGGACCGATCCCAAGTGTCCTTTCCCACCTAAATCTTCCCAACCCCAAGTTTTCATTCCAACCCAAATTGGCCCCACCTCAAGTGTCCATTCTTACCCCAGTTGGCTTGATCCTAAGAGTCCCTTATGAGCCAAATGGGGCCGACTCCATCCATTCCCACCCAAACTGTATGGACTCCCAAATGTCCCTTCCAGTCCAAATCAGACTGACTCGAAGTGTTCCTTCTTACCCAAACCAGATTGACCCCAAGTGTCCATCCTGACCCAAATTGGCCTGACCCCAAGTGTCCCTTCGGTCACTTCCAACTCAAAACCAGACCCTAAGTGTCCCTTCCGACCCAAATCTGCCCGACTCCAAAAGTCCATCCTGACCCAAAATTGGCCTGACCCAAGTGTCCCTTACAACCCAAATTGGTCCAATACCAAGTGTCCCTTCAGTCACTTCCAACTCAAATCAACCAGACCCTAAGTGTCCATCCAACCCAAATTGGCCCGACCCAAATTGACCAGACACCAAGTGTCCCTTCCGACCCAATTTGGCTTGACCCAAGTGTTCTTTAAGACCCAAATTGGCTTGAACCCCAGTGTTCCAAGCCATCTTGAGCCCACCCCAAGTGTCCATTCTGACCCCAATTGGCAGAATCCCAAGTGTCTTCTGACCCAAACTGGACCAACCACAAGTGTCACAACTCAAATCGGACCAATCCCAAGTATCCCTTCTGACCTAAATCATCCAGAACTCAAGTGTCCTTTCCAATCCAATCGGTCTGACCTCAAGCATCCCTTCTGACCCTAACAAGTTTACAGCGTGCCAAAGGAATTGTTATTACTGAAGGCCCCCCGTGTCAAACATTTTTTTTTATACTTGTGGACTTCATAGACCGTAGGAAATTTTAAAATATTACTGTATTGTACAAGGAATTGCAGGTTGAAGCCAACCATATGAAATGGCTCAGTGGATAGCACTGCAGCCTTGCAGCGCTGGAGTCCTGGGTTGAAATCCCACCAAGGACAACATCTGCAAGGAGTTTGTATGTTCTCCCTGTGTTTGCGTAGGTTTCCTCTGGGCACTCCGGTTTCCTCCCACATTCCAAAGACATATTGATAGGGAATTTAGATTGTGAGCCCCATCAGGACAGCGATGATAATGTGTGCAAACTGTAAAGCACTGCGGAATATGTTAACGCTATATAAAAATAAAGATTAATATATATATATTTTTTTAAATCACCCCCCTTTTCCTTGAACATAAATAAACTCTAACAAATAAAAACATATTTGATAATGCCATGTGCTAAAAAGGGGTTGTCAACCTCCTAGGATATAATTTTTCATGTATTTGGGACTAAAATATTTTTTTTCAGTGTAGTTACATGGAAGATTTTTCACCATTTTGACTTTTACAGATTTTTTGTTTCTTGGCACACCCAAGTTTGATGTGGTCTGTGGTCATAAATCAGCTGAGAAAAGCTAAAAAAAAATAAAAAAAAAATACAGGGGTATGAAATTCCGAAGGATAGAGCATATGCACAGCTAGTTGTTCATTCCTTTCAGCATATTTTTATAGGCAGGTTCCAGGTGGAATTCGACTGCAAAAGAGATGTGCACTTACTCCATGTGCTTACCCATCCCAATGATGAGTTCACTGATGGATTCTCAGTTAACTCATTCTGCAGCTGGCAATTATGCAGCACAGAGGCTATATAAAGCAAACAATGCAAAAGTTTGAATAAAACCCAACTATAAAAATTACACTTAATCCAAAAATATATGCATTTATGTATGATAAAAAAATTGTCCCCCAAAGATGGACAACCCCTTTTATCTGTCTGTACTGACACTAAAAGCACAAGACCTTACACTGAACCTATGCATGCCGCATCAAAGATGGGATTCCCTCTCAGAAGCACTGCACAGGCGTACCACAGTTACGCTACAGTCGCACTATCAGTATTTGGCAAGTATTTCTCATCAATATTTGTAAGCCAAAACCAGGAGTGGGTGATAAATACAGAAGTGGTGCATATGTTTCTATTATACTTTTCCTCTGATTGTTCCTCACCTGATTTTGGCTTCCAAACACTGATGTAAAATACTGACCAAATACTGCTAGTGTGACGGCAGCCTAAGGGCTGTCTTACATTGGCTTCTTTAAAATGTTTATAAAAGAAAAAAAAAACACGAATTGTAAAAGGTTTTTCATTGCAAATTTTACAAGCTTATTGCAATACAGGCTTTTAATGCAGATCTGAATTTGCAATGTGTTTGTCCCCACACATTGTATGAATGAGGCCTTACTTCATTTGTTTACTGTGTTATGTGCAATAAACAAACCAAAAAGTGTAAACACTATAACAATATTTGCTATTTGTACAAAGCATAAATATCATATACAGATAATGATACAGGAAATACATAAGAGATACAATGTACATACATCTGAATTATATCAGCTAGTCAGGTGACAAAATAAAGGATTTAGGCAAAATATTGGATTTTACTTTATTAATGACAGAAAGACCACAACATGGTCATAAAAAAGCAAAAATAGGCAGAGATGAGACACAACAAACACAGAACAATGATGGACAAAAACCTGGAAATAACTTCCATAAATATACAAGCACTTAGTATGACAATATGACTCACATTATGATACAGGCATGATAAATATAGCGACAAGGCATAAAATGGCGTTCGTGTAATTGCTCATAGGCAATGCTGTAGTCATTGCCCAATGTAGAAATATAAGGGTATAAGGATATAAATAACTCCATATAAAGGGTTGCAAAAAACTGCAAGCACGACCAGCACGTATTATAGTATTAATAAAAGAGGCTAAATATCCCATGTACACCAGCATGCATGATGTCCAGAAGCCGCCATCACGCGCGTTTCGCAATGAAATGCTTCGACCCCTGGATGAAGCATTTCATTGCGAAACGCGCGTCGGGTGTGGTGGACTCCTGGTTCCCCTCCATTATTTGGGTAAACACATGTTTTTCTATGTATTGTACATCTAGGTGATGGCGGCTTCTGGACATCATGCATGCTGGTGTACATGGCATATTTAGCCTCTTTTATTAATACTATAATACATGCTGGTCCTGCTTGCAGTTTTTTGCAACCCTTTATATTGAGTTATTTATATCCTTATACCCTTATATTTCTACATTGGGCAGTGACTTCCAGGTTTTTGTCCATCGTTGTTCTGTGTTTGTTGTGTCTCATCTCTGCCTATTTTGGCTTTTTTATGACCATGTTGTGGTCTTTCGGTCATTAATAAATATTTTTATATTATTGGTGTGTGGTGCCTCTTTGTATAGGTGTTTATCTAATGTCCGGCTAACCACGTAAGGATACATTATAGGTGTTGTGGGAAAATATTGGATTTGACCCCAAATGATTCCATTAAGAACTACAAATGACTAGCAAACAACAAGCATACAGCGACATTAACACTACAGTAATGGCTGTTTAAATGCAGTGATACAAAATGGACCTTTTAGACTATGTGCCTATGATAAATTTTGGGCGAGTCTTTGATACTGCGTGTTTTCGCTGCATCAAAAATGCAGCGTTTTACAGTTTCAGCAGGGTGTATGGGATTGATAGAAGCCTCATGTTCTCTGTGCTTCTTTTTTACTTCGTATAAACTCCTCAGGTACATGTTTCCTATCCGCAACATGTCCCGTACTCTTGCTGCTACGCTGATTTTTATGTGCAGATTTTTCCCATAGACTTGCATTAGATGCACATAATTCACAGGTCAAAAAAGTACATGCATTTTTCATGTGTTCCTGTGGTGGAAACGCATCAAAAATGCATGTAATCTACGCGTAAAATTGTATCAATAAGGCTAAGTGCACACGTTACAGAATTGCCGCAGAAATTTCCGCAGCATTTCTGCAACTCCTGCCACGGGTATATCGCATGCGGAATTGGCATACATATTCCCGCTAAACACTAGCGTTTTGCAAGCTTTTTAGCTTGCAGAATGCTAACGTTTTCCAAGTGATCTGTAGCATCGCTTGGAATACTGATTGACAGGTTGGTCACACTTGTCAAACTTTTTACTATTGATGCTGCCTATGCAGGATCAATAGTAAAAAGATAGAACGTTAAAAAAAAAAAAAATTGTGATATTCTCACCTTCCGGCGTCCCAGGCAGTCTTCCCGCTCTTCGTGATGCTCCGGTCCCAATAATGCATTGCGGCAATGACCTCAGATGACATAGCGGTCTCGCGAGACAGTACGTCATCACAGGTCATTTTCGCAATGCATTATTGGGAACGGAAGCATCACGAGGAATGCTGCGAGGGATGCCGGAAGGTGGGAATATCACGATTTTTTTTTTTTTTAACAATTACCGTATATACTCGAGTATAAGCCGAGATTTTCAGCCCATTTTTTTGGGCTGAAAGTCCCCTCTCGGCTTATACTCGAGTCATATACCCGGGTGTCAGCAGGGGAGGGGGAGCGGGGGCCGTGTAATCATACTTACCTGCTCCCAGCGCGGTCCCTGCAGTCCCTGGCTTCTCCGGCGCTGCAGATTCTTCCTGCACTGAGCGGTCACATGGCACCGCTCATTACAGAAATGAATAGGCAGCTCCACCCCCATAGGGGAGGAGCCGCATATTCATTGCTGTAAATGATCGGTGCCATGTGACCGCTCAATTACAGGAAGAAGCTGCAGCGCCGGAGAAGCCAGGGACTGCAGGGACCGCGCCGCAGCAGGTAAGGGGAGCACAGCGCTATAATTACCTGCTCCTCGCTCCGGCTCCGTCAGCGTCCTCTAGCAGTGACGCTCAGGTTAGAGGGCGCTGTGACGTAGTCAGTGCGCGCCCTCTGCTGAGCGTCAGTGCTGGAGGAGCAGGTAATTATTGAAAGCGCCGGCGTCCTGAGAAGAGAGGCGAGTATGTGATTTTTTTTTTTTTTATGGCAGCACCAGCAGCATTCTAAGGAGCACCTATGGGGCCATAAAGGTGCAGAGCATATAAGGGGCACAGCATTATAAGGAGCACCTATGGGGCCATAAAGGTGCAGAGCATATATGGGGCACAGCATTATAAGGAGCACCTATGGGGCCATAAAGGTGCAGAGCATATAAGGGGCACAGCATTATAAGGAGCATCTATGGGGCCATAAAGGTGCAGAGCATATATGGGGCACAGCATTATAAGGAGCACCTATGGGGCCATAATCAAAGGTGCAGAGCATATATGGCACAGCATTATAAGGAGCATCTATGGGGCCATAATCAACGGTGCAGAGCATTCTATATAGCACAGTTGTATATGGAGCATCTATGGGGCAATAATGAACGGTATGGAGCATCTATTTTTATTTTTGAAATTCACCGGTAAATGCTGCATTTTCTACCCTAGGCTTATACTCGAGTCAATAAGTTTTCCCAGTTTTTTGTGGCAAAATTAGGGGGGTCGGCTTATACTCGGGTCGGCTTATACTCGAGTATATACGGTATATGGTTCCCAGGGCCTGGAGGAGAGTCTCCTCTCCTCCACCCTGGATACCAACCGCACATGATCCACTTACCTCCTTAAAGTAAGCGGATCAATGCATTCCTATGTGTGCGGAATCCCCGCGATTCCGCACAAAGAATGAACATGCTGCGTTTTTTTCCGGAATGAGATTCCGCCGCGGAAAAAAAATGCAACATGTGCACAAAAATTGCAGATTGCATTCTAATAATAGGATGCTTAATGTATGCTTTGTTTTGTGGTTTTATCGCGTTTTTATAGCGAAAAACCGTGAAAACCAACGTGAAAAATCCTGAACGTGTGCACACAGCCCTGAGATTTGTAAAATCGAATTACCAGGAAGTAACAAAAACAAAGCAGCTTTATATATATAACTTGACATTCCAACAAGAGACAAAAAAAACGATTAAAACGCATGTAAAAAAGCGCAAGTAACCTAATTTATTTAATAGGTGCAGAAAATCTGCAACATCAAAAACTCACCAAAGCTCATTGTGAGAATGTAGCCTGAGGCCGGGTGCCCATGGACCGGAACTGGCTTTTCTTCTATCTATGTAATTTAAATACATATGTGTGTGTCACTGACATCTATCTACTATATAATTGTCTAAGGGTCACTTCCGTCTGTCTGTCACAGATATTCATTGGTCGCGGCCTCTGTCTGTCGTGGAAATCTAAGTCGCTGATTGGTCGTGGCGGAAAAATGGCAGCTCCTTCCTCCCCGTAGTCAGTGCCCGCTCCATACTCCCCTCCAGTCAGCCCTCACACAGGGTTAATGCCAGCGTTAATGGACCGCGGTGTAACGCACTCCATTAACGCAGCTATTAACCCTGTGTGACCAACTTTTTACTATTGATGATGCGTATGCAGCATCAATAGTCAAAAGATCTAATGTTAAAAATATAAAAAAAAAAAATCATATATACTCGCCTTCCGACGCCTTTCCCGCTCCTCGCGACGCTTCGGTGACCGCTCCATGCAAGCGGCAGGTTCCAGTGGCAAGGATGGTATGCGAGAAGGACCTGCCATGATGTCACGGTCATGTGACCGCGACGTCATCACAGGTCCTGCGCCCATATCAACCCTGGGACCAGAAGCTGCCGTGTGCGCCGCACACAGGGCCAGGACTTCAACGGGCTTTCGGAGGGTGAGTATATGTTTATTTTTTATTTTAAGTCTGTATACTACGTGGCTCTGTGCTGTATACTCCGTCGCTGTGCAATATACTACGTGGCTGGGCAATATACTACGTGGACATGCATATTCTAGAATACCCGATGCGTTAGAATCGGGCCACCATCTAGTATCTAATATATATATATAAGAAATAGCAAAATAGCTTCCACAGGCATGTACCAAACCTTGCATGTAGTAGTCCAAAAGTGGAGGCAACACACCACTGTCTGAATAAGGAGCTATTTTATTTAGCCCATGATGGTCGCCATCATGGGCTGAATAAAAACACGCACATGATTTGCCGGCTTTTCTTCTATCTAATATATAGCCGGCTTTTCTGCTATCTATTGTAAGATTGCTCTTACTGAGTGTATTGGGGGACACTCGCTTGGCACGGGATTAACGTAGTCAGGCACGATTTTTCGCTTAAACACAGACTATACGGTTTATTTAAGTGTCATAAACCGAGTTATGCACAGTTCACATTTACATTTCATAACACAACAAGCACCAACTGGTGATATTAACTTGCACCTTTATCTTAAACACTTCTTTTACGGCTTTGTCTCACAGACACTAAACATGCTGGATCTCTCACTTCGCCCAGTTACCATGGGTGTCTGTACGCCGTACACTTCACCAATGTCCCAAGTCACATACAGCGCATATGACACTGGGTTGCGGTCTCTAAACATGCCGAACCTCACTCCGTTCAGTCACCGTGGGAGACCACACAGTTCATAGAACATTACAAGCACCAACAGTCTGTATAGGTACCTGACGGGAGCTCCTGCTCCACCTGCTGACTCCTTGTCAGTCCACTCCTCCGGGAAAGCTACCCTACAGGGATCACCAACTTGCCTGGGCGGCATATCTTAGTCAGTCCAGACCCACCGAAGGACAGTAGCTTCCCCAACATAGACCATCCAGAATCAGAGTCTTACTGTGCGCTATTCAGGGATCCAGTCCAACTCCCAGAACCTCCCAACACATGAACCGCACATGTGACCTGTCCAGGTGCTATTCAGGACCTCGTCCAACACCCCAGGCATATGACCTGTCCAGGTACTATTCAGGACCTCGTCCAACACCCCAGGCATATAACCTGTCGAGGTGCTATTCAGGACGTCAGTCCAATACCCCAGGCATATGACCTGTCCAGGTGCTATTCAGGACATCAGTCCAATACCCCAGGCCACTAGCAAGTCCAAAGCCCAACCATGTGCTCTTCAGGACTCCTATTCCCAGGAAATCCAACACCAGCATGTGCTCTTCAGGACTCCTACTCTCAGGAAATCCAACACATACTTCCAGAACCTTCACCACTCTGGTCCAAACACTGGAACCACACAGGAACATGTGACCCACACCCCGGTCACATTATATACCCTCCCTGGGTGGGAGTGTGGATGTGTGGCTAGTTTGTCCCGCCCATCTCACACAACTAGCCTAGTAAGTCTCCCTTACAACTACAGCATACATATACACACTCTTGAGGGACTACAGGTCCCAGAACAACAACATTGCATCAGACTTACCACACAGACTCCCTTTGCGACACATATCGGCCACTCACAATTCTGCCAATCACTGTTTCACCACCATTATAACAACAGATATGCCTCCATGCACATCCCAAGGAGCACACACACAGCACCCCCTAGCTGCCACAGTGGTCACTGCATCACATTAATATATATATACTGTGTGCAGAATTATTACGCAAGTTGTATTTTAGAGGATTATTTTAATTATTGATCAACAACTATGTTCTCAATCAACCCAAAAGACTCAAATATCAAAGCTTAATATTTTTTGAAGTTTGAGTGTTTTTTTTTTTTTAGATTTGGCCATCTTAGGAGGATATCTGTTTGTGCAGGTAAATATTACTGTGCAGAATTATTAGGCAACTTAATAAAAAACAAATAAATTCCCATCTCACTTGTTTATTTTCACCAGGTAAACCAATATAACTGCACAAAATTTAGAAATAAACATTTTCGACATGCAAAAACAAACCCCCCAAAAAAATTAGTGACCGATATAGCCACCTTTCTTTATAATGACACCAACAGCCTTCCATCCATAGATTCTGTCAGTTGCTTGATCTGTTTACGATTATCATCACGTGCAGCAGCCACCACAGCCTCCAGACACTGTTCCCAGAGGTGGACTGTTTTCCCTCCCTGTAGATCTCACATTTTATGAGGGACCACGGGTTCTCTATGGGGTTCAGATCAGGTGAACAAGGGGGCCATGTCATTTGTTTTTCTTCTTTTGAGACCTTTACTGGCCGGCCACGCTGTGGAGTAGTTGGAGGCATGTGATGGAGCATTGTCCTGCATGAAAATCATGTTGTTGTTGAATGATACCGACTTCTTCCTGTACCACGGCTTGAAGAAGTTGTTTTCCAGAAACTGGCAGTAGGTCTGGGAGTTGAGCTTCACTCCATCCTCAGCTTCACTCCATCCTCAACCCAAAAAGGTCGCGCAAGTTCATCTTTGATGATACCAGCCCATACCAGTACCCCACCTCCACCTTGCTGGTGCCTGAGTCGGAGTGGAGCTCTCGGCCCTTTACTGATCCAGTCTCTGGCCCATCAAGAGTCACTCTCATTTCATCAGTCCATAAAACCTTTGAAAAGTCAGTCTTAAGATATTTCTTGGCCCAGTCTTGACATTTTCTTATGTTTCTTGTTCAAAGGTGGTCGTTTTTCAGCCTTCCTTACCTTGGCCATGTCCCCGAGTATCGCACACCTTGTGCTTTTTGTCACTCCAGTATCGTTGCAGCTCTGAAATACGGCAAAACTGGTGGCAAATGGCATCTTGGCAGCTTCACGCTTGATTTTCCTCAATTCATGGGCAGTTATTTTGCACCTTTTTTGACGAACACGCTTCTTGCAACCCTGTTGGCTATTTGCCATGAAACGCTTGATTGTTCGGTGATCACGTAACAAAAGTTTGGCAATTTCAAGACGGCTGCATCCCTCTGCAAGACATATCACAATTTTGGACTTTTCAGAGCTCGTCAAGCTCTCTTCTGACCCATTTTCCCAAAAGAAAGGAAGTTGCCTAATAATTAAGCAAACCTTATATAGGGTTTTGATGTCATTAGACAACACCCCTCCTCATTACAGAGATACACATCACCTGATTACTTAAAGGGAACCTGTCACCCCCGTTTTTTGAGATTGAGCTATAAATACTGTTAAATAGGGCCTGCGCTGTGTGTTCCTATAGTGTATGTAGTGTACCCCGATTCCCTATGTATGCTGAGAAATAACTTACCAAAGTCGCCGTTTTCGCCTGTCAATCAGGCTGGTCAGGTCGGGAGGGCGTGGTGACATCGGTGGTTCTTCCTCAGCTTTACGTTGGTGGCGTAGTGGTGTAGTGGTGAAGACACAGCGCGCGATCTGCGCTGTTATCCCTTGCATCGGTGGGGGCGGCCATCTTCCTGGGGCCGCGCGTGCGCAGATCGAGTGCTCTGCTGCACGGGGCTTCAGGAAAATGGCCGCGGGATGCCGCGCGTGCGCATTAGAGATCGCGGCGGCCATTTTCCCAAAGCCGAGATGCAAACTCGGCTTTGGGAAAATGGCCGCCGCGATCTCTAATGCGCACGCGCGGCATCCCGCGGCCATTTTCCTGAAGCCCCGTGCAGCAGAGCACTCGATCTGCGCACGCGCGGCCCCAGGAAGATGGCCGCCCCCACCGACGAAAGGGATGACAGCGCAGATCGCGCGCTGCTTGTTCACCACTACACCACTACGCCACCAACGTAAAGCTGAGGAAGAACCACCGATGTCACCACGCCCTCCCGACCTGACCAGCCTGATTGACAGGCGAAAACGGCGACTTTGGTAAGTTATTTCTCAGCATACATAGGGAATCGGGGTACACTACATACACTATAGGAACACACAGCGCAGGCCCTATTTAACAGTATTTATAGCTCAATCTCAAAAAACGGGGTGACAGGTTCCCTTTAATAGGTAGTTGGCTCTCAAGCCTGAGCAGCTTGGAGTAGGACAACATGTATAAAAAGTATCGTGATCAAAATACAACTTGCCTAATAATTCTGCACACAGTGTGTGTGTGTGTGTGTGTGTGTGTTTTGACAAATATTTCATGTAAAAGCTCATGTTAAAATCGCATTGTATACACATGACATACGGATGTTCCATTTAAAAATCGCATGACACTAGTCCGTTTTTTCAGTGCAGATATCGGAATGTTTTTTTTTCTGACATATGGGTATGAGCCCTAACATTGAGAAAAGCTTTAGGAAATATGAGACTCATAGAATAGTCAGGTGGACGGATAGGGTCCTATCCCATAAAAATTAAGTGATGAATGAGTCCTGCACTCTATGTGGATTTTAAACATACTATTTATTCAGCTGATTCACAGTGTACGGCTATGTTCACATAAAGCGTTTTTGCTGCATTATTTTTCGCAGCTGCAACATGCACTCTTGGCAGTTAAAACGCTGCACCCAAAATGCTAATTTTCACAGTGTTTTTCCAGCATTTTTGTGTGCAGATTACATGAGCGCTTTATCTACAGTACACGATAATTAAAGTTAGTTTTATTCACAAAAAAAAAAAAACGCTTCAAAAGCACTACGAAAAATGCCGTTACATTTTTTACAGCTTTATTTATTTTCTCATAGCTTGCTATAGGTGAAAAAAAGCCACAAAAACACTGAAAGAATGGGGCTGTTGTACTGTATTACATGTAATGCATAGTAATATAATTTAGGGCTCCTATGGAAAGACACCCAGCTGGGGGTATCAAGTTGGTGAGAACTGTAGCATTAGATAAATTTTGGAATACTCAATGATTCATCACTGGTTGCAGTAGCTTATTCCTCCGTTTTTAAACGTGATCAGCTAAGAGACAAAAAGTATTTTAATTGGGAGTTAAGCATTGGTGGTAAGGGAGGATCTCCTTTAAGAGGAACCTTTTTTATCTCAGTTTCAACAATAAAGAATCTTTGGTCATGAGTGACACGTTACTAGGCAGCAAAGAACATCTATCATGTAGTAGCGTATATTTGTTCTTAGTGAATCATTTGGCTTGGAAAGGTTTAACAGAGTATATCTGCCACTAACCTCCTTCGCCACCTGCTCACCCTGGCAGCAATCGATGTGACAACACATATACACACAGAAGAGAGAGGAAAACCTGTCTCCCATAGCTGTCAATGCGAAGGAGCGGAGGTGGAGAAGGAATCTGTAGCGTGGAGAAAAGTTCTGATGGTATCTATAATCCTATTATACATTTCCACCAACCTATCCTAAGCTTAAACATAGCGTGAGAGCAAAACTCATGCATGTATACTTATACACCACAGGGTTTTATGACCAAATTATACTAATAGGGATGTGTGAAATTCATAAAAGAAGTAAAATTGCTGCATTCTTTTGTCAAATGTAGATAAATCAGGAGTGTTTTGAAAGCAGCTAGGGATATTGTTAGAGGTAAAAACATGACAAACATAATTAAAAATCCTAGCAAAACTATTTAACCCCTTCAAGACCCAGCCTATTTTGACCTTAAAGACCTTGCCGTTTTTTGCAATTCTGACCAGTGTCCCTTTATGAGGTAATAACTCAGGAACGCTTCAACGGATCCTAGCGGTTCTGAGATTGTTTTTTCGTGACATATTGGGCTTCATGTTAGTGGTAAATTTAGGTCAATAAATTCTGCATTTATTTGTGATAAACACGGAAATTTGGCGAAAATTTTGAAAATTTCGCAATTTTCACATTTTGAATTTTTATTCTGTTAAACCAGAGAGATATGTGACACAAAATAGTTAATAAATAACATTTCCCACATGTTTACTTTACATCAGCACAATTTTGGAAACAAAATTTTTTTTTGTTAGGAAGTTATAAGGGTTAAAATTTGACCAGCGATTTGTCATTTTTACAACGAAATTTACAAAACCATTTTTTTTAGGGACCACCTCACATTTGAAGTCAGTTTGAGGGGTCTATATGGCTGAAAATACCCAAAAGTGACACCATTCTAAAAACTGCACCCCTCAAGGTACTCAAAACCACATTCAAGAAGTTTATTAACCCTTCAGGTGCTTCACAGCAGCAGAAGCAACATGGAAGGAAAAAATGAACATTTAACTTTTTAGTCACAAAAATTATCTTTTAGCAACAATTTTTTTATTTTCCCAATGGTAAAAGGAGAAACTGAACCACGAAAGTTGTTGTCCAATTTGTCCTGAGTACGCTGATACCTCATATGTGGGGGTAAACCACTGTTTGGGCGCACGGCAGGGCTTGGAAGGGAAGGAGCGCCATTTGACTTTTTGAATCAAAAATTGGCTCCACTCTTTAGCGGACACCATGTCACGTTTGGAGAGCCCCCGTGTGCCTAAAAATTGGAGCTCCCCCACAAGTGACCCCATTTTGGAAACTAGACGCCCCAAGGAACTTATCTAGATGCATAGTGAGCACTTTGAACCCCCAGGTGCTTCACAAATTGATCCGTAAAAATGAAAAAGTACTTTTTTTTCACAAAAAAATTCTTTTAGCCTCAATTTTTTCATTTTCACATGGGCAACAGGATAAAATGGATCCTAAAATGTGTTGGGCAATTTCTCCTGAGTACACCAATACCTCACATGTGGGGGTAAACCACTGTTTGGGCACATGGTAAGGCTCGGAAGGGAAGGAGCGCCATTTGACTTTTTGAATGAAAAATTATTTCCATCGTTAGCGGACACCATGTCGCGTTTGGATAGCTCCTGTGTGCCTAAACATTGGCGCTCCCCCACAAGTGACCCCATTTTGGAAACTAGACCCCCCAAGGAACTTATTTGGATGCCTAGTGAGCACTTTAAACCCTCAGGTGCTTCACAAATTGATCTGTAAAAATGAAAAAGTACTTTTTTTTCACAAAAAAATTATTTTCGCCTCAATTTTTTCATTTTCACATGGGCAGTAGGATAAAATGGATCATAAAATTTGTTGGGCAATTTCTCCCGAGTACGCCGATACCTCATATGTGGGGGTAAACCACTGTTTGGGCACACGGCAGGGCTCGGAAGGGAAGGCGCGCCATTTGACTTTTTGAATGGAAAATTAGCTCCAATTGTTAGCGGACACCATGTCGCGTTTGGAGAGCCCCCTGTGTGCCTAAACATTGGAGCTCCCCCACAAGTGACCCCATTTTGGAAACTAGACCCCCCAAGGAACTTATCTAGATGCATATTGAGCACTTTAAACCCCCAGGTGCTTCACAGAAGTTTATAACGCAGAGCCATGAAAATAAAAAATAATTTTTCTTTCCTCAAAAATGATTTTTTAGCCTGGAATTTCCTATTTTGCCAAGGATAATGGGAGAAATTGGACCCCAAATATTGTTGTCCAGTTTGTCCTGAGTATGCTGATACCCCATATGTGGGGGTAAACCACTGTTTGGGCGCACGGCAGGGCTCGGAAGGGATGGCACGCCATTTGGCTTTTTAAATGGAAAATTAGCTCCAATCATTAGCGGACACCATGTCACGTTTGGAGAGCCCCTGTGTGCTTAAACATTGGAGATCCCCCAGAAATGACACCATTTTGGAAACTAGACCCCCAAAGGAACTAATCTAGATGTGTGGTGAGGACTTTGAACCCCCAAGTGCTTCACAGAAGTTTATAACGCAGAGCCATGAAAATAAAAAAAAAAATTATTTTCTCAAAAATGATCTTTTAGCCTGCAATTTTTTATTTTCCCAAGGGTAACAGGAGAAATTTGACCCCAAAAGTTGTTGTCCAGTTTCTCCTGAGTACGCTGATACCCCATATGTGGGGGTAAATCACTGTTTGGGCACATGCCGGGGCTCGGAAGTGAAGTAGTGACGTTTTGAAATGCAGACTTTGATGGAATGCTCTGTGGGCGTCACGTTGCGTTTGCAGAGCCCCTGATGTGGCTTAACAGTAGAAACCCCCCACAAGTGACCCCATTTTGGAAACTAGACCCCCAAAGGAACTTATCTAGATGTGTGGTGAGCACTTTGAACCCCCAAGTGCTTCATAGAAGTTTATAATGCAGAGCCGTGAAAATAATAAATACGTTTTCTTTCCTCAAAAATAATTATTTAGCCCAGAATTTTTTAATTTTCCCAAGGGTAACAGGAGAAATTTGACCCTAAAAGTTGTTGTCCAGTTTCTCCTGAGTACGGTGATACCCCATATGTGGGGGTAAACTACTGTTTGGGCACATGCCGGGGCTTGGAATTGAAGTAGTGACGTTTTGAAATGCAGACTTTGATGGAATGCTCTGCGGGCGTCACGTTGCGTTTGCAGAGCCCCTGATGTGCCTAAACAGTAGAAACCCCCCACAAGTGACCCCATTTTGGAAACTAGACCCTGAAAGGAACTTATCTAGATGTGTGGTGAGCACTTTGAACCCCCAAGTGCTTCATAGAAGTTTATAATGCAGAGCCGTGAAAATAATAAATACGTTTTCTTTCCTCAAAAATAATTATTTAGCCCAGAATTTTTTATTTTCCCAAGGGTTACAGGAGAAATTGGACCCCAAAAGTTGTTGTCCAGTTTCTCCTGAGTACGCTGATACCCCATATGTGGGGGTAAACCACTGTTTGGGCACACGTCGGGGCTCAGAAGGGAAGTAGTGACTTTTGAAATGCAGACTTTGATGGAATGGTCTGCGGGTGTCACGTTGCGTTTGCAGAGCCCCTGGTGTGCCTAAACAGTAGAGACCCCCCACAAGTGACCCCATTTTAGAAACTAGACCCCCCAAGGAACTTATCTAGATATGTGGTGAGCACTTTGAACCCCCAAGTGCTTCACAGACGTTTACAACGCAGAGCCGTGAAAATAAAAAATCATTTTTCTTTCCTCAAAAATTATGTTTTAGCAAGCATTTTTTTAGATTCACAAGGGTAACAGGAGAAATTGGACCCCAGTAATTGTTGCGCAGTTTGTCCTGAGTATGCTGGTACCCCATATGTGGGGGTAAACCACTGTTTGGGCACACGTCAGGGCTCGGAAGTGAGGGAGCACCATTTGACTTTTTGAATACGAGATTGGCTGGAATCAATGGTGGCGCCATGTTGCGTTTGGAGACCCCTGATGTGCCTAAACAGTGGTAACCCCTCAATTCTAACTCCAACACTAACCCCAACACACCCCTAACCCTAATCCCAACTGTAGCCATAATCCTAATCACAACCCTAACCCCAACACACCCCTAACCACAACACTAACCCCAACACACCCCTAACCCTAACCACAACCCTAATTCCAACCCTAACCCTAAGGCTATGTGCCCACGTTGCGGATTCGTGTGAGATATTTCCGCACCATTTTTGAAAAATCTGCGGGTAAAAGGCACTGTGTTTTACCTGCGGATTTTCCGCGGATTTCCAGTGTTTTTTGTGCGGATTTCACCTGCGGATTCCTATTGAGGAACAGGTGTAAAACGCTGCGGAATCCGCACAAAGAATTGACATGCTGCGGAAAATACAACGCAGCGTTCCCGCGCGGTATTTTCCGCACCATGGGCACAGCGGATTTGGTTTTTCATATGTTTACATGGTACTGTAAACGTGATGGAAAACTGCTACGAATCCTCAGCCAAATCCGCACCATGTGCACATAGCCTAATTCTAAAGGTATGTGCACACGCTGCGGATCCGCAGCAGTTTCCCATGAGTGTACAGTTCAATGTAATCCTATGGGAAACAAAAATCGCTGCACACATGCTGCGGAAAAACTGCACGGAAACGCAGCGGTTTACATTCCGCAGCATGTCACTTCTTTGTGCGGATTCCGCAGCGGTTTTACAACTGCTCCAATAGAAAATCGCAATTGTAAAACCGCAGTGAAATGCGCAGAAAAAAACGCGGTAAATCCGCCATAAATCCGCAGCGGTTTAGCACTGCGGATTTATCAAATCCGCAGCGGAAAAATCCGCAGAGGACCAGAATACGTGTGCACATTCCTAACCCTAACCCTAGCCCTAACCCTAGCCCTAACCCTACCCCTAACCCTACCCCTAACCCTACCCCTAACCCTAACCCTACCCCTACCCCTACCCCTAGCCCTAACCTTAACCCTAACCCTACCCCTAACCCTAACCCTACCCCTAACCCTAACCCTATTCTAACATTAGTGGAAAAAAAAAAATTCTTTATTTTTTTATTGTCCCTATGGGGGTGACAAAGGGGGGGGGGGTCATTTATTATTTTTTTTATTTTGATCACTGAGATAGGATATATCTCAGTGATCAAAATGCACTTTGGAACGAATCTGCCGGCCGGCAGATTCGGCGGGCGCACTGCGCATGCGCCCGCCATTTTGGAAGATGGCGGCGCCCGGGAGAAGACGGACGGGACCACGGCTGGATCAGTAAGTATGATAGGGTGGGGGGGGACCACGGGGGGGGGGATCGGAGCACGGGGGGGGGAATCGGAGCGCGGGAGGGGTGGAACGGAGCGCGGGGGGCGTGGAACGGAGCACGGGGGGGCTGGAATGGAGCATGGGGGGGTTGAACGGAGCACGGGGGGTGGATCGGAGTGCAGGGGGGGTGATTGGAGCACGGGGGGGTGATTGGAGCACGGGGGGAGCGGACACGAGCACGGGGGGGAGCGGAGCACTGGACGGAGGGGAGCCGGAGCAGTGTACCGGCCAGATCGGGGGGGTGGGGGGGCGATCGGAGGGGTGGGGTGGGGGCACACTAGTATTTCCAGCCATGGCCGATGATATTTCAGCATCGGCCATGGCTGGATTGTAATATTTCACCCGTTATAATGGGTGAAATATTACAAATCGCTCTGATTGGCAGTTTCACTTTCAACAGCCAATCAGAGCGATCGTAGCCACGAGGGGGTGAAGCCACCCCCCCTGGGCTAAACTACCACTCCCCCTGTCCCTGCAGATCGGGTGAAATGGGAGTTAACCCTTTCACCCGATCTGCAGGGACGCGATCTTTCCATGACGCCGCATAGGCGTCATGGGTCGGAATGGCACCGACTTTCATGACGCCTACGTGGCGTCAAAGGTCGGGAAGGGGTTAAATAGTGAATTGTGAAAAAAGGGGATAAAAATTAAAAGCTGACAGCCCTTTTCCAATACAAGTAAATTTACCAAATCAAAGTACATTTAGTTATAATGTGGCCGTAGGTTTTGAGATCGGAAACTTGCAGTTACGTGACGGCCCACTTCCAATTAGCTGGAGAATCCGGTTACAAATATTGGTCTTGTAGTAAATCTTGATTTATTTCAGGCAGGGTAATATTAGTAATAGAGACTGGGGACGGAGACTGTTATGATACGGTGGTCTAGGAGCAACATGGAACGAGCTCTGAAGGAAGTGGTAACTGTACTGACCGCAGTCCCTAAGCTCAACACAACACTAGAAGTAGCCGTGGAATGCTCCTAACTCTCCCTAGGCATCTCTTCACAGCCTAAGAGCTAACTACCCCTAAAGACAGAAGCAGGGAAACTATCTTGCCTCAGAGAAAATCCCCAAAGGAAAGATTAGCCCCCCACAAATAATGACTGTGAGTGGAGAGGAAAAAGACATACACAGCATGAAACCAGGATGAGCACAGGAGGCCAGTCTAGCTTGATAGATAGATAGGACAGGATGGAATACTGTGCGGTCAGTATAAAACTCTACAAAAATCCACGCAGAGTTTACAAAAAAATCTCCACACCTGACTAAAGGTGTGGAGGGTAAATCTGCTTCCCAGAGCTTCCAGCAAGACAGAATTAATTCATACTGATAACGCTGGACAAACATAGAAAGCACTGAACAGATAAGTCCACAATCTGTGAACAGAAAAGTGCAAGCAAAAACTTAGCTTTGCAGAACTGGTCAGGATAACAGGGAAATCCAAAGAGATGTGAATCCAACCAGGAACCATTTACAAGTGGCACTGGCTGAAGGAACAGCCAGGCCTAAATAGCCGAGCAGATGAGACGATAAGTGGAGGCAGCTGATGACAGCTAACTCCAAGGAGCAGCCATACCACTTGAAACCACAAGAGGGAGCCCAAGAGCAGAACTCACAAAAGTGCCACTTACAACCACTGGAGGGAGCCCAAGAGCGGAATTCACAACAGTACCCCCCCCCTTGAGGAGGGGTCACCGAACCCTCACCAGAGCCCCCAGGCCGATCAGGACGAGCCAAATGAAAAGCACGAACCAAATCGGTGGCATGGACATCGGAGGCAACAACTCAAGAATTATCCTCCTGGCCATAACCCTTCCACTTGACAAGGTACTGAAGCCTCCGCCTCGAAAAACGAGAATCCAAAATCTTCTCAACCTCATATTCCAACTCTCCTTCAACCAACACCGGGGCAGGAGGGTCAACCGAGGGAACAACGGGCACCACATATCTCCGCAACAAAGATCTATGGAAAACATTATGAAAGGCAAAAGAGGCTGGAAGAGCCAAACGAAAAGACACCGGATTAATAATTTCAGAAATGTTATAAGGACCAATAAACCGAGGCTTAAACTTAGGGGAAGAAACCTTCATAGGAACATGACGAGAAGACAACCAAACCAAATCCCCCACACGAAGCCGGGGACCAACACACCGACGGCGGTTAGCAAAACGTTGAGCCCTTTCCTGAGACAACGTCAAATTGTCCACCACATGAGTCCAAATCTGCTGCAGCCTGTCCACCACAGAATCCACACCAGGACAATCAGAAGGCTCAACCTGCCCAGAAGAAAAACGAGGATGAAAACCAAAATTACAAAAGAAAGGTGAAACCAAAGTAGCCGAACTAGCCCGATTATTAAGGGCAAACTCGGCCAACGGCAAGAAAGACACCCAATCATCCTGATCAGCAGACACAAAGCATCTCAAATAGGTCTCCAAGGTCTGATTAGTTCGCTCAGTTTGGCCATTAGTCTGAGGATGAAACGCTGAAGAAAAAGACAAATCAATGCCCATCCTAGCACAAAAGGCCCGCCAAAATCTAGAGACAAACTGAGAACCTCTGTCAGAGACCATATTCTCCGGAATGCCATGCAAACGAACCACATGCTGAAAAAATAATGGAACCAGATCTGAGGAGGAAGGCAACTTAGGCAAAGGTACCAGATGGACCATTTTAGAGAACAAACCAGATAACAGACATCTTCTGGGAAACAGGAAGATCCAAAATAAAATCCATGGAAATATGCGTCCAGGGCCTCTCAGGGACCGGCAAAAGCAAGCCACTAGCGCGGGAACAGCAAGGCTTGGCCCGGGCGCAAGTCCCACAGGACTGCACAAAAGCATGCACATCGCGCAACAAGGAAGGCCACCAAAAGGACCTAGCAACCAAATCTCTGGTACCAAAAATCCCAGGATGACCAGCCAACACTGAACAATGAACCTCAGAAATAACCTTACTTGTCCATCTATCAGGAACAAACAGCTTTCCCACTGGACAGCGGTCAGGCCTATCAGCCTGAAATTCCTGAAGCACCCGCCGCAAATCAGGGGAGATAGCAGAAAGAATCACCCCCTCCTTAAGAAGGCCAACCGGCTCAAGGACTCCAGGAGAATCAGGCGAAAAACTCTTAGAGAGGGCATCAGCCTTAAGATTCTTAGATCCCGGAAGATACGAGACCACAAAATCAAAACGGGAGAAAAACAGGGACCATCGAGCCTGTCTAGGATTCAGCCGCTTTGCCGACTCAAGGTAAATCAGATTCTTATGATCGGTCAGGACCACAACGCGGTGTTTAGCTCCCTCAAGCCAATGTCGCCACTCCTCAAACGCCCACTTCATAGCCAACAACTCCCGATTGCCGACATCATAATTGCGTTCCGCAGGCGAAAACTTTCTGGAAAAAAAAGCACACGGTTTCATCAAAGAACCATCAGCCTCCCTCTGAGACAAAACGGCCCCTGCCCCAATCTCAGAAGCGTCGACCTCAACCTGAAAAGGAAGAGAAACATCCGGCTGACGCAACACAGGGGCAGAAGTAAATCGGCGTTTAAGCTCCTGAAAGGCCTCAACAGCCTCAGAGGACCAATTCGTAACATCAGCGCCTTTCTTCGTCAAATCAGTTAGGGGCTTAACCACACTGGAAAAGTTGGCAATGAAACGGCGATAGAAATTAGCAAAGCCCAAAAATTTTTGAAGGCCCTTCACAGATGTGGGTTGGATCCAGTCATGAATAGCTTGGACCTTAAAAGGATCCATTTCTATAGACGAGGGAGAAAAAATAAAACCCAATAAAGAGACCTTCTGAACTCCGAATAGGCACTTAGACCCTTTCACAAATAAAGCATTATCACGAAGGATCTGGAACACCATCCTGACCTGCTTCACATGAGACTCCCAATCATCGGAAAAAATCAAAATATCATCCAAATATATGACCATGAATTTATCAAGATAATTGCGGAAAATATCATGCATGAAAGACTGGAACACAGATGGAGCATTAGAGAGCCCAAATGGCATCACAAGATATTCAAAATGGCCTTCGGGCGTATTAAATGCAGTTTTCCATTCGTCACCCTGTTTAATACGAACAAGATTATATGCCCCTCGGAGGTCAATCTTAGTAAGCCAACTAGCCCCCTTAATCTGAGCAAACAAATCAGTAAGCAAAGGCAAGGGGTATTGGAATTTGACTGTGATCTTATTAAGAAGACGATAATCAATACAGGGTCTCAAGGAGCCATCCTTCTTAGCAACAAAAAAGAAACCCGCTCCCATTGGTGACGAAGAGGGCCGAATATGCCCCTTCTCCAAAGACTCCTTAACATAACTCCGCATGGCGGCATGCTCTGGCACAGACAGATTGAAAAGTCGGCCCTTAGGGAACTTGCAACCAGGAATCAAGTTAATAGCACAATCACAGTCCCTGTGCGGAGGAAGGGAACTGGACTTGGGCTTATCAAATACATCCTGGAAATCCGACAAAAACTCAGGGACCTCAGAAGAGGGGGAAGAGGAAATTGACATCAAAGGAATGTCACTATGTACCCTTTGACAACCCCAACTAGTCACCGACATAGTTTTCCAATCCAGCACCGGATTATGTTCCTGTAACCATGGAAAACCCAGTACAACAACATCATGCAGGTTATGCAACACCAGAAAACGGCAATCTTCCTGAAGTGCTGGAGACATGTACATAGTCATCTGTGTCCAGTACTGAGGTTTATCCTTGGCCAAGGGTGTAGCATCAATACCCCTCAAAGGAATAGGGCTCTGCAAAGGCTGCAAGGAAAAACCACAGCGCCTGGCGAATTCTAAGTCCATTAAGTTCAGGGCAGCGCCTGAATCCACAAATGCCATGACAGAAAAGGACGACAATGAGCAAATCAGGGTCACAGATAAGAGAAATTTAGGCTGTATAGTACTAATGGTAACAGACCTAGCGAGTCTCTTAGTACGCTTAGGGCAATCAGAGATAACATGAGCCGAATCACCACAGTAAAAACACAGCCTATTCTGACGTCTGAATTCCTGCCGTTCTGTTCTAGTCAAAATCCTATCACATTGCATAGGTTCTGGACTCTGCTCAGAAGATACTGCCATATGGTGCACAGCTTTGCGCTCCTGCAGATGCCGATCGATCTGAATGGCTAGAGACATGGATTCGCTCAAACCGGCAGGCGTAGGAAAGCCCACCATAACATCTTTAAGGGCTTCAGAAAGACCTTTTCTGAAAATAGCAGCCAGAGCCTCTTCATTCCATTTAGTGAGCACAGACCATTTTCTAAATTTCTGGCAGTATAACTCTGCCGCTTCCTGACAGAATTAGGTTCGTCATACAATAATCTGAGCGCTTGAAAAAAATGCATCAACATTCAATAATGCCGGATCGCGTTTCAAGAGAAAAAGCCCAGTCTTGAGGGTCACCACGCAGCAAGGATATGATGATTTTTGCTTGCTGAATGGGATCACCAGAAGAACGGGGTTTCAAAGCAAAAAACAATCTGCAGTTATTTTTAAAGTTCAAAAACTTGGATCTGTCCCCAAAAAACAAATCAGGAGTAGGAATTCTAGGCTCTAAAGCCGGAGTCTGGACAACATAGTCCTGGATACTCTGTACTCTTGCAGCAAGTTGATCTGTTGTGAGTTCTGTTTTTGGGCTCCCTCTGGTGGTTACTGATGGTACTGGGTGACTTGTGTTCTCTGCGGTCTCTGGTGTCCACCTGTTCCATCAGGTTATGGGAGTTTCCTATTTAACCTGGCTTTTTTGTCATTTCCTTGCCGGCTATCAATGTAATCAGCGTGTCTTTTTACCTCTGCTCCCTGCGTCTGTTATCTTCAGGACAAGCTAAGTTTTGATTTTCCTGTTCCACGTTTTGCTTAATTTTTGTCTTAGTCCAGCTTGCAGAGATGTGATTCCTTGCTGCTGGTTGCTCTAGTGGGCTGAAATTACTCCTCATGTTCCATGAGTTGGCACATGAGTTCAAGTAATTTCAGGATGGTTTTTTGAAGGGTTTTTTGCTGACCGCGCAGTTCACTTTTGTATCCTCTGCTATCTAGCTTTAGCGGGCCTCATTTTTGCTGATTCTATTTTCATAACTACGTATGTGCATTCCTTTCATTTCACCGTTATTACATGTGGGGGGCTGCTATTTCTGTGGGGTGTTTCTCTGGAGGCAAGTGAGGTCTGTGTTTCTTCTGATAGGGGAAGTTAATCCTTCGGCTGGCGCGAGACGTCTAGGAATCATCGTAGGCACGTTCCCCGGCTACTGCTAGTTGTGTGTTTAGGTTCAGGATCGCGGTCAGCTCAGGTTCCATCACCCTAGAGCTTGTTTTGTTTTTGTGCTTGTCCTTTTGTGATCCCCTGCCATTGGGATCATGACAGTATAGCCGGCCCGAAAAAATTGGTCATCGTTTTGGCTGAAGTAGGAGGAAAAGTAGTCTGAGGAAGTTTTTTTTTTTTCCCCCTCAGTGTTTGCTGCCTAGCCTTAATTGCAGCTTGACTGCTTCTTTCCTCCTCTTAATCCTTGAATGGCTCTGACCTCAGCTGTTTATCATGGACGTCCAGAGTTTGGCTTCCAGCCTGAATAATCTTGCTGCTAAGGTTCAAAATATACAAGATTTTGTTGTACATACGCCTATGTCTGAACCTAGAATTCCTATCCCAGAGTTTTTTTCTGGAGATAGATCTAGTTTTCTGAATTTTAGGAACAATTGCAAGTTGTTTCTTTCCTTGAAATCTCGCTCCTCTGGAGACCCTGCTCAGCAGGTCAAGATTGTTATATCTTTCCTGCGGGGTGACCCTCAGAATTGGGCATTTGCATTGGCACCAGGGGATCCTGCGTTGCTCAATGTGGATGCGTTTTTTCTGGCATTGGGTTTGCTCTATGAGGAACCTAACCTAGAGATTCAGGCTGAAAAAGCTTTATTGGCTCTCTCTCAGGGGCAAGATGAAGCAGAAATATATTGTCAGAAATTTCGGAAATGGTCGGTGCTTACTCAGTGGAATGAGTGCGCTCTGGCTGCAAAATTCAGAGATGGCCTTTCTGAGGCCATTAAAGATGTTATGGTGGGGTTCCCGGCGCCTACAGGTCTGAGTGAGTCCATGACTATGGCTATTCAGATTGATCGGCGTTTACGGGAGCGCAAACCTGTGCACCATTTGGCGGTGTCTTCTGAACAGGCACCTGAGATAATGCAATGTGATAGATTTCAGTCCAGAAGTGAACGGCAAAATTATAGGCGGAAAAATGGATTGTGTTTTTATTGTGGTGATTCAGCTCATGTTATATCAGCATGCTCTAAACACACAAAAAAGGTTGATAAGTCTGTTGCCATTGGTACTTTACAGTCTAAGTTCATTCTGTCTGTGACTCTGATTTGTTCATTATCATCCATTTCCGTCGATGCCTATGTGGATTCAGGCGCTGCCCTGAGTCTTATGAATTGGTGATTTGCCAATCGCTGTGGGTTTAGTCTGGAACCTCTGGAAGTTCCTATTCCTTTGAAAGGAATTGACTCTACACCTTTGGCTATGAATAAACCTCAGTACTGGACACAAGTGACCATGCGTATGACTCCCGTTCATCAGGAGGTGATTCGCTTCCTGGTACTGTATAATTTACATGATGTCTTAGTGCTTGGTCTGCCATGGTTACAAACTCATAACCCAGTCCTGGACTGGAAAACAATGTCTGTGTTAAGCTGGGGATGTCAGGGGGTTCATGATGATGTATCTCCGATTTCTATCGCTTCATCTACTCCTTCTGAGGTTCCGGTATTTTTGTCTGATTATCGGGAGGTTTTTGAGGAGCCTAAGCTCAGTTCGCTTCCTCCTCACAGGGATTGCGATTGTGCTATAGATTTGATTCCTGGCAGTAAATTCCCTAAAGGTCGTTTGTTCAATCTGTCAGTGCCAGAGCATACTACTATGCGGAATTATGTTAAGGAGTCCTTGGAAAAGGGACATATCCGTCCATCTTCGTCCCCTTTGGGAGCAGGTTTTTTTTTTGTCGCCAAAAAAGATGGTTCCTTGAGGCCTTGCATAGATTATCGTCTTTTGAATAAGATTACAGTCAAAAATCAGTATCCTTTGCCATTGTTGACTGATTTGTTCGCTCGCATTAAGGGGGCTAAGTGGTTCACTAAGATTGATCTTCGGGGTGCGTATAATCTTGTGCGGATAAGGCAGGGTGATGAGTGGAAAACCGCATTTAATACGCCTGAGGGCCATTTCGAGTATTTGGTGATGCCTTTTGGACTTTCTAATGCTCCTTCTGTCTTCCAGTCTTTTATGCACGATATTTTCCGTGAATATCTGGATAAATTTATTATCGTGTATTTGGATGATGTTTTGGTTTTTTCTGATGACTGGGAGTCTCATGTTCAGCAGGTCAGGAAGGTGTTTAAGGTCCTGCGGGCCAATTCTTTGTTTGTAAAGGGTTCTAAATGTCTCTTTGGAGTCCAGAAGATTAATTTTTTGGGGTATATTTTTTCCCCTTCTACTATTGAGATGGATCCCGTCAAGGTTCAGGCTATTTGTGACTGGACGCAGCCTACATCTCTTAAGAGTCTACAGAAGTTCTTGGGCTTTGCTAATTTTTATCGTCGCTTCATAACTAATTTTTCTAGTGTTGTTAAGCCTTTGACGGATTTGACTAAAAGGGGTGCTGATGTTACCGATTGGTCTCCTGCGGCTGTGGAGGCCTTTCAGGAACTTAAGCGCCGGTTTTCTTCTGCTCCTGTGTTGCGTCAGCCAGATACGTCGCTTCCTTTTCAGGTTGAGGTCGATGCTTCCGAGATCGGAGCGGGGGCGGTTTTGTCACAGAGAAGCTCCGATGGCTCAGTGATGAAGCCATGTGCGTTCTTTTCTAGAAAATTTTCGCCCGCTGAACGGAATTATGATGTTGGTAATCGGGAGCTTTTGGCCATGAAGTGGGCATTTGAGGAGTGGCGTCATTGGCTTGAGGGTGCTAGACATCGTGTGGTGGTCTTGACTGATCACAAAAATCTGATGTACCTTGAGTCTGCCAAGCGTCTGAATCCTAGACAGGCTCGTTGGTCACTGTTTTTCTCCCGTTTCAATTTTGTGGTTTCATACCTGCCAGGTTCAAAGAATGTGAAGGCGGATGCTCTTTCTAGGAGTTTTGTGCCTGACTCCCCTGGAAATTCTGAGCCCACTGGTATCCTTAGGGATGGGGTGATTTTGTCGGCTGTCTCCCCAGACTTGCGACGTGCTTTGCAGGAGTTTCAGGCGGATAAACCTGATCGTTGTCTGCCGGAAAGACTGTTTGTTCCGGATAATTGGACCAGTAGGGTCATCTCCGAGGTCCATTCTTCTGTGTTGGCAGGTCATCCTGGAATATTTGGTACTAGAGACTTGGTGGCCAGGTCTTTTTGGTGGCCTTCCTTGTCGAGGGATGTGCGTTCTTTCGTGCAGTCTTGTGGAGTTTGCGCTCGGGCTAAGCCTTGCTGTTCTCGGGCCAGTGGATTGTTGTTACCTTTGCCTATCCCGAAGAGGCCTTGGACGCACATTTCCATGGACTTTATTTCGGATCTCCCTGTCTCTCAAAAAATGTCCGTTATATGGGTTGTGTGTGACCGCTTTTCTAAGATGGTTCATCTGGTACCCTTGCCTAAGTTACCTTCCTCCTCTGAGTTGGTCCCTCTGTTTTTTCAAAACGTGGTCCGTTTGCATGGCATTCCGGAGAACATCGTTTCTGACAGGGGATCCCAGTTTGTGTCTAGATTTTGGCGGACGTTCTGTGCTAAGATGGGCATTGATTTGTCCTTTTCGTCTGCATTCCATCCCCAGACGAATGGCCAGACGGAACGAACTAATCAGACTTTAGAAACTTATTTAAGGTGTTTTGTTTCTGCTGATCAAGATGACTGGGTTTCCTTTTTGCCGCTTGCCGAGTTTGCCCTTAATAATCGGGCTAGTTCTGCTACCTTGGTTTCTCCTTTCTTTTGTAATTCGGGGTTTCATCCTCGTTTTTCCTCTGGTCAGGTGGAGCCTTCTGATTGTCCTGGAGTGGACATGGTGGTGGATAGGTTGCATCGGATTTGGAGTCATGTGGTGGACAATTTGAAGTTGTCCCAGGAGAGGGCTCAGCAGTTTGCTAATCGCCGTCGCCGCGTGGGTCCTCGACTTCTTGTTGGGGACTTGGTGTGGTTGTCTTCTCGTTTTGTTCCTATGAAAGTCTCTTCTCCTAAGTTCAAGCCTCGGTTCATCGGTCCCTATAGGATCTTGGAAATTCTTAACCCTGTGTCGTTTCTTTTGGATCTCCCGGCATCGTTTGCTATTCATAATGTGTTCCATCGGTCGTTGTTGCGGAAGTATGAGTTACCTGTCGTTCCTTCGCTTGAGCCTCCTGCTGCGGTGCTGGTGGAGGGTGAATTGGAGTATGTTGTGGAGAAGATCTTGGATTCTCGTGTTTCCAGACGGAAACTCCAGTATTTGGTCAAGTGGAAGGGTTATGGTCAGGAGGATAATTCTTGGGTGATTGCCTCTGATGTTCATGCTGCCGATTTGGTCCGTGCTTTTCATAGGGCTCATCCTGGTCGCCCTGGTGGTTCTCGTGAGGGTTCGGTGACCCCTCCTCAAGGGGGGGGGGTACTGTTGTGCGTTCTGTTTTTGGGCTCCCTCTGGTGGTTACTGATGGTACTGGGTGACTTGTGTTCTCTGCGGTCTCTGGTGTCCACCTGTTCCATCAGGTTATGGGAGTTTCCTATTTAACCTGGCTTTTTTGTCATTTCCTTGCCGACTATCAATGTAATCAGCGTGTCTTTTTACCTCTGCTCCCTGCGTCTGTTATCTTCAGGACAAGCTAAGTTTTGATTTTCCTGTTCCACGTTTTGCTTAATTTTTGTCTTAGTCCAGCTTGCAGAGATGTGATTCCTTGCTGCTGGTTGCTCTAGTGGGCTGAAATTACTCCTCATGTTCCATGAGTTGGCACATGAGTTCAAGTAATTTCAGGATGGTTTTTTGAAGGGTTTTTCGCTGACCGCGCAGTTCACTTTTGTATCCTCTGCTATCGAGCTTTAGCGGGCCTCATTTTTGCTGATTCTATTTTCATAACTACGTATGTGCTTTCCTCTCATTTCACCGTTATTACATGTGGGGGGCTGCTATTTCTGTGGGGTGTTTCTCTGGAGGCAAGTGAGGTCTGTGTTTCTTCTGATAGGGGAAGTTAATCCTTCGGCTGGCGCGAGACGTCTAGGAATCATCGTAGGCACGTTCCCCGGCTACTGCTAGTTGTGTGTTTAGGTTCAGGATCGCGGTCAGCTCAGGTTCCATCACCCTAGAGCTTGTTTTGTTTTTGTGCTTGTCCTTTTGTGATCCCCTGCCATTGGGATCATGACATTGATCCACACGAGAAAACAAACCCTGAACATCCATGCCAAAGCATATATCCTGAACCACTCAGATATCAAGAGGAAAAAAAAGACAAACCAGAGCACAGAAAAAAAATGGTTCAGAACTTTCTTTTCCTTCTTTTGAGATGCATTTATTTCATTTTTGGCCACTTGTACTGTTATGATACGGTGGTCTAGGAGCAACATGGAACGAGCTCTGAAGGAAGTGGTAACTGTACTGACCGCAGTCCCTAAGCCCAACACAACACTAGAAGTAGCCGTGGAATGCTCCTAACTCTCCCTAGGCATCTCGTCACAGCCTAAGAGCTAACTACCCCTAAAGACAGAAGCAGGAAAACTATCTTGCCTCAGAGAAAATCCCCAAAGGATAGATTAGCCCCCCACAAATAATGACTGTGAGTGGAGAGGAAAAAGACATACACAGAATGAAACCAGGATGAGCACAGGAGGCCAGTCTAGCTTGATAGATAGGACAGGATGGAATACTGTGCGGTCAGTATAAAACACTACAAAAATCCACGCAGAGTTTACAAAGAAAATCTCCACACCTGACTAAAGGTGTGGAGGGTAAATCTGCTTCCCAGAGCTTCCAGCAAGACAGAATTAATGCATACTGATTACGCTGGACAAACATAGAAAGCACTGAACGGATAAGTCCACAATCTGTGAACAGAAAAGCGCAAGCAGAAACTTAGCTTTGCAGAACTGGTCAAGATAACAGGGAAATCCAAAGAGATGTGAATCCAACCAGAAACCATTTACAAGTGGCACTGGCTGAAGGAACAGCCAGGCCTAAATAGCCGAGCAGAAGAGAGGCAGCTGATAACAGCTAACTCCAAGGAGCAGCCATACCACTTGAAACCACAAGAGGGAGCCCAAGAGCAGAACTCACAAAAGTGCCACTTACAACCACCGGAGGGAGCCCAAGAGCGGAATTCACAACAGGAGACAGCATGGGCCTATGGCTGAGTTTCATCCCCAGTACATCAGTATTTTGCATTCAGTACTAACTTCATCATATAATACCATTGGGGCCTGTCTGCATCCTCCAATAAACTGTTATTGTAGCAATATATTGGTAAATACAGCCTTTTTTTCCATTGTCGTTCTCATAGATTTACTGTAATTTGTGAAATGCCAGTCTTAGTGAATTCCCCCATTGTACCTCACTATAGACTTGAATTTATCATCTCTCTGTATAAAAAAAATGCTGTTAAAAACGCTGCATGTAAACCCACGCTAAAGAATACAGCTGGGCTTTTTGTTGCTATAACAACCATGGGACTGACATTTCTCCTGCCCAATGCAAATTACGCCTTCATTATAAAATAGGAAATTCACTTTAAATATTATTAAAACAATTTTTCATAGACTGCACAAAAACAAGTTAACAGGAATCATTTAGCCAAGCATTCTTTGTGATCTAAAAAATGTTGACTTTGTGAAATTTACTTTAAACCATTTGTTATATTATTGTCTATATTGCCGTCCGGATACAATTAGTCTGCTTCAACATATTTAATACTATAAGAATAAAATGACTGCCTGTAAGTAGTAATGATATTAGATTTAAAATGTTTTTTTTTGTTTTGTTTTTTTAAGAAAATAATGAATATTACCGTAATTTATCTCCTTAAAATTTCTGTTGTTTAGAATACACACTTTTCTTTCGCATTGATCACTGATGTATCAGCTCTTTTGACACAACAATTCTGGAGCATTATTGATAAATGGTTTTATTGGAAATATACATAGTTCTATTCCTCTGTTATTACTCCTAGAAATGTATAAATAAATGACCATTTGGGTGTTACTAGTTGGGGGTGTCCTTCACACTTCAATCAGTGAACACAGTATGGGAACATGCATCTTTGACAAGCGAATGGGAACATCCTGTTAATAATAATAATTTTATTTATATAGCGCCAACATATTCCGCAGCGCTTTACAAATTATAGAGGGGACTTGTACAGACAATAGACATTACAGCATAACAGAAATACAGTTCAAAACAGATACCAGGAGGAGTGAGGGCCCTGTTCGCAAGCTTACAAACTATGGGGAAAAGGGGAGACACGAGAGGTGGATGGTAACAATTGCTTTAGTTATTCGGACCAGCTATAGTGTAAGGCTCAGGTGTTCATGTAAAGCTGCATGAACCAGTTACCTGCCTAAGTATGTAGCAGTACAGACACAGAGGGCTAATACTGCATAAAGTGTATGAGAACATGATGCGAGGAACCTTTTTTTTTTTTTTTTTTTATTATAAATAGGCCACACAGGGATCGTTAGGTTAATGCATTGAGGCGGTAGGCCAGTCTGAACAAATGAGTTTTTAGGGCACGCTTAAAACTGTGGGGATTGGGGATTAATCGTATTAACCTAGGTAGTGCATTCCAAAGAGTCGGCGCAGCACGTGTAAAGTCTTGGAGACGGGAGTGGGAGGTTCTGATTATTGAGGATGCTAACCTGAGGTCATTAGCGGAGCGGAGGGCACGGGTAGGGTGGTAGACTGATACCAGGGAGGAGATGTAGGGTGGTGCTGAGCCATGGAGTGCTTTGTGGATGAGGGTAGTAGTTTTGTACTGGATTCTGGAGTGGATGGGTAGCCAGTGTAATGACTGGCACAGGGTAGAGGCATCGGTGTAACGGTTGGTGAGGAATATGATCCTGGCTGCAGCATTCAGGACAGATTGGAGCGGGGAGAGTTTTGCAAGAGGGAGACCGATTAGTAGAGAGTTACAATAGTCCAGACGAGAATGAATAAGTGAAACAGTCAGAGTTTTTGCAGAGTCGAAATTAAGAAAAGGGCGAATTCTAGAAATGTTTTTGAGATGCAGGTAAGAAGAGCGAGCCAGTGATCGGATGTAGGGGGTGAATGAAAGGTCAGAATCAATGATGACCCCAAGGCAGCGGGCATGTTGCTTTGGAGTAATGGTGGAACCGCACACGGAGATGGCAATGTCAGGCAAAGGTAGGTTAGTAGAGGGAGAGAACACGAGGAGTTCAGTTTTTGACAGGTTTAGTTTCAGATAGAGGGAGGACATGATCCTGTTGCCAATTTACTTATAAAAATGTAAGCAGAATAATATAGGAAAGAAAGAACAGAGTATTATTTCATACAGAATACAATTATTTACTAAAGCAGTCATGTCTGGAGTGGCGACAGATCCTCTTTAATTACATTGCAGGGCTCTGGACTCAGCCCATTTGCTTTTATGACTATTGACATACAATTGAACTCCATAGTCAAAGGTAGGGTGAACCAAAGTACGTTTAAGGTATAATTCCATTTTTTGCTGAATTTGTAGCATAAATCTTTAGATCTGATAAATGTATAATGTTGCTTTGTAATTAACTGTAACAACTCTATTCTATGTAGCATGTGCCATTCAGATACATTTTCTTCAGTCTGTTTCAAATTAAAATGTATTTTTTTGTGTGAAAAGAGTGCCCTTATAGGATCATCATACAAGAAACACCATTTTTTCTCTACTCTTGAAGTCCAAGATTTCTAGAGGCAACAGCCCTCTGTTATTGTCACCCTTAGAGTATTTTCACACAATGTCTTTTTCAGGCAGGTTGTCTCTTTCAAACTAGCATGAAAAAGGAGTATCAAAACCGTGAAAAGTATACACATGTACATTTCTATGTAAAAAAGACTTGCTGTTTATATGTTCCGACTTTGCCTTTTTTTAACTGATTGAGGTTTCCAAAGAAGTCAAGCAGTTAAAAGAAGTGAGCTGATTCCACATGGGAGACTACTTTATAACACGTCATTGAAAACACTCAAAAGAAGATGCCCATGCCTCTTTTTGAGCATATTGTCAAAGTATTTGCTTGAAAAATTGTTGGTGCAAGCATGCAGGCCTTGGCCAGCTATTCTCGCTTTTTTAAACCCATTGAGGCGCACACATCTTAATGAATTTGGTGCATCTTACTTCAACACTCTCATCATTACGACTGCCATTTTGTGGGCCCAAGTGTTAAAGTGAACCTGTCACACTAATCATGCTTTCCAATCTGGAAATAGCTGTTATAGAGCAGGAGGAGCTGGACAGAGATATATTGATTTTTTAAATTAATTTACATGTGCAATCAAAATTATTTAACCCCTATTGCAAATTAGGTTTCTTAGCAAAATTTAAAAACTTTCAGCTGCTTGCAATAGATCAAACAAGTGCAATTTAAATACCTCAACACAATTAACATAACAAGTGATTTCTCCAAATTATTAAAGGGAACCGTTCACCACCTAGGGCCTACTAAAGTAAAAGAGTAACTTTCAGCAGCACTAAGGCTGCATTCTGTGAAGGTGGCACCTATGTTTATTATCCCTACGTACGCTGAAATAATTTGTTTTATGAGTTTCCTGCCATACCTCTATTGAGTCAGGGAGGTATGTTTTCTCCCCCTGACTCAACAGCCTCACAGCCATCCATCATCCCCCCTCTGTCCTCCGGGCGCCGCCTGCGCTCTGCAATCAGTTCTTGGGCATGCGCCGTGCGCGCTGCCCGGGAACTTACATCAGGATAACACTCCTGCGTGTAGCGGATGCCCCAGATCCTGCCCCGCAGTGTGTTATGATGCATTCACACTGCGGGGCTGGGAGTCTGGCACCTGCGCAGTGGAGCAGGTCACCGTGCTCCTCGATAGAAGTGCCCAAGTCTCGTGAGACTTGACAAATCTCGTGAGTCATCGGCACTATCTTCAATGGAGCATGGTGACCCCCTCCACTGCGCAGGCACTAGATTCCCAGCCCCGCAGTGTGAATACGTCATAACACACTGCGGGGCAGGATCTGGAGCCTCCGCCACACGCAGGCACTGAATACAGGCCCTGGGGGGGGGGGTGTGACAGGTTCCCGTTAAAAATTAAATTTTGTGGGGGGGGGGTTAAAGATTTTATATGTGACAGCCATTCCAGTATCTTCAGGGCTTCCTCTGAAACCAAGCCTTTGTGAACTTTGAAATATGTTTCAGATCACTGTCCTATTATAGGGTACAGTGACTCAAGGTTCAGCCTCCTAGGATTTCATGATACTTGACTACATCCATCTTGCATTCCTCATGCTGCAGTCTAGAGGAAGCAACACAGCCCTAAAGCATCATCGAGCCACTACCATGCTTCACTGTAGGCAGGTTGTTTTTTTCAATGTATGCTTCATTTTTTTTCTCCATACATGCTGCTGGTCCATAGGTGCGGACAGACCCTGGGAGATGGTCAGGATGGACTTTGTGGTGGGCTTACCCAAGTCTCGTAGCTGCACCATTATCTGGGTGATCACTGTTATGAACAGGTAATTCAGAACCACAATGGACCTTGAAGTACAGAGCACACAAAGTGACCTGACAATTACAAAAAACATTGGACGAGCTCTGAGACGTGGGAACTCTGCTGACCGCAATCCCTAATCCTATCCAACCACACTAGAGGTAGCCGTGGAGCGCTCCTGACCAGTCCTATGCGCCTCGAGCACAGCCTGAGAAACTAGCTAGCCCAAAGAAGGAAAAATAAGCCTACCTTGCCTCAGAGAAATACCCCAAAGGAAAAGGCAGCCCCCCACATATAATGACTGTGAGTTGAGATGAAAATACAAACGCAGAGATGAAATAGATTTAGCAAAGTGAGGCCCAACTTACTGAACAGACCGAGGATAGGAAAGATTGCTTTGCGGACAACACAAAACCCTACAAACAACCACGCAGAGGGGGCAAAAAGACCCTCCGCACCGACTAACGGTACAGAGGTGCTCCCTCTGCGTCCCAGAGCTTCCAGCAAGCAAGAAAAACCAATATAGCAAGCTTGACAGAAAAAATAGCAAACAAAAATAACACAAGCAAGACTTAGCTTATGCAGGAAGACAGGCCACAGGGACGATCCAGGAGGAAGCAAGACCAATACTAGAACATTGACTGGAGGCCAGGATCAAAGCACCAGGTGGAGTTAAATAGAGCAGCACCTAACTACTTAACCTCATCACCTGAGGAAGGAAACTCAGAAGCCGCAGTACCACTCATCCACCAAAGGAAGCTCATAGACAGAACCAGCCGAAGTACCACTCACGATCACAGGAGGGAGCTTGGCCACAGAATTCACAACAGTACCCCCCCTTGAGGAGGGGTCACCGAACCCTCACCAGAGCCCCCAGGCCGACCAGGATGAGCCACATGAAAGGCACGAACCAGATCGGCAGCATGGACATCAGAGGCAAAGACCTAGGAATTATCTTCCTGACCATAACCTTTCCACTTAACCAGATACTGGAGTTTCCGTCTCGAAACACGAGAATCCAAAATCTTCTCCACTATATACTCCATCTCCCCTCCAACCAAAACCGGAGCAGGAGGATCAATAGATGGAACCACAGGTGCCACGTATCTCCGCAACAATGACCTATGGAACACGTTATGGATGGAAAAAGCTGGAAGAGTCAAACGAAAAGACACAGGATTAAGAACCTCAGAAATCTTATATGAACCAATGAAACGAGGCTTAAACTTAGGAGAGGAAACCTTCATAGGAATATAACGAGATGACAAACAAACCAAATCCCCAACACGAAGTCGGGGACCCACACAGCGCCTGCGGTTAGTGAAACGTTGAGCCTTCTCCTGGGACAAAGTCAAATTGTCCACTACATGAGTCCAAATCTGCTGCAACCTATCCACCACAGTATCCACACCAGGACAGTCCGAAGACTCAACCTGCCCTGAAGAGAAACGAGGGTGGAACCCAGAATTGCAGAAAAATGGCGAAACCAAAGTAGCCGAGCTGGCCCGATTATTAAGGGCGAACTCAGCCAAAGGCAAAAAGGACACCCAATCATCCTGATCAGCAGAAACAAAACATCTCAGATATGTTTCCAAGGTCTGATTGGTTCGTTCAGTCTGGCCATTTGTCTTAGGATGGAAAGCCGAGGAAAAAGACAAATCAATGCCCATCCTAGCACAAAAGGCTCGCCAAAACCTCGAAACAAACTGGGAACCTCTGTCAGAAACGATGTTCTCTGGAATGCCATGCAAACGAACCACATGCTGGAAAAACAATGGCACCAAATCAGAGGAGGAAGGCAATTTAGACAAGGGCACCAAATGGACCATCTTAGAGAAGCGATCACAAACCACCCAAATGACCGACATTCTTTGAGAGACGGGGAGATCCGAAATAAAATCCATAGAGATATGTGTCCAAGGCCTCTTCGGGACCGGCAAGGGCAAAAGCAACCCACTGGCACGACAACAGCAGGGCTTAGCCCGAGCACAAATCCCACAGGACTGCACAAAAGAACGCACATCCCGCGACAGAGACGGCCACCAAAAGGATCTAGCCACCAAATCTCTGGTACCAAAGATTCCAGGATGACCAGCCAACACCGAACAATGAACCTCAGAGATAACTTTATTCGTCCACCTATCAGGGACAAACAGTTTCTCCGCTGGGCAACGGTCAGGTCTATTAGCCTGAAATTTTTGCAGCACCCGCCGCAAATCAGGGGAGATGGCAGACAAAATTACCCCCTCTTTGAGAATACCTGCCGGCTCAGGCAAACCCGGAGATTCGGGCACAAAACTCCTAGACAGGGCATCCGCCTTCACATTTTTAGAGCCTGGAAGGTACGAAACCACAAAGTCAAAACGGGAGAAAAACAGCGACCAACGAGCCTGTCTAGGATTCAACCGTTTGGCAGACTCGAGATAAGTCAAGTTCTTGTGATCAGTCAAGACCACCACGCGATGCTTAGCTCCTTCAAGCCAATGACGCCACTCCTCGAATGCCCACTTCATGGCTTGCAACTCTCGATTGCCAACATCATAATTTCGCTCAGCAGGCGAAAAGTTCCTGGAAAAGAAGGCGCATGGTTTCATCACCGAGCAATCAGAACTTCTCTGCGACAAAACAGCCCCTGCTCCAATTTCAGAAGCATCAACCTCGACCTGGAACGGAAGCGAAACATCTGGTTGGTACAACACAGGGGCAGAAGAAAAACGATGCTTCAACTCCTGAAAAGCTTCCACAGCAGCAGAAGACCAATTGACCACATCAGCACCCTTCTTGGTTAAATCAGTCAACGGTTTAGCAATACTAGAAAAATTATTGATGAAGCGACGATAAAAATTAGCAAAGCACAGGAACTTCTGCAGACTCTTCAGAGATGTTGGCTGAGTCCAATCATAAATGGCCTGAACTTTAACAGGGTCCATCTCTATAGTAGAAGGGGAAAAAATGAAACCCAAAAATGAAACCTTCTGAACACCAAAGAGACACTTTGACCCCTTTACAAACAAAGAATTAGCACGCAGGACCTGGAATACCATTCTGACCTGCCTCACATGAGACTCCCAATCATCCGAGAAGACCAAAATATCATCCAAGTATACAATCAGGAATTTATCCAGGTACTCTCGGAAGAGGTCATGCATAAAGGACTGAAACACTGATGGAGCATTAGAAAGCCCGAATGGCATAACCAGGTACTCAAAATGGCCTTCGGGCGTATTAAATGCTGTTTTCCATTCATCGCCCCGTTTAATACGCACAAGATTATATGCACCACGACGATGACGGGCGAATATGACCCTTCTCCAAAGACTCCTTCACGTAACTCCGCATAGCGGCGTGCTCAGGTACAGATAAATTAAACAGTCGACCCTTAAGAAACTTACTACCAGGAATCAAATCGATAGCACAATCACAATCCCTATGCGGAGGTAGGGCATTGGACTTGGGCTCATCGAATACATCCCGGTAATCAGACAAGAACTCTGGGACCTCAGAAGGGGTGGATGATGAGATAGACAGAAATGGAACATCACCATGTACCCCCTGACAACCCCAGCTGGACACAGACATTGATTTCCAATCTAATACTGGGTTATGGACTTGTAGCCATGGCAACCCCAACACGACCTCATCATGCAGATTATGCAACACCAGAAAGCGAATATCCTCCTGGTGCGCAAGAGCCATGCACATGGTCAGCTGGGTCCAATACTGAGGCTTATTCTTGGCCAAAGGCGTAGCATCAATTCCTCTCAATGGAATAAGACACTGCAAGGGCTCCAAGACAAACCCATAGCGCCTAGCAAACTCCAAGTCCATCAAATTCAGGGCAGCGCCTGAATCCACAAATGCCATTACAGAATAGGATGACAGAGAGCAAATCAGAGTAACGGACAAAAGAAATTTTGACTGTACCGTACCAATGGTGGCAGACCTAGCGAACCGCTTAGTGCGCTTAGGACAATCGGAGATAGCATGAGTGGAATCACCACAGTAGAAACACAGCCCATTCTGACGTCTGTGTTCTTGCCTTTCAGCTCTGGTCAAAGTCCTATCGCACTGCATAGGCTCAGGTTTATGCTCAGATAATACCGCCAAATGGTGCACAGATTTACGCTCACGCAAGCGTCGACCGATCTGAATGGCCAAAGATATAGACTCATTCAGACCAGCAGGCATAGGAAATCTCACCATGACATCCTTAAGGGCTTCAGAGAGACCCTTTCTGAAAATAGCTGCCAGCGCACATTCATTCAATTGAGTGAGCACGGACCACTTTCTAAACTTCTGACAATAAATCTCTATCTCATCCTGACCCTGACACAGAGCCAGCAAATTTTTCTCTGCCTGATCCACTGAATTAGGCTCATCGTACAGCAATCCGAGCGCCAGAAAAAACGCATCAATATTACATAATGCAGGATCTCCTGGCGCAAGGGAAAACGGCCAGTCTTGAGGGTCGCCACGTAATAAAGAAATAATGATCTTAACTTGTTGAACTGGGCACCAGAGGAGCGGGGTTTCAAAGCCAGAAATAGTTTACAATTATTTTTAAAATTCAAAAACTTAGCTCTATCTCCAGAAAATAACTCAGTAATAGGAATTTTAGGTTCTAACATAGGATTCTGAACCACTAAATCTTGAATATTCTGTACATTTATAGCGAGATTATCCATCAAAGAGGACAGACCTTGAATGTCCATGTCCACACCTGTGTTCTGAACCACCCTGATGTAAAGGGGAAAAGAAAGACAGAACACAGTGCAAAGAAAAAAAAAAATGGTCTCAGAACTTCTCTTTTCCCTCTATTGAGAAGCATTAGTACTTTGGGCCTCCAGTACTGTTATGAACAGGTAATTCAGAACCACAATGGACCTTGAAGTACAGAGCACACAAAGTGACCTGACAATTACAAAAAACATAGGACGAGCTCTGAGACGTGGGAACTCTGCTGACCGCAATCCCTAATCCTATCCAACAACACTAGAGGTAGCCGTGGAGCGCTCCTGACCAGTCCTATGCGCCTCGAGCACAGCCTGAGAAACTAGCTAGCCCTAAGAAGGAAAAATAAGCCTACCTTGCCTCAGAGAAATACCCCAAAGGAAAAGGCAGCCCCCCACATATAATGACTGTGAGTTGAGATGAAAATACAAACGCAGAGATGAAATAGATTTAGCAAAGTGAGGCCCAACTTACTGAACAGACCGAGGATAGGAAAGATTGCTTTGCGGTCAACACAAAACCCTACAAACAACCACGCAGAGGGGGCAAAAAGACCCTCCGCACCGACTAACGGTACGGAGGTGCTCCCTCTGCGTCCCAGAGCTTCCAGCAAGCAAGAAAAACCAATATAGCAAGCTGGACAGAAAAAATAGCAAACAAAAATAACACAAGCAAGACTTAGCTGATACAGGAAGACAGGCCACAGGGACGATCCAGGAGGAAGCAAGACCAATACTAGAACATTGACTGGAGGCCAGGATCAAAGCACCAGGTGGAGTTAAATAGAGCAGCACCTAACGACTTAACCTCATCACCTGAGGAAGGAAACTCAGAAGCCGCAGTACCACTCTCATCCACCAAAGGAATGGCCACAGAATTCACAACAGATCACCGACCATTTTTCAAAAATGGTTCATTTGGTGCCTCTTCCACGGCTACTTTCTGCACGGGCTCTGGTAGCCTTGTTCATCAAGCATATCTTTCGCTTACACGGTATGCCGGACAAGATTGTCAGTGACCGGGGTCCCCAGTTTGCGTCTCGATTCTGGAGAGAGCTTTGTCATCTACTCAGTATGGAGTTGAATCTCTCCTTGGCTTATTATCCTGAGACAAATGGGTTGGTTGAGAGGGCCAATCAGACTCTGTTCACATATTTACGACATTTTGTTTCTGCCAGGCAGGATGACTGGGCATCCTTGTTACCGTGGGCAGAGTTTGCCCTTAACAACGTTGTAGCCGACTCCACCGGTCAGACTCCTTTCCTCCTTAATTACGGCCAGCATCTGCGGGTTCCTGTGCCTATGCCCGTGTCCTCTGCTGACTCCAGGGTGGCAGACTGGGCAGTGGAGGCACGAGACATTTGGGACCGCACTCAGGATGCCATCCGGGCCTCCAAGGAGAGAATGAAGTTCTCCGCCGATGCACATTGGCGCCCTGCCCCGACCTTAGCTCCTGGCGACTTAGTGTGGCTCTCCGCTTGTAACATCAGGCTGCGTGTTGAGTCCATTAAGTTTGCACCTCGCTACTTGGGGCTCTTCAAGGTCCTTGGACAGGTAAATCCTGTGGTCTACCGTCTAGCCTTTCCTCCACGCCTAGGTATCACCGACACCTTTCATGTGTCCCTCCTTAAGCCCGTATACATGTCCCGGTTTTCTGAGTCATCTGCCGGGACATCGGGTTCGTCTACGGATGATTACGAGGTGAACGCTATTTTGGGGTGCAAGGTGGTACGTGGCAAAAAATTTTATTTGGTGGACTGGAAGGGTTACGGTCCTGAGGATAAGTCCTGGGAGCCTGCTGAGCACATTCGGGCTCCGCAGCTCATTGCTGCCTTCGAACGTAGCGAGGCCCAAGGAGGGGGGGCCCTGGGGGGGTAATGTTAGGGGTCGAGTTCCCGCCTCTGCAAGGGGGAATTTCGGGCCATCTCCGCTGCGGTCTCCCATTCTTCTTCTGCCACAGTGGAGCCTGCTCAGCGGAGATGTCGGTCCCAGCGTCTCGCTCAGTCTGACTCTGTACAAAGAGTTACTGCTGCTTTTCCTGCTTCTGCCATTAAAGTCACTGCTGGGCAGCGGCGAGCAGACGCTTCTGGGACTAAGTCCTGCTCTTCTCGTTCTGAGCATGCCCAGAGTAAAATCTCTCAGTGGAGATGGAGGGTCACATGATCAGATACTGCAGCTAAAGCCATTGGTCCTTCAGGAAGGCCCTGTAGGTGCTCACGCTCTGTGGCAGCCTCTCATTGGTCCTTCTAGGAAGGTCCTATACGTGCTGCAACTATTTAAGGCTCGCATGGCCGCACGGCCATGCGCTAGTATCGTTCTATGTTATGTGCTTTGTGCCAGTTTGGTCATGTGAGTTTGTGTTCAGGGACCCGGCTGAAATAAGCCCCTAGAATGCTGGCACCTCTGGTGAGGAGATTTTGTGTGAATGTATTCAGGGACATGGCTGAAATAAGGCCCTAGAATGCTGGCACCTCCGGCGAGGAGTTTTTGTGTGCATGCATGACCACTGACTGCTCTCAGTTGGGTAGTTAGCCTGTGCTACTGTGAAAGTCAAACAGGGTGCAGTGCTTTGAGTTCACTGCTACTCTGTGAAGTAACAGAGTTAGCTCATACCGCCATATAGTTGCGCCGTTTACTAGCAGCAGGTTCTCCTGCACGGTGGACCCCGGGCTGCGAACGCATCTATTATAATAAAACATCTATATTTACTCGGTGCGTTCCGCTAGCCCTAACATTCCCAGAATCACCAGGATCCGTTGAAGCATTTCAGAGTTATGACCTCATAAAGTGACAGTGGTCAGAATTGAAAAATATGGCCTGGTCAGGAAGTTGAAAACAGGCTTCGGGGTGAAGGGGTTAAGCTGCTCTCAGAAGAAACAAAGAAAACTGGAGACAAATTCCATTTTATACCACCTCGCATATTTCAAAGTGGTGATGTACAGATGATTGGACACTTTCCATTAGAATACAGAAGCCTGAGAAAAAGATGTAGCTTTGCAATTGTTAGGTTTTATTTTTATAGTCCTATGACTATATTGCTATACTATCTGTGCCTAGTTACCTGCTGAACATGCATTATGCAAAAATTACCGTACTGTATATACTCAAGTATAAGCTGAGATTTTCAGACCATTTTTTGGGGCTGAGAGTCCCCCTCTCGGCTTATACTCGAGTCATACCCAGGGGTCAGCTGGGGAGGGGGAGCGGGGGCTGTCTAATTATTGTAAGACTCATGCTGGTGTGGTAGTTGGAGGCAGGTATATCTCGCCCAGGTGTTTGTCCTATGTGAATTAGGCCACTCAGTATCTTCAGGGTGCTAATGGGTTAATGATTGCAGGAATAAAAGATGACCAGCTGGGTGTTTCCAGTGTCTGTCTGGGGCACACAGATTGCTTGCCTGTGTGAGACAAACGTGAGTGAAGAGCTGTGCTCAAGATCTGTGTGATGTTAGGCTACGTTCACATTAGCGTTAAGCTAATGTGCGTCGGGTTTACGTCGGCGACGCAGCGGCAACGCATGCGTCATGCGCCCCTATACTTAACCATGGGGGACGCATGCGTTTTTGATTGTTGCGTTGTGCGACGCATGCGTCTTTTTTGCCGCAAGCGTCGGACCAAGAAAACGCAACAAGTTGCATTTTTCTTGCGTCCGATAAAACCGACGCATGCGTCGCAAAACGCAGCGTTTTTGCGTGCGTTTTGCTGCGTTTTTGCGTGCGTTGCGTCGCCGACGCAGCAGCGCACAACGCTAATGTGAACGTAGCCTTAGCTGGGTGGGAGAAGCCCCCCCAGTTGTTGAGATAGCAACGTATTTGTTTAGTTAGTGCTGGACAGGCTAGGATTTATTTTTATGTTTTGTTCATGTTGCTTTCACGTTAATAAATCTGACCTGAGGTCAGCCTGCTCAGAAACCTGCTGTATGCCTCAGATTCAATGCACAAACCACGTGACCTTTGACCCCAGCAAAGGCGATACCAGAGTGTTTTGTCACATTGTGGTGGAGAACGCGGGCATACCGTGGCACAGGCGACAGCATGGAAGACGTGGTGAAAGCCTTAGTACAGTCCACTGCCGTACAGCAGCGGGCCACTGCCGCACAGCACGAAGCTAATCGCTTGATGGGCGCACAGCTGAAGGAGTTAGTGGACATGACGGTTGCAGACCGCCAACTTCTCCAACAGGTGGCGCAGCGCCTGGTGAGCATGCCTGACGCTGACCCGGAAGCAGAGTCCAGAAGGATCCATGTGAGTCGATACTGGCAAAAGCTGACTGCAGAAGATGACGTCGAGGCATACCTGACAACGTTTGAGCGGACGGCGTTGAGAGAGAAGTGGCCGAAGGCACGATGGGCCGATTTGATTGCCCCGTTTCTCTCCGGCGAGGCCCAAAAAGCTTACCATGATTTGGACCCGGAGGTCGCTCAGGACTTTGAGAAACTGAAAGCTGAGATCCTGGCCCGGCTGGGTGTGACGACGGCTGTCCGGGCACAGAGAGTACATCAGTGGACATACCAGCAAGATAAACCGGCGCGGTCTCAGATGTTCGACCTGATCTACTTAACAAAGAAATGGCTGCAACCCGAGGTACTGACAATACCCGAAATAATCCAGCAGGTTGTCCTGGACAAGTACCTGAGAGTACTACCCCCAGCGCTGAAAATGCGGGTAAGCCAAGGAAATCCCACGACAGCGGATCAACTTGTGGAGTTGGTCGAGCGTTATTCCGTGGCAGAAGGACTTCCCGACGACACCGCCAACCCCCGGTCTGTGCCTCCTCCTCATGGAACCGGTAAGACTGTTCCAGGGACCACGGGTGAAGGAAAATCGCTTAAAACTGTGGGGGAGGAGTCCGGGACTGCTCGCACTCCGAGACCAAGAGTATTGGACGGTGGTCTCAGTAGGGGACCTGTTAGGTGTTTCCGCTGCCATGAGAAGGGTCATGTTTCTGCGAACTGTCCTGTTACCGCTGAACCCATGCAGTGCGACGTTATAGATTCTAGAAAACGCATGTCTTTGGTTACACAGCTAGTGAGTGTGAATGCGGGTCAAAATGATACAGCGAAACACCTGTGTGAATTATCTGTTGATGGGAAAAATGTGGCATTACTAGACTCTGGAAGTGTGGTGACTCTGGTGAAAGCTAGTCTGGTGGCACTTCCATCTGGTCCGTCTGACAAGTTTTCTGTGACGTGTGTGCATGGTGACACCCGCTCGTACTTAACAGCGGTCATATGGATTTCTATTCCCTATGGGTCAGTGCAGCACAAAGTGGGACTTGTTCCCGCATTGTTACAGGATGTAATCCTGGGCAGGGATTTTCCCTATTTCTGACAGTTGTGGGAGAATCAGTTGCTCCTTCATGGTAGCTGTACCCGTGAATCTTCTCCCATGCCATCTGGAGGTCCCGAGTCCCTAGAGGAGACCCCACAGGAAGATGTTGCTGGGGAGGTTAGTGAATCTAACCTTCAGTACCCCTTCTCCGTCATGGCGGGGGAAACGGAGGAAACTGAGGAACCTCAGCGAGAGGCGGAGGCAGACAGCCATCCGGCACCCTGCCTGCCAGATTTGGGAGTTCAGGTGGATGACTTCCACAGCGAGCAAATGAAAGGTCCTACCCTGACTCCGGCTAGGAAAAATGTAAAAATGATAGATGGGGTACCCGTAGAACCTGACACTAGGCTAGCGTACCCGTATATGGTTCTTGAAAATGATTTGCTCTACCAGGTAGAAAAAAAAGGGAAGACACAGTGCAACGGTTAGTGGTACCCAAACCTTATCGGCGGAAGGTACTGGATTTGGCCCACGGACATATAATGGGGGGACATCTGGGGGTACAGAAAACCACAGAAAGGATATTGCATTGTTTTGTGTGGCCTGGAATACATTATGATGTGCGTAACTATTGTGAGTCCTGTCCAGAGTGCCAAATCGCGGCCCCTAAATCTCAGTTCCGTAGCCCTTTGGTACCCCTTCCTATCATCGGGGTCCCTTTTGAGAGAATTGGGATGGATTTGGTTGGGCCCCTTCCCCGATCCGCACGTGGGCACCAACATATCCTCGTCATCGTGGACTATGCCACTCGTTACCCGGAAGCCGTCCCTTTGCATAACACAGCTACCAAGACGATCGTCAAGGAATTGGTACAAGTGTTTAGTCGGGTGGGAATTCCAAAACAGATACTCACCGACCAGGGGACTCCCTTTATGTCGAGGGTAATGAAGGAGCTCTGCAGGCTCTTACAAATAGACCCGTTGCGTACGTCTGTCTATCACCCTCAAACAGATGGCCTGGCTGAGCGCTTCAACAAAACCTTAAAACAGATGCTCCAGAAGGCGATAGACAAAGATGGGAAGAACTGGGATTACTTGTTACCCTATTTGCTGTTTGCCATTAGGGAAGTTCCCCAGTCTTCCACAGGGTTTTCGCCTTTCGAACTGTTGTACGCCCGTCATCCCCGGGGACTGCTGGACGTCGCAAAAGAAACCTGGGAAGGTCAAGTCACTCCCTTTAAAACGGTGATCAACCATGTAACACAAATGCAGGATCGTATTGCCGCTGTCATGCCCATTGTTAGGGACCATATGTTACAGGCCCAGGGAGCCCAGAGGCAAAGTTATGATAGAGGCGCTAAGGTCCGTACATTTGCACCCGGCGATAGGGTGTTGGTCCTAATCCCTACGGTGGATAGTAAATTCCTGGCGAAATGGCAGGGCCCATTTGAGGTCCGAGAAAGAGTTGGTGAAGTGAACTATAAAGTGTACCAGCCGGGTAAGAGAAAACCGGAACAGATTTATCATGTGAATCTGATAAAATCCTGGAAAGAACGCTCTGCCCTAACGGCGGATCTGCCCCGTCCGGTTTGTTCACCTACTGTACCGGAGGTGCAGGTTGCCGAGACTCTCTCAGAACGACAAAAATCTGAGGTTAAGCAATTTTTGTTACAGAACCGACAGTTTTTCTCCGAAAAACCTGGCCGGACTAAGTTGGTGAAACATGAGATTGTCACAGAGCCTGGCGTCACTGTTCATGTGAAGCCCTACCGGATTCCGGAAGCCCGCCGTGAAGCCGTCTCCCGGGAAGTGATGGCAATGTTGGACTTAGGAGTCATTGAGGAGTCACACAGCGCCTGGTCCAGTCCAATTGTGTTGATACCTAAACCGGATGGCTCCATCCGGTTTTGTAATGACTTTAGGAAACTGAATGCAGTTTCTAAATTTGATGCGTACCCTATGCCCCGGGTCGATGAGTTGATCGACCGGCTTGGTAAAGCCCGATACATTACGACCCTGGATTTAACAAAGGGGTACTGGCAGATTCCTCTGGCCGAGGCGGCCAGAGAGAAGACGGCATTTGCTACACCGGAAGGTCTGTTCCAGTATGTCTATATGCCGTTTGGACTTCACGGAGCTCCCGCAACGTTCCAGAGATTGATGGATCGAGTCTTGAGGCCTCACAGACAGTACGCTTCTGCCTACCTGGATGACATCGTAATTTACAGCATGGACTGGGAAACTCATCTCCAGAAGGTACAAGCGGTGATTGATGACCTGCGAGATGCAGGTTTAACGGCAAACCCCAAGAAATGCCACATCGGGCTTGAAGAAGCCCGATACTTGGGCTACGTGATTGGCCGAGGAGTGGTTAAACCCCAGATCGACAAAATACAGGCAATTCAGGGCTGGCCACAACCAGTGAACAAAAACAAGTACAGGCTTTCCTGGGGATTGCCGGCTATTATCGCCGGTTCATACGCAATTTTGCAGCCATGGCTACTCCCTTGACGGATCTTACCAAGGGGAAGGGTTCCGTCATGGTAAAATGGACCTCAGCTGCTGAAGAGGCCTTCCACAGCCTGAAACGGGCTTTGTGCTCTCAGCCCGTACTAGTGACTCCTGATTTCAGCAGCGAGTTTGTGGTACAAACTGATGCCTCTGATACTGGTGTCGGAGCTGTACTTTCCCAGGTGAGGGACGGAGTCGAACACCCGGTCCTCTATCTCAGTCGGAAACTGAATGTACATGAGCAGAGGTATGCGGTGGTTGAAAAAGAGTGCCTAGCCATTAAATGGGCTCTTGACTCCCTCAAGTATTACCTGGCCGGTAGGAAGTTTAGGCTGGTCACAGACCATGCCCCTCTCAAGTGGATGCACCTCCACAAAGACCGTAATAGTCGGGTAACCCGGTGGTTCCTTGCCCTGCAGGCTTACTCTTTTACGGTGGAGCACCGACCTGGGGTGCAGATGGGGAACGCCGATGCCCTATCCCGAGTGCACTGTTTCAAAAGTGTTCTTGCTCGACTGGAGTGGTCTGAGCAAGGGGGGGGATATGTAAGACTCATGCTGGTGTGGTAGTTGGAGGCAGGTATATCTCGCCCAGGTGTTTGTCCTATGTGAATTAGGCCACTCAGTATCTTCAGGGTGCTAATGGGTTAATGATTGCAGGATTAAAAGATGACCAGCTGGGTGTTTCCAGTGTCTGCCTGGGGCACACAGATTGCTTGCCTGTGTGAGACAAACGTGAGTGAAGAGCTGTGCTCAATATCTGTGTGATGTTAGCTGGGTGGGAGAAGCCCCCCCAGTTGTTAATAAATCTGACCTGAGGTCAGCCTGCTCAAAAACCTGCTGTATGCCTCAGATTCAATGCACAAACCACGTGACCTTTGACCCCAGCAAAGGCGATCCCAGAGTGTTTTGTCACATTATACTCACCTGCTCCTGGCGCGGTCCCTGCACGTCTTTTCCCCGGCACCGGCAGCTTCTTCCTGTACTGAGCGGTACCGCTCATTACAGTAATGAATATGCGGCTCCACCTCCCATAAGGGTGGAGCCGCATATTCATTACTGTAATGAGCGGTAACGGTGACCGCTCAGTACAGGAAGAAGCAGCAGCGTCAGGGAAGCAGGGACTGCACCGTGCCAGGAGCAGGTGAGTATAGTGGGGAGGGCAGCGCTGCTCGATATTCACCTGCTCCTTGTTCCAGCCGCCGCTCTGTCTTCAGCGTCTTCTGCAGTGACGCTCAGGTCAGAAGGCGCGGTGACGTGGTTAGTGCGTTCCCTCTGCCTGAACGTCAGTGCAGAAGACGCTGAAGATGGAGCGGCGCCGGAACGAAGTCAGGTGAATATTGAAAGTGCCGGAGGCCTGAGCGACGGAGAGGTGAGTATGTGATTTTTTTTTTTATCGCAGCAACAGCAAATGGGGCAAGTGTCTGTATGGAGCATCTTCTGGGGCCATTACGTTTGTACAGCACTATAATGGGGCAAGTGTCTGTATAGAACATCTTATGGGGCCATAACGTTTGTGCAGAACTATATGGGGCAAGTGTCTTTATAAGGGCCATAATCAACGTTTGTGCAGCACTATATCGGCAAATATCTTTATAGAGCATCTTATGGGGCCATAATCAACATTTGTGCAGCATTATATTGGGCAAATGTGTCTATGGAGCATCTTATGGGGCCATTATTAACCTTCATGCAGGATTATATGAGGCATATTTTAATATGGAGCAGCTTATGGTGCCCATCATAAACTTTATGGATCATTATATGGGGCTCCTGATTCAATATGGATATTCAAAAACATTGAACCTACTGATGTCTTAATTTTACTTTTATTGGTATCTATTTTTACTTGGCTGGGCAATATACTACGTGGCTGGGCAATATACTACGTCACTGGGCAATATACTACGTGGACATGCATATTCTAGACTACCCGATGCCTTAGAATCGGTCCACCATCTAGTAATATTATAATCATATTATATGGCACTGTGTATTTACAATTGCTCATTTTGCCCTTCTACCCAGATAATTCTTCTGTTTTTCTGTTTTCCATTAGGTCTATCTATGACATCCCCTGGCAGGGGGAAGGAGGGAGCAGCTGAGTTAGGGGTTGGAAGAGGGGAATGATTTTTGAAGGGAAAATAGACTTCTGGTTTCTCCATAGAGCAGAGAAAAGAGAAGAATTTATTGGGTAGAAAGGCAAAATGAGCAATTGTAAGTACACAGTGCCATATAATATGATGACTGCAGTATATTAAAAGGATTAAACTTTGATGTGAGTGCTTTTTTATTTATGGTGCTCTAGGCAATTTGTAAATTTACAGTGCAGCCTATTTATAAGTTGCAGGCTCTCTCTGCCTACACACCACTGGTTTACATTGCATAGGGAAAAAACAGACTGTAGATTTTCAGTATTAGTGTCCTTATCAACACTACACTACCATATTGTCCACAAATAATACTTCAGTACATTTCCCCAAAAATCCTACTACTGTATTAAACAACCTAAACAAAACCACCATATAGTTTCTAAATAATACCATCATACAGTGCTTTTGGCTATTGCTCTTTAGCAAATAAGTTGCCAACACACTATCAATGTGAGTAAGCATGTTGATGTTCAAATAAAAAATGATGACAGCACATTTGATAAAATAGAGGCAATAATAATACAGACTTGAGATTAAGTGTCTAAACTTTTCCTTTTAATTACAGAAACTCATACAAGGACTTGCCAGCCAGAAGATATTCTTCTCTATGGGTTCAGGTGACTTTTTTTTTAAATTGCCAAATAAACATAAAGTTATGTACAAAGACCAATGTCAAATCTTCTTTTGTTGGCATCATCCTTTATTATCTTTATCATTCAAGGTTTTTTATCCTTTGTTATTACATGTTTATATATATTCTGCTCTTTCCTAACTTATTTCATTAGTCCAATATTTTATTCTAAGATCTATTAATTAAAATGTACTTTGTTTGTGGGACAACCCTTTTAAGTTTGTTTCCATATGAAAATGCTCATTGTTATATTTGATGATAAGGAAAAGCTTCAATTGTAGGCATTTTTGAAAAAATAAATTAACAAGGTTGGCCCGCAACTTATTTTTTACAACATACTTATTTTCCAGATCACTACTACATTTTCTCGTCAGCTACTAGCTTCATTTTATTATCCACCTTTTAACAAGGAACAGTGCAGGACTCCATTATATCTGGTGAAGGGTTAATAGATTATATACTTACAAAACCACACTAGAAATAAATTGTGGGCGGCAAAATTGTGACACAAGTACATTGTGGTTACCTACATAGCAGTATGGAGCAGTGCAATTTAAACACACCACAAAAAGACATGTTAAATGCACCCACAGCAAATGATGCATTTTTGACCAATGGCAACTTATTATAGACTCTTATCATGACAGGACTTTAACAAGAAATTGTATTTTAATAATTTCCCTCATTGTTTAAAATATTTTGATATATATATTTTACTGTATTGTTAACATTGTTACCTATGACTGTTGTGTTTGAAACTGTTAAACTGTAAAGCGCTGCGGAATATGTTGGCGCTATATAAATAAAGATTATTATTATTATTATTATTATTATATAGCCAACGGTCACAGGTATTTTATAATGTAACATGCCTGATTTTGTATTATTCTCTATAATAGATACATCTAATAGTATATTTGTGTTCCATGTGATAGGATTATTACTGGTGAGTAGCCAAAAGTGCTGTTGAGAACCAAACTTTCATTGAAAAAAAAAAAATTCTTCCTAGGACTGTATGAATGTTTTGTGAAACAGTTCTACTGTAAAAGGATTTTCAGGAGTGATACTTTAGGAAACTGCAATTATATCACTTGAGTTAAAGGGGGTATCCAGGACTTCACAAAAAACAAACCTGATTGACAGGTGGCTCCCCCGGTTAGGCAGCGGGTATTCTGCTGTCAAGTAGAATGATCTCGGAAGTCCCACCCCATCACAGAGCGGACCAGAAAAGAAGCCTTGGCTTTGTAGACGTGATGTCAGCGGAGGCATTTGAATCCCCGGCAGGCCCGGTCTGTGAAGTCTCTGTGCCAGGGAAGAATGGAGTCATGCACAACAGGCAGGTAAGCTGCAATTACCTGCCTATTAATGCTTTGATACCTTTTTTTTTGTAAAGTCCCAGATACCCCCTTTAACTACCTTGGAAAAACCAGCGGAACCAAGAAAGTTCAGGGATATTTACATTTTACCCTGCGTTGCTCTGTTGCAGAGATATTCACATTTGTTGCTTTTGGAGTACAACATGTGAAATCTCTGCTTGCAGTCAAACTGTGTGTTTCTTCTGAGTCTTCTCTGGGAGCTTGCGCTTTTACCCCTCCCAGATGCTGGAAATTACAGTTCGGCAGTTTCTGAGATTGCTAGATTAGCTGCCACACAGTCATTGGTAGCATCAGGGAGGAAGGGGTGAAAGCGCACGCCCCCAGAGAAAACTGAAGAAACATCCAGTGACGTTTTTCCCCATTCAAAATAAAACAAAAAATACATATATTTGGTATTGCTTCATTCAGAATTGTCCTATCTATCAAAATATAAAGTAAATTAATCCGATCAGTAAATGACGTATTGAGAAAAAAAATTAAGAACTCCAGAATTAAGTTTTGGTTGTATTTTTTAACGCCGCAACATTGCAATAAAATGCAATAACAGGCAATCAAATCATCGTATCTACCCCAAAATGGTATCAATGAAAACGTCAGATCGAGCTGCAAAAAAATAAGCCCTCACCAGTCCCAGATCACGGAAAATGGAGACGCTACAGGTCTTGGAACATGTCAATTTCTTTTTCTTTTTTCTTTTTTTTTTTTTTTTTACAAACTTTGGATTTTTTTTTTCACCACTTAGATAAAAAAAGAACCTATGCATGTTTGGTATCTGCAAACTCGTAATGTTCTGGAGGATCATCATGGTAGGTCAGTTTTAGCATTTAATGAACATGGTAAATAAAAAAAATAATTGTGAAATTATACTTCTTTGAAAATTCACTGCACTTGGAATGTTTCTCCTGTTTTCCAGTACTCTATATGGTAATATCAAAATTATTCAAAAGTACAACTTATCCCGCAAAACGCAAGCCCTTATACGGCTACATTGACTCAAATAAAAAAAAGTTATGGCTCTGGGAAGAAGGGGAGCAAAAAACAATAGCACAAGAATGGAAAATCAATGTGTTGAAGTTGTTAAAGGGAACCTGTCAGCAGATTTTGCTGCTATAAGATGGGGCCACTGTCTTTCAGGGCTTATCTACAGCATTCTAGAAAGGCGCTGGGAAAGGTCAGAAAGGCCCAGCACTTGCGCACTGCAGTACTTTACTCTGCCCTCAACAGGGCAAAGTACGCCTACGCAGGAGCGTCGATGCCGGGGAGCGATGAAGAAGCAGGAGGACGGCATCACAAGAAGATGGGAGGCGCCGGACCTGCGACATCCATCGGACCGGACTGCCCTACCCCCCCCTCCCCCCCCGGGTCAGTATAATATGCACTTGCAGGTCGGAGTGGGGCTTATCTACAGCATTGTAGAATGCTGTGGATGAGCCCTGAAAAGGCAGTGGCCGTATCTTATAGCGGCACAATATGCTGACAGGTTCTCTTTAAAAGCTGTATACATCTTCACACAGATTTTTTTTAAATTATTCATTTGCTTCCTAAATGCAAAGTTAAGCAACTTTCTAAATAAGAAATAGAATAAAGTAGCGGCGCTAGTGCAGATGGATGTGAGTAGCTGCAGGTAGTATTCCGTACCACACGCAGGAATGAATGATACTAGAGTGATATGTACAATATGTTATACCTGCGCTATCTGCTATAAATACAGTAATCAAACAATCACAGTGTGTGTTTACCTGTTAGGTGAGGGACGTATTCACATTGCTCGATGGGAGGTGAGTGCACTGCTCGGACCGAAACAAATGGAATTAGAAGCTATGGTTAAAAGAGAAAAAAAGGGGGGTCTTAATAAATACTTCCATTTCTTAAAAGTATAGCCAGGATAAATAAAAGTCAGGGTGCTAAACCTTGTATGGAAGACAAAATGCATACTAAGGGAAGAGAAGACCAATACAAAAAATGGTGTGCACACCTGATAAGATATCAACAATATATACAAAACTTTATTAATTACCATGGACATACAAACCCATTAATAACATTTAAAAACATGTAAACATGGCACGATAACCATCCAACACCCCTGGTGCTGTATCAATACATAGGTGGATATGCACATAATAGGGAGCAATGACAAGCAAATACTTGTGGAACCTCGGCCCAATGAAAAAAGATGATCATGCATGGTATAGAGGTCACAAAAAGGGCTTAGCAAATAGGAGCAATGCGATTTTAACATGAGCTTTTACATAAAGCAATTCACTATTTAATATGCCCCCTTCCTGACTTCCTATTCTTTTGCATGTTTGTCACACTTAAAAGTTTCAGATCACCAAACAAATTTAAATATTAGACAAAGATAACCCAAGTAAACACAAAATGCAGTTTTTAAAATGATTGTCTTTATAATTAAGGGAAAAAGAAATTCAAACCTATAGGGCCCTGTGTGAAAATGTGTTTGCCCCCTAAACCTAATAACTGGTTGGGCCGCCCTTGACTGCAACAATTGCAATCATGCATTTGCGAAAACTGGCAATGAGTTTGGAGGCATCTGGAGGCATTTTGGCTCACTCATCTTTGCAAAATTTTTGTAATTCAGCCACATTTGAGGGTTTCAAAGCATGAACTGCCTTTTTAAGGTCATTCCACAGCATCTCAATCGGATTAAGGTCAGGATCTTGACTAGGCCACTCCAAAGTCTTCATTTTGTTTTTCTTAAGCCATTAACAGGTGGACTTGCTGGTGTGTTTTGGATCATTGTCCTGCTGCATAACCCAAGTGTGCTTCAGCTTGAGGTCACAAACAGATGACCGGACATTCTCCTTCAGGAAGTTTTTGTAGACTGCACAATTCATGGTCCATCTGAAATGCTGTGTTACTTCTACGCCAGATATAATGGGATATACACCTTCCAAAAAGTTCAACTTTTGTCTTGTTAGTCCAGAGTCTTCTCTCAAAAGTCTTGAGGATCATTAAGATGTTTTCTGGCAAAGCTGAGACCAGCCTTCTTATTGCTTAGCAGTGGTTTACATCTTGGAACTCTGCCATGCAGGGCATTTTTGCCCCATCTCTTTCTTGATAGTCATGAAAACTGACCTTAACTGAGGCAATTGAGGTCAGCGGGTCTTTGGATGTTGTTGCAGGGTCCATTGTGGCCTCTTGGATGAGTCGTCGCTGCGCTTTTGGGGTAATTTTGGTCGGCCAGCCCCTCCTCGGAAGGTTCACCACTGTTAAAAGTTTTCTCCATTTGTGGATAATAGCGCTCACTGAGGTTCGCTGGAGCCCCAAAAGATTTAGAAATTATCAAAACACAAAAAAGCATGTCTGAAAATTGGCTGCACTACTGGAAAGAAGTGTCTTGCTGCAACAGTTTTTTTTTATACTTGATAAAGATGCCAGTACGGCATTGAAATGTGTATGACAGTAAAGAACCTTCTAATTGATATTTTTAGTATGGGAGGGGGCCAATATTCATGGCCCCTTCTTAGGTTATTAATATCAGCCTGCAGCTGTCTGCCAGCTTTTGCTGGTCATTAATTAAAAGAGGACCCTACTTCATTTTTTTGGGGGGGTCCTCCATTTTAATAACCAGGAAAGGCTTAGGATACCAAGCTGATATTGATAGCCTTTGAAGCTCCATGGGTATTACCCCCTTCCCAGGCTATAAACATCTGTCCCCCAGCTGTCCGCTTTCCCTCTGCTGGTTAATAAAATGTCGGTGTATCCCACATCATTTTTATTTGAAAATAATTTAGTAAGTAAAAAATACATGTACAGTAACCTATACAAGCACTGTACTAATGATATATGTCACTGACATCTTTATATCTATTATTCTATGTGTAAATATCTATTCTACTTATTCTATTTTATCGGGTCACATTGTGATTTTACTGTATACGGCAGATGAATTACTAGCTTTTCAAAAGACATGGGTGTGTAAAAATCAGACGGCACTCACATGGTCAGAGTGCCGTGTGATTTTTTTTTAATCACGCCCATTGAATTGCATTGGCGAGTGTCGTTCAAGATACGAGGACAATTGCAGCCAGCTGCAATTTTTTTTCCGCAGTCCAATTTCAGCTGAGAAAAAAAATGCAGATGAGCAGGGAAACATAAGTTAACATTGGTCAGAGTGTAATCAGATTTATTTATTGGCTAGCACTCGTCCGTTTACCCGCAGATGAGTATGAGCCCTAAGTGATAGCAGCAGGGAGAGGGATTTGCACAGGTCTACAGTGGAGAGAGGAGAATTCTACAGTTTTATGGGTAGCAGATAAAACATGGAGAGAAAACAAGTGCAGTTCTGGAGTTATGCTGATATATGAGCTAATGAAGACAATAGTAACCATAGATACAAACAGACCTCACATCCAGCATGTATTACATGAAGGGACACTCCCAAAAGAGGTCTGAAAATGAAAGAATGAAAATTGTCATCTGACATAAATTGCATTTTTGTTATAAAGATAATCACTAACGCATATAAAAATAAATTATTGACATGTCAAAGGTGTCCATAGTCCTAAAGTAGTTGTCTCATGAAGTGAAGATCAGCTAATCAATGAAATTTCTCTTACCCCTAGCAATGATCTGCTATCACAGTGGAAACTACTGACATTCTTCCAATATGGCAGCTCATGGTGTCTATTTAGTGAGTAGTGGTGGTCCATGTGGAGCATGAACGCACTCGGTCTGCCAGAACGGGGATGGTTTTATAATCCAGCTTCTGCTTCTATCACATAGATGTCATGGAGTCACACATTTAAGCTGCGATTTACTAAAATCATGTTCTAATACAATTTTTTTTCTTTTGTGCTTGTCACTGTATCTTTTGTTTAGATATTAGCTAGCTTAGTCTTGTGTATTTGTTACCGAGAAACCTGTTATAGTCATGGAAAGTGTTCAAAAGCCCACCATCTTTTATCTAGATCCCATCTAGAGACATCTCAGAAAACATCACATAGAAACCCAGTGAAGCATTCAGAAAGCTTGGTGATATACTAAAGGAATACATAGGTCTAGACCACCTCAGAGACTTGCTACAGTTTACAGATATACTGTAATTATTTTTTGTTGAAGATTTCTCTCATTCCATGTCAACATGAAACAACTTTAATGGTGGATTGATTTTTTAGGTATGACCACAGCCTACCAGTATAGCCGATTTAAAGTATATTTATTGATGTCTTGACAGATTTATCATTTAGTAATGCAGGCTTTTACCTACAAGCAGTAGGCGATAGGTGCAATTTCTAGGCTTAGCTGTCACTCTTCCATGCAGTTACTGTATATACAAGTGCTTCTCACTAAATTAGAATATCTTCAAAAATTTAATTTATTTCAGTTCTCTAATACAAAAAGTGAAACTCCTATATTATATAGAGTCATTACACACAGAGTGATCTATTTCACGTGTTTATTTCTGATAATGTTGAGGATTATGGCCAACAGACAATGAAAACCCAAAAGTCATTATCTCGGTAAATTAGAATAATTAACAAAAAAACACCTGTATAGGCTTCCTAAGCCTTTAAAAAGGTCCCTTAGTCTGTTTCAGTAGGCTCCACAATCATGGGGAAGACTGCTGACGTGACAGATGTCCAGTAGGCAGTCATTGACACACTCCACAAGGAAGGTAAGCCACAAAAGGTAATTGCTAAAGAAACTGGCTTTTCTCAGAATGCTGCATCCAAGCATATTAATGGAAAGTTGAGTGGAAGGAAAAAGTGTGGTAGAAAAAGGTGCACAAGCAGCCGGGATAACCGCAGCATTAGCAGGATTGTTAAGAAAATGCCATTCAAAATTTAAGGGAGGTTCACAAGGAGTGAACTGCTGCTGGAGTCAGTGCTTCAAGGAGCCACCACACACAGACATATCCAGGACATGGGCTACAAGTGTCGCATTCCTTGTGTCAACCACTCATGACAAATAGACAATGCCAGAAGCGTCTTACTGGGCCAAGGAGAAAAAGAACTGTGCTTGTTGCTCAGTGGTCCAAGGTGTTGTTTTCAAATGAAAGGAAATTTTGCATTTCATTTGGAAATCAAGATCCCAGAGTCTGAGGGAAGAGTAAAGAGGCCACAATCCAAGCTGCTTGAGGTCTCGTGTGAAATTTCCAGCCATGTCATCTGCTGGTGTAGGTCCACTGTGTTTTATCAAGACCAAAGTCAGCGCAGCCGTCTACCAGGAAATCTTAGAGCACCATGCTTCCCTCTGCCAACAAACCTTTTGGAGATTGAAATTTAATTCTCCAGCAGGACTTGGCACCTGTCCACACTGGCTAAAGTACCAATACCTGGTGTAAAAAGAACAGTATCCAAGTGCTTGATTGGCCAGCAATCTCCTCTGACCATAACCCCATAGAGAATCTATGGGATATTGTTAAGAGGAAGATGGGAGACGCCAGACCCAACAATGCAGACGAGCTGAAGGCTGCTATCAAAGCAACCTGGGCTTCCATAACACCTCTGCAGTGCCACAGGCTGATTGCATCAATGCTGCGTGGCATGGAGGCTGTAATTGATGCAAAAGGAGCCCTGACCAAGTATTGAGTGCATTTACTGAACATACATCTCAGTAGGCCAACATTTTGGATTTTAAAATCATTTTTCAAGCTGTTATAAGGTATTCTGCTGAGATAATGACTTTTGGGTTTTCATTGGCTGTAAGCCATAATCATCAACATTAACAAAAATAAACACTTGAAATAGATCACACGGTTTGTAATGACTCTATATACATAGTAACATAGTAACATAGTAACATAGTTAGTAAGGCCGAAAAAAGACATTTGTCCATCCAGTTCAGCCTATATTCCATCATAATAAATACCCAGATCTACGTCCTTCTACAGAACCTAATAATTGTATGATACAATATTGTTCTGCTCCAGGAAGACATCCAGGCCTCTCTTGAACCCCTCGACTGAGTTCGCCATCACCACCTCCTCAGGCAAGCAATTCCAGATTCTCACTGCCCTAACAGTAAAGAATCCTCTTCTGTGTTGGTGGAAAAACCTTCTCTCCTCCAGACGCAAAGAATGCCCCCTTGTGCCCGTCACCTTCCTTGGTATAAACAGATCCTCAGCGAGATATTTGTATTGTCCCCTTATATACTTATACATGGTTATTAGATCGCCCCTCAGTCGTCTTTTTTCTAGACTAAATAATCCTAATTTCGCTAATCTATCTGGGTATTGTAGTTCTCCCATCCCCTTTATTAATTTTGTTGCCCTCCTTTGTACTCTCTCTAGTTCCATTATATCCTTCCTGAGCACCGGTGCCCAAAACTGGACACAGTACTCCATGTGCGGTCTAACTAGGGATTTGTACAGAGGCAGTATAATGCTCTCATCATGTGTATCCAGACCTCTTTTAATGCACCCCATGATCCTGTTTGCCTTGGCAGCTGCTGCCTGGCACTGGCTGCTCCAGGTAAGTTTATCATTAACTAGGATCCCCAAGTCCTTCTCCCTGTCAGATTTACCCAGTGGTTTCCCGTTCAGTGTGTAATGGTGATATTGATTCCCTCTTCCCATGTGTATAACCTTACATTTATCATTGTTAAACCTCATCTGCCACCTTTCAGCCCAAGTTTCCAACTTATCCAGATCCATCTGTAGCAGAATACTATCTTCTCTTGTATTAACTGCTTTACATAGTTTTGTATCATCTGCAAATATCGATATTTTACTGTGTAAACCTTCTACCAGATCATTAATGAATATGTTGAAGAGAACAGGTCCCAATACTGACCCCTGCGGTACCCCACTGGTCACAGCGACCCAGTTAGAGACTATACCATTTATAACCACCCTCTGCTTTCTATCACTAAGCCAGTTACTAACCCATTTACACACATTTTCCCCCAGACCAAGCATTCTCATTTTGTGTACCAACCTCTTGTGCGGCACGGTATCAAACGCTTTGGAAAAATCGAGATATACCACGTCCAATGACTCACCGTGGTCCAGTCTATAGCTTACCTCTTCATAAAAACTGATTAGATTGGTTTGACAGGAGCGATTTCTCATAAACCCATGCTGATATGGAGTTAAACAGTTATTCTCATTGAGATAATCCAGAATAACATCCCTCAGAAACCCTTCAAATATTTTACCAACAATAGAGGTTAGACTTACTGGCCTATAATTTCCAGGTTCACTTTTAGAGCCCTTTTTGAATATTGGCACCACATTTGCTATGCGCCAGTCCTGCGGAACAGACCCTGTCGCTATAGAGTCACTAAAAATAAGAAATAATGGTTTATCTATTACATTACTTAGTTCTCTTAGTACTCGTGGGTGTATGCCATCCGGACCCGGAGATTTATCTATTTTAATCTTATTTAGCCGGTTTCGCACCTCTTCTTGGGTTAGATTGGTGACCCTTAATATAGGGTTTTCATTGTTTCTTGGGATTTCACCTAGCATTTCATTTTCCACCGTGAATACCGTGGAGAAGAAGGTGTTTAATATGTTAGCTTTTTCCTCGTCATCTACAACCATTCTTTCCTCACTATTTTTTAAGGGGCCTACATTTTCAGTTTTTATTCTTTTACTATTGATATAGTTGAAGAACAGTTTGGGATTAGTTTTACTCTCCTTAGCAATGTGCTTCTCTGTTTCCTTTTTGGCAGCTTTAATTAGTTTTTTAGATAAAGTATTTTTCTCCCTATAGTTTTTTAGAGCTTCAATGGTGCCATCCTGCTTTAGTAGTGCAAATGCTTTCTTTTTACTGTTAATTGCCTGTCTTACTTCTTTGTTTAGCCACATTGGGTTTTTCCTATTTCTAGTCCTTTTATTCCCACAAGGTATAAACCGCTTACACTGCCTATTTAGGATGTTCTTAAACATTTCCCATTTATTATCTGTATTCTCATTTCTGAGGATATTGTCCCAGTCTACCAGATTAAGGGCATCTCTAAGCTGGTCAAACTTTGCCTTCCTAAAGTTCAATGTTTTTGTGACTCCCTGACAAGTCCCCCTAGTGAAAGACAGGTGAAACTGCACAATATTGTGGTCGCTATTTCCTAAATGCCCAACCACCTGCAGATTTGTTATTCTGTCAGGTCTATTAGATAGTATTAGGTCTAAAAGTGCTGCTCCTCTGGTTGGATTCTGCACCAATTGTGAAAGATAATTTTTCTTGGTTATTAGCAGAAACCTGTTGCCTTTATGGGTTTCACAGGTTTCTGTTTCCCAGTTAATATCCGGGTAGTTAAAGTCCCCCATAACCAGGACCTCATTATGGGTTGCAGCTTCATCTATCTGCTTTAGAAGTAGACTTTCCATGCTTTCTGTTATATTTGGGGGTTTGTAACAGACCCCAATGAGAATTTTGTTACCATTTTTCCCTCCATGAATTTCAACCCATATGGACTCGACATCCTCATTCCCTTCGCTAATATCCTCCCTTAAAGTGGACTTTAGACAAGACTTTACATAGAGACAAACCCCTCCTCCTCTACGATTTTTACGATCCTTTCTAAACAGACTGTAACCCTGTACGTTAACTGCCCAGTCATAGCTTTCATCTAACCATGTCTCGGTTATTCCCACTATGTCAAAGTTACCTGTAGATATTTCTGCTTCTAGTTCTTCCATCTTGTTTGTCAGGCTTCTGGCGTTTGCGAGCATGCAGTTTAGAGGATTTTGTTTTGTTCCAATCTCCTCACTGTGGATTGTTTTAGAAATGTTCTTACCTCCCTTCTGAATATGTTTTCCTGGGTCGTCTTTGTTCGAGTCTAATGTTTTTCTTCCCGTCCCCTCTTCTTCTAGTTTAACGCCCTCCTGATGAGTGTAGCGAGTCTTCTGGCGAATGTGTGTTTCCCAGGTTTGTTGAGGTGTAGTCCGTCTCTGGCGAGGAGTCCATCATACCAGTAATTCACACCGTGGTCCAGGAATCCAAATCCTTGTTGTCTGCACCATCGTCTTAGCCAGTTGTTTGCATCAAGGATCCTGTTCCATCTCCTGGTGCCATGCCCGTCTACTGGAAGGATGGAAGAAAAAACTACCTGTGCATCCAGTTCCTTTACTTTCTTCCCCAACTCTTCAAAGTCCTTGCAGATTGTCGGTAGGTCCTTCCTTGCCGTGTCATTGGTGCCAACATGTATCAGAAGAAATGGGTGGACGTCCTTGGAGCTGAAGAGCTTTGGTATCCTATCGGTCACATCCTTGATCATCGCACCTGGAAGGCAGCATACTTCTCTTGCAGTTATGTCCGGTCTGCAGATGGTTGCTTCTGTGCCTCTCAGTAGTGAGTCTCCCACCACCACCACTCTTCGTTGCTTCTTGGCTGTACTTTTTGCTGTCACTTGTTGCTGTGTGCCCTTTTCTTTTTTGCTTGCTGGTATTGCTTCATTCTTAGGTGTGCCATCTTCATCCTCTACAAAGATTTGATATCGGTTCTTCAGTTGTGTGGTTGGTGATTTCTCCATGGTCTTCTTGCTTCTTTTGGTCACATGCTTCCACTCATCTGCTTTTGGAGGTTCTCTGACACTTTTTTCACCTTCTGTGACCAGTAGAGATGCTTCTGTTCTGTCTAGAAAGTCTTCATTCTCTTTGATGAGTTTCAAAGTTGCTATTCTTTCTTCCAGACCCCGCACCTTTTCTTCTAAAAGGGCCACTAGTCTACACTTCTGACAGGTGAAATTGGATTCTTCTTCTGGTCGATCTGTGAACATGTAGCACATGCTGCAGCTCACCATGTAGGTTGTCACATCTGCCATGTTGCTCCTAGATCCTGCTGACTTGCTGTGTGTTTTCCTTCTTGTGTAATCTACTCAGCCAAGCTCTCTTGCAATAATGTCCTACAGGCAAAAATTGAAGCTTGAATCCCTGGTTTGGTGATGCTTTCGAAGCAGCTGGTCCCGGCTGTACCCAACGATCTTCTAGCTTAGGGAGACTTCGCTTCTCCCAGAAGGCACCTGGAATATGCAAATTAGCCTCCTGAAGCTTGAATCCCTGGTTTGGTGATGCTTTCGAAGCAGCTGGTCCCGGCTGTACCCAACGATCTTCTAGCTTAGGGAGACTTCGCTTCTCCCAGAAGGCACCTGGAATATGCAAATTAGCCTCCTGAAGCTTGAATCCCTGGTTTGGTGATGCTTTCGAAGCAGCTGGTCCCGGCTGTACCCAACGATCTTCTAGCTTAGGGAGATAAAATAGGAGTTTCACTTTTTGCATTGAAGCACTGAAATAAATTAACTTTTTGATGATATTCTAATTTAGTGAGAAACACTTGTATTTAGGATCTTTATAGATCTGTGGCGTGGTCAGCTTTGGTGTTGTAAAGAAGTGCTTAGCAATGTATAGTAGAGTGCTATGTGTAGGTGTCCTCTCTGACATGTGTTTTGAGCCTTCCTCTGGGGGGGGCGTGATACAGTTAGTTGTCTTCAGTGAACTCCTAAAGATCACTGTAGCAGTGAAGTTATGTATCCCTTGAAATTCATAATGATGATATAGGTTCTTCTCATTTAACTTGGGGTGTCAGAAGCCTACAAAAATAACTTTTTTGACTTACTGATTATATATGTAGTCTCTTTTGTTTTGCATATGTCTGTTTAGAGATCAGTTAGCAATTGCAAATCATAATGTGATCACATCTGTCCTTTTTCTAAAATTGCTAATGTTCCTTATTTCTCTGTTCGCATTCATTTAGTGCTCGGTGGATCCTGATGACAGTGTTCCCTGTGAGCTGTATTATTTTCAGAAAAGACTCTAATTGAGCCTACCAATGTCATCTGAGTTGGAATTGCGCAGTAATCCGACTCGTCGCTTGTGTTCCAAACAATAACTGGCAGCGTGTAGGGCGACGAAGGACGTGGCACAGCCAAGCTATGATTTGTGAATCAGGATCCATAATCCTTCTGCCAAATAAGGAAGGAAGGAAGGAGGAGGGAGAGGTAAAATGCTGTATCTCAAGTAGAGAAAAGTAAAACCATAGGGAAGATTCAAAGAGATGTATACTTATAAAGGGAGAGTAAGCGAGCTGGCAGCCTGATCTGATCTCATAGTCATTTATTTCTTAGTCGTTAATAATTTGTGTAATAAAAGATTACGTGTTAGCAGGCAACCTTGGCACACAGCATTCTCCTCCTTGCCGGAGTGAATGTGTTCTTGGAACATAAATTATTCCATTCTTATCGCTTGGCTACGCATTTTTCGTGCTGCCTTGGCTTCATTGCAGACTTTGGAGGCCCAGCTGGCTGTGGCTCTCCCTGTGGCATTACCACCCTCCACGCAGGGTGTACTCCATTGATGGGTGTGCACAACGAATAACCTCAGGACAATACACACCTCACCAATTTTCTTAGTAGTACAGAGAAAAAAGTTAATTGGGTGTTAATTAGAGAAATAATATTGTCTGCCCTATCCTTTGCTGTCACCAATTGATATGATCACTTTTAGCAATTTCCCATTTAGTTATGCAACACAAAATGGTCTCTGGCCAGATAGAGATATCATACAGTGCCTACAAGTAGTATTCAACCCCCTGCAGATTTAGCAGGTTTAATAAGATGCAAATAAGTTAGAGCCTTCAAACAAGAGCAGGATTTATTAACAGATGCATAAATCTTACAAACCAAAAAGTTTTGTTGCTCAGTTAAATTTTTATAAATTTTAAACATAAAAGTGTGGGTCAATTATTATTCAACCCCTAGGTTTAATATTTTGTGGAATAACCTTTGTTTGCAATTACAGCTAATAATCGTCTTTTATAAGACCTGATCAGGCCGGCACAGGTCTCTGGAGTTATCTTGGCCCACTCCTCCATGCAGATCTTCTCCAAGTTATCTAGGTTCTTTGGGTGTCTCATGTGGACTTTAATCTTGAGCTCCTTCCACAAGTTTACAATTGGGTTAAAGTCAGGAGACTGACTAGGCCACTGCAACACCTTGATTTTTTGCCTCTTGAACCAGGCCTTGGTTTTCTTGGCTGTGTGCTTTGGGTCGTTGTCTTGTTGGAAGATGAAATGACGACTCATCTTAAGATCCTTGATGGAGGAGGGGAGGTTCTTGGCCAAAATCTCCAGGTAGGCCGTGCTATCCATCTTCCCATGGATGCGGACCAGATGGCCAGGCCCCTTGGCTGAGAAACAGCCCCACAGCATGATGCCGCCACCACCATGCTTGACTGTAGGGATGGTATTCTTGGGGTCGTATGCAGTGCCATCCAGTCTCCAAACGTCACGTGTGTGGTTGGCACCAAAGATCTCGATCTTGGTCTCATCAGACCAGAGAACCTTGAACCAGTCAGTCTCAGAGTCCTCCAAGTGATCATGAGCAAACTGTAGACGAGCCTTGACATGACGCTTTGAAAGTAAAGGTACCTTACGGGCTCGTCTGGAACGGAGACCATTGCGGTGGAGTACGTTACTTATGGTATTGACTGAAACCAATGTCCCCACTGCCATGAGATCTTCCCGGAGCTCCTTCCTTGTTGTCCTTGGGTTAGCCTTGACTCTTCGGACAAGCCTGGCCTCGGCACGGGAGGAAACTTTCAAAGGCTGTCCAGGCCGTGGAAGGCTAACAGTAGTTCCATAAGCCTTCCACTTCCGGTTGATGCTCCCAACAGTGAAGACAGGTAGGCCCAACTCCTTGGAAAGGGTTTTGTACCCCTTGCCAGCCTTGTGACCCTCCACGATCTTGTCTCTGATGGCCTTGGAATGCTCCTTTGTCTTTCCCATGTTGACCATGTATGAGTGCTGTTCACAAGTTTGGGGAGGGTCTTAAATAGTCAGAAAAGGCTGGAAAAAGAGATAATAATTCCAAACATGTGAAGCTCATTGTTATTTGTGCCTGAACTACTTCTTAATACTTTAGGGGAACCAAACAGAATTCTGGTGGGTTGAGGGGTTGAATAATAAATGACCCCCTGAAAAGACTTTTCACAATTTAAAAAAAATAAACAAAGAAATAACATTCTTTTTTGCTGCAGTGCATTTCACACATCCAGGCTGATCTACAGTCCAAATGTCACAATGCCAAGTTAATTCCAAATGTGTAAACCTGCTAAATCTGCAGGGGGTTGAATACTACTTGTAGGCACTGTATGATATCTCTATCTGGCCAGAGACCATTTTGTGTTGCATAGCTAAATGGGAAATTGCTAAAAGTGATCATATCAATTGGTGACAGCAAAGGATGGGGCAGACAATATTATTTCTCTAATTAACACCCAATTAACTTTTTTCTCTGTACTACTAAGAAAATTGGTGAGGTGTGTATTGTCCTGAGGTTATTCGTTGTGCACACCCATCAATGGAATACACCCTGCGTGGAGGGTGGTAATGCCACAGGGAGTCTGTATTCTTGGTAGCGCTGTCTCCGCCTTCCCTGTTATGTGATTCACATGGGCGGGGTTTGTGGGGTTCGCGTTGCCGGGGTGACGCTGGATGGATGCGGCCATTGGCTGGGCGGCCGCGCATGCGCCGTCTGAACCATCTAGTGCCGGACACATTAATTAAGCCCTCTATATATACCCGCTGTATTGCGGCCAATGCATACACCCCCCGGAAGAAGGCTAGCGCCGAAACGCGCGTAGGGTCCTGGGCACATGTAGGTATTGTGAGCCTCCACTATTATTGTATATTTTATTGATTTTATCCTCCATAGGTTTATGTAGTAAGAGTATGTTTAGCCAGTGTGCAATCTATGCACCTTAATGTTCCCAGTAGCACTTTCCTTTATAGTTATAGTGGCATTCCATCTATATGGGCTTATGTGCAATTGTTTTTTTAGCTGTGCAATATGAGCCTTGATGATAGGTTTTGTTTCACTTAGCACTTTCATTGTATATATATTTTTTAATATTATGCTTACATAGGCTTATGTGCAATCTAGGTATTGTGCAATATTGTCCTGGTTTTGCAATAATCTGTGGCACCTTATCTAGCACTTTACAGTTTAGCACTTTGTTATAAAATATCATATGAATTTTTTGCCTTTTTGCACATTGGTTTTCTATATAAATAATTTTTTGCACATATTTTATGCATTTTTTTGCACATATTGATGCACTATGCACTTTTTTATGATCGCCATATAACTAACTAATTTTAAGGAACAATTTTGCAATATATTATACTTTGGAGGTTTTAAAATCTGATGACTATAAATTTTGCTAATATTGGTTGACGTCTTTTTTATACTATTACATTGTGCCCATATTTATCAGCTTTACTCGTATATATTTAGTTGTATAATTTATAAATAATTCTAATAAAATATATTTTTAATACTGTCTTTTTTTGCACTTTATTCTTGGGATGATTTATACTTGTAGGCACTGTATATACACTGCTCAAAAAATAGGGAACACTTAAACAACAGAATAGAACTCCAAGTAAATCAAACTTCTGTGAAATCAAACTGTCAACTTAGGAGTCAACACTGATTGACAATCAATTTCACATGCTGTTGTGCAAATGGAATAGACAACAGATGGAAATTATTGGCAATTATCAAGACACCCTTAATAAAGGAGTGGTTCTGCAGGTAGGGACCACAGACCACATCTCAGTACCAATGCTTTCTGGCTGATGTTTTGGTCACTTTTGAATGTTGGTTGTGCTTTCACACTCGTGGTAGCATGAGACGGAATCTACAACAACCCACACAAGTAGCTCAGGTAGTGCAGCTCATCCAGGATGGCACATCAATGCGAGCTGTGGCAAGAAGGTTTGCTGTGCCTGTCAGCGTAGTGTCCAGAGGCTGGAGGCGCTACCTGGAGACAGGCCAGTACACCAGGAGACGTGAGGGGGCCGTAGGGGGGCAGCAACCCAGCAGCAGGACCGCTATCTCAGCCTTTGTTCAAGGAGGAACAGGAGGAGCACTGCCAGAGCCCCGCAAAATGACCTCCAGCAGGCCACAGAAGTGCATGTGTCTGCACAAACGGTTAGAAACCGACTCCATGAGGATAGCCTGAGTGCCCGATGTCCACAAAAGGGAGTTGTGCTCACAACCCAACACCGTGCAGGACGCTTGGCATTTGCCACAGAGCACTAGGACTGGCAAATTCGCCACTGGCACCCTGTGCTCTTCACAGATGAAAGCAGGTTCACACTGAGCACATCTGAGCGAACGGCTTGACAGAGTCTGGAGATGCCGTGGAGAGCAATCTGATGCCTGCAACATCCTTTAGCATGACCGGTTTGGCAGTGGGTCAGTAATGGTGTAGATAAGTAAACAAGGCAGCACACTGCGGCGCTAGAACATGCAAACTTGAAAACACGAAATTTGAACTGCATTACTGCACTAGAAATATGAAAAATGAGAGTTTAGCGCATAAAAATGGCCAATTTTATGTGTACCTGGTAGCCCCTTTACGGCATCTCTCTTATACCAGGTCCTAAACTTGCCTTATCTCGCTGAGAATAAATGTCTCCATCTGAACGGGTACATGTGAAACCTCTTCTTAGACTAAAATTCTCTCTCTCTGTGGAGGGGTATTGGACCTGCTGTAATTAAAACACCTGAAGCTAGGAGGCGGAGTGCACGATCAGAAGGCTAAAGAATACATTTCAAAAACCTGACCTGCACATCCAAACATAGACTAAGTGTGAACAGGTGCTGAACATGTACCCGTTCAGATGGAGACGTTTATTCTCAGCGAGGTAAGGCAAGTTTAGGACCTGGTATAAGAGAGATGCCGTAAAGGGGCTACCAGGTACACATAAAATTGGCCATTTTTATGCGCTAAACGCTCTCATTTTTCATATTTCTAGTGCAGTAATGCAGTTCAAATTTCGTGTTTTCAAGTTTGCATGTTCTAGCGCCGCAGTGTGCTGCCTTGTTTACTTAACTATATACGAGTTGGCGACTCTAGGTTCAGCACCTGTTCACACTTAGTCTATGTTTGGATGTGCAGGTCAGGTTTTTGAAATGTATTCTTTAGCCTTCTGATCGTGCACTCCGCCTCCTAGCTTCAGGTGTTTTAATTACAGCAGGTCCAATACCCCTCCACAGAGAGAGAGAATTTTAGTCTAAGAAGAGGTTTCACATGTACCCGTTCAGATAGAGACGTTTATTCTCAGCGAGGTAAGGCAAGTTTAGGACCTGGTATAAGAGAGATGCCGTAAAGGGACTACCAGGTACACATAAAATTGTCCATTTTTATGCGCTAAACGCTCTCATTTTTCATATTTCTAGTGCAGTAATGCAGTTCAAATTTCGTGTTTTCAAGTTTGCATGTTCTAGCGCCGCAGTGTGCTGCCTTGTTTACTTAACTATATACGAGTTGGCGACTCTAGGTTCAGCACCTGTTCACACTTAGTCTATGTTTGGATGTGCAGGTCAGGTTTTTGAAATGTATTCTTTAGCCTTCTGATCGTGCACTCCGCCTCCTAGCTTCAGGTGTTTTAATTACAGCAGGTCCAATACCCCTCCACAGAGAGAGAGAATTTTAGTCTAAGAAGAGGTTTCACATGTACCCGTTCAGATAGAGACGTTTATTCTCAGCGAGGTAAGGCAAGTTTAGGACCTGGTATAAGAGAGATGCCGTAAAGGGGCTACCAGGTACACATAAAATTGTCCATTTTTATGCGCTAAACGCTCTCATTTTTCATATTTCTAGTGCAGTAATGCAGTTCAAATTTCGTGTTTTCAAGTTTGCATGTTCTAGCGCCGCAGTGTGCTGCCTTGTTTACTTAAAGGGAACCTGTCACCCCGTTTTTTGAGATTGAGCTATAAATACTGTTAAATAGGGCCTGCGCTGTGTGTTCCTATAGTGTATGTAGTGTACCCCGATTCCCTATGTATGCTGAGAAATAACTTACCAAAGTCGCCGTTTTCGCCTGTCAATCAGGCTGGTCAGGTCGGGAGGGCGTGGTGACATCGGTGGTTCTTCCTCAGCTTTACGTTGGTGGCGTAGTGGCGTAGTGGTGAAGACACAGCGCGCGATCTGCGCTGTAATCCCTTGCATCGGTGGGGGCGGCCATCTTCCTGGGGCCGCGCGTGCGCAGATCGAGTGCTCTGCTGCACGGGGCTTCAGGAAAATGGCCGCGGGATGCCGCGCGTGCGCATTAGAGATCGCGGCGGCCATTTTCCCAAAGCCGAGATGCAACTCGGCTTTGGGAAAATGGCCGCCGCGATCTCTAATGCGCACGCGCGGCATCCCGCGGCCATTTTCCTGAAGCCCCATGCAGCAGAGCACTCGATCTGCGCACGCGCGGCACCAGGAAGATGGCCGCCCCCACCGATGCAAGGGATTACAGCGCAGATCGCGCGCTGTGTCTTCACCACTACGCCACTACGCCACCAACGTAAAGCTGAGGAAGAACCACCGATGTCACCACGCCCTCCCGACCTGACCAGCCTGATTGACAGGCGAAAACGGCGACTTTGGTAAGTTATTTCTCAGCATACATAGGGAATCGGGGTACACTACATACACTATAGGAACACACAGCGCAGGCCCTATTTAACAGTATTTATAGCTCAATCTCAAAAAACGGGGTGACAGGTTCCCTTTAACTATATACGAGTTGGCGACTCTAGGTTCAGCACCTGTTCACACTTAGTCTATGTTTGGATGTGCAGGTCAGGTTTTTGAAAAGTAATGGTGTGGAGTGGCATTTCTTTGGATGGCCGCACAGCCCTCCATGTGCTCTGCAGAGGTAGCCTGACTGCCATTAGGTACCAAGATGAGATCCTTAGACCCCTTGTGAGACCATATGCTGGTGCAGTTGGCCCTGGGTTCCTCCTAATGCAGGATAATGCCAGACCTCATGTGGCTGGAGTGTGTCACCAGTTCTTGCAAGATGAAGGTATTGAAGCTATGGACTGGCCCGTCCGTTCCCCAGACCTGAATCCAATTGAGCACATCTGGGACATCATGTCTCGCTCCATCCACCAACGTCACGTTGCACCACAGACTGTCCAGAAGTTGGCGGATGCTTTAGTCCAGGTCTGGAAGGCGATCCCTCAGGAGACCATCCGCTGCCTAATCAGGAGCATGCCCGGGCGTTGTAGGGAGGTCATACAGGCACGTGGAGGCCACACACATTACTGAGCATCATTTCCTTGTCTTGAGGCATTTCCACTGAAGTTGGATCAGCCTGTAACTTCATTTTCCACTTTGATTTTGAGCATCATTCCAACTCCAGACCTCGGTGAGATATTAGTTGTGATTTACATTGACAATTTTTAGGTTTTATTGTTCTCAACATATTCCACTATGTAATGAATAAAGATTAATAACTGGAATATTTCATTCAGTGATATCTAGGATGTGGGATTTTAGTATTCCTTTTATATTTTTTTGAGCAGTGTATATATTACATTATATTCTTTAAATAAAATAACTGATGTACTTTTATGCCTAATAAATGGCTTGGGAGTGTTGTGCACAGAACCTCAGGCCCTGCACTATGATTTGCAGTGAAACATAGTGAATTAGTTTAGCTCAGACTTTTCCTTTAACCCCTTCACGACCTCCTATGATGTGTAGGTACGTCATAGGTCATGTCCCTGTACTTGATGTGGCCTGTGGCGCTGAGACCGCATCTTTCCCTGCATATGACAGCTGATTTGACTAAATTATTCCAATTTGTAAACTGTAGAAAATAAATCAAAACTCCAAAATTATGTTTTTTTTGGTCACCGCAACATTGCAATGAAATGCAATAACAGGCAATCAAAACATTGTATTTACCCCAAAATGGTATCAATGAAAACGTCAGCTTAGCGCGCAAAAAATAAGCCATTTCCAAACCCAGATCCTGAAAAGTGTAGATGCTACGGGTCTCGGAAAATGACACCATTTTTTTTTTTTTTTTGCAAACTTTGATATTTACGTAGTGAAAAAAAAAATCCAAAGAACCTAAACATGTTTTGTATCTGCAAATTCGTAATGACCTGGAGTATCACACTGGCAGGTGAGTTTTAGAATTTAGTGCCACATGCAGAAATTCCCATAATTGCATGTCTTAACAGCTATCAAATATTGGTTATAACGAGAATGTTCTGCCGCTCTAAATGCATTTGGGCAAATCATGAAGATCCACTGCTGGCAACATGGGGCCTATGTTGACAAACGGCTATTGAATACCTGGACAGCCCCTTCTTATTCCGCATGTTTGACTCTGTTAAAATAAAAATGTGAGCACCAGCCACAGCTCTCACTTCCCCTTGATTATTTATATGCCTGACGGTGGGGACAGTGAAGCCAGTGCAGATTGTGTGCAGGGCTCACGTGATGTAACAACCTTAGCTCACTTGGCTGGACACACACAGGTTGAAGCCGAAAACTGTCTGTTTAAGAATGTGCTTGGTTTATTAAGTGCAGCATAAGCCAAGATGGAAAAAAGTAAACACGGCCCTCCGGACAAAACAGTAAAACAAAACAGTCCTTCTCCTGGTGGGGATCAGCCCGCTCAGGGTTAGCAGTGTCATCAGTTTAGGTCACAGGCACAATCTCTGCCCTTGAGTGCTCACCTCCAGACACTGAACACTGCTAATTTGGAGGCCAGCTACTTAAGCCCCAGAATACTTTCTAGGATGGAGATAATGTGGACATCCTTCCAGCCGCTCTATGGATGTCCACATAAAGGCCAGACCATTATGCAAATTAGCATAACCCCTCACCGCACTTAGTGTGCTAGAGGGAAAAACTCTGGGTTTTATATCACTGAGACCATTGAGCGTAATGAAACATATCTCCCCTCCAGTACTTTACAAATGACTTTGTCACAATGTGTATATATATATATATATATATATATATATATATATATATATATATATATATATATATACACATACATACACAGTACAGACCAAAAGTTTGAACACACCTCATTTAAAGAGGTTTCTGCATTTTCATGAATATGAAAATTGCACATTCACACTGAAGGCATAAAAACTGAATTAACACATGTGGGATTATATACTTAACAAAAAAGTGTGAAACAACTGAAAATATGTCTTATATTCTAGGTTCTTCAAAGTAGCCACCTTTTGCTTTGATGACTGCTTTGCACACTCTTGGCATTCTCTTGATGAGCTTCAAGAGGTAGTCACCGAAAATGGTTTTCACTTCACAGGTGTGCCCTGTCAGGTTTAATAAGTGGGATTTCTTGCCTTATAAATGGGGTTGGGACCATCAGTTGTGTTGTGCAGAAGTCTGGTGGATACACAGCTGATAGTCCTACTGAATAGACTGTTAGAATTTGTATTATGGCAAGAAAAAGCAGCATAGTAAAGAAAAACGAGGGGCCATCATTACTTTATGAAATGAAGGTCAGTCAGTCTGAGAAATTGGGCAAACTTTGAAAGTGTGCCCAAGTGCAGTGGCAAAAACCATCAAGCGCTACAAAGAAACTGGCTCACATGAGGACCACTCCAGGAAAGGAAGACCAAGAGTCACCTCTGCTTCAGAGGATAAGTTTATCTGAGTCACCAGCCTCAGAAATCGCAGGTTAACAGCAGCTCAGATTAGAGACGAGGTCAATGTCACACAGAGTTCTAGCAACAGACACATCTCTACAACAACTGTTAAGAGAAGACTTTATGCAGCAGGCCTTCATGGTAAAATAGCTGCTAGGAAACCACTGCTAAGAACAGGCAACAAGCAGATTTGTTTGGGCTAAAGAACACAAGGATTGGACATTAGACCAGTGGAAATCTTTGCTTTGGTCTGATGAGTCCAAATTTGAAATCTTTGGTTCCAACCACCATCTCTTTGCGCGACGCAGAAAAGGTGAATGGATGGACTCTACATGCCTGGTTCCCACCGTGAAGCATGGAGGAGGAGGTGTGATGGTGTGGGGGTGCTTTGCTCGTGACACTGTTGGGAATTTATTCAAAATTGAAGGCATACTGAACCAGCATGGCTACCACAGCATCTTGCAGCGGCATGCTATTCCATCCTGTTTGCGTTTAGTTGGACCATCATTTATTTTTCAACAGGACAATGACCCCAAACACCCCCCCAAGCTGTGTAAGGGCTATTTGACCAAGAAGCAGAGTGATGGGGTGCTTCGCCAGATGACCTGGCCTCCACAGTCACCAGACCTGAACCCAATTGAGATGGTTTGGGGTGAGCTGGACCACAGAGTGAAGGCAAAAGGGCCAACAAGTGCTGAGCATCTCTGGGAACTCCTTCAAGATTGTTGGAAGACCATTCCCAGTGACTACCTCTTGAAGCTCATCAAGAGAATGCCAAGAGTGTGCAAAGCAGTCATCAAAGCAAAAGGTGGCTACTTTGAAGAACCTAGAATATAAGACATATTTTCAGTTGTTTCACACTTTTTTGTTAAGTATATAATTCCACATGTGTTAATTCATAGTTTTGATGCCTTCAGTGTGAATGAACAATTTTCATAGTCAAGAAAATACAGAAAAATCTTTAGATGAGAAGGTGTGTCCAAACTTTTGGTCTGTACTGTGTGTGTGTGTGTGTGTGTGTGTGTGTGTGTGTGTGTGTGTGTGTATATATATATATTTTATATATACATACATACACATATACATACGCATACACACGCACTACTCAACATTGAACTTGCTGTACCATGGAACTCAGTAAATCTCAGGATTGAAACACATGTTGAATGTATGAAAATGATGAAAAGATGTATATAAAATTTTCAAAGCTTCCTGATTTATTCAGCAGCAAGTATGAGTGCCACATGCAGAAATTCCCATACTTGCATGCCTTGGCAGCTATCAAATAATCATTGTAACAGGAATGTTCTGCTACTCTAAATACATTTGGGCAAATCATGAAGATCCGCTTCTGGCAACATAAGGCCTGATGATGTGTTGACAAACGGAGATTGAAAACCTGTTTGAGGGACAAAAGTGCACACACAATAGTATCGCCTGCTAAGGAAAGTAAAGGGCCTTAACACATTGGAACAATAGATAACCATTTTGGAAAACCAAGATGCTTCTCATTTAGGCTATGTGCACACGTTGCAGAATTGCCGCGGAAATTTCTGCGGCAATTCTGCAACTCTCTGCCGTGGGTATAACGCAAGCAGAATTGGAATGCGTATTCCCGCTAAACATTAGCGTTTGCTGCATCAATAGTAAAAAGACATAATGTTAAAAATAATAAAAAATTATGATATTCTCACCTTCCGGTGGCACCCGCAGCCTTCCTGCTCGCGTTGCTCCTGTTCCCAGTGATGCCTCACGACAATGACCCTAGATGACGTAGCATCACGCGAGACCGCTACGTCATCACAGATCATTGTCGCAAGGCATTACTAGGAACGGGAGCATCGCAAGGAGCGGGAAGGCTGCGGGGGCCGCCGGAAGGTGAGAAAAATCACTTTTTTATTTTAATTTTTTTTTTTTACAGGCATATGGTTCCCAGGGCCTGGAGAGTCTCCTCTCCTCCACCCTGGATACCAACCGCACATGATCCGCTTACTTTGCGCATAGTGGGCATAGCCCCATGTGGGAAGTAAGCGGATCAATACATTCCTATGTGTGCGGAATCGCCGCGATTCCGCACAAAGAATGAGCATGCTGTGTATTTTTCCGCGATGCGATTCCGCCGCGGAAAGATACGCAGCATTAGCACAGCATTGCAAAATCCCATTGAATTCAATGGGCTGTGTTGTGTATGCGTTTTCACCACAATTTTGCGGTGAAAAAACGCGGCAAAAACGCATACAATCTGCAACGTGTGCACATACCCTTACCGCAGGGCATCTGTTCAATGTGATATCATCCTCCTCTGCTGACAAACGGCTATTGGGACACTTTGGAGATATGGCTGTACCACTGGGTCTACAACCAAATTAATGTTGTTTTCTTTTTTTATAATTTGAATATCATTAACATCTCTCCATGTGGGAAAATGTTTTAAAAATAAAGGTGTTAATAGTTTATCTATCAACAAAATGGGGATGCGGATGATGTGGGCTAGAACATTTCCTGCATTTCCTAGCAAAGTGTCCCATGCGTCCACAGTTATGACAACGTATCCCCCCTCTCGCACTGACGCGGACCATATTTGGGGGCTGGGGAAACCTCCCCTCTCTTTGTGAAGTCCGAAATTCCCACAGTTCCACCTCTCACCAGTCCATCCGTCTCACTGGTCTCCCTGTTAGCCCCTGTTCCCGACTCGTTGGGGCTGTCCTTTTACGTAGCCTGAGTTCATTGGCAAACCAATTAGCCACTTTTGCAGCTTAATCCTGAGTAGTTTTCTATCCACCACCCATTCTTTTAAGTCACCTGGGAGCTTGGAAATAAATTATTCCTGCATAAATATATCCATGACATGTTTTGCTTCTTGAGCCCCCAGTCCTTCTATCCACCGAGTGGATGCCTTAAATAATGTGTTGGCAAACTCCTGCTGCTCGTGTTCAGCGGGCTTGTCAGTCTCTCTAAACGTCCACTGGTAGGTTTCAGCCATGATGGCATACCTCTCTAGTAATGCCCTGCAAACAGTATAACAACATCTCTGATCCTCAGAATACAAGTTATTAAACAATTAACTTGCTTTTCCTGTCAGGCCAATATTCAAAAATCTGGGCCAGTAACTGCATACAGCAGGCAGAGGTTCCTAAATAACTGGAGATGTTCATCAATATCTGAGGTGTCTTCATTGAACTGTGGTATGTCCCAATATCTTAAAGATTCAGGCCCCTCCTGTTATTTACTGTCATCTGAGCTAGAGCAGGTTGGAGGTACTGCTACATGCACACCCAGATATTTACTTAACACTGCCTGCACGCTCTATCTCCGTGACACAGTCGGTCGATCCGCCACCATCTGGATGACAGCCCTGGGTTGTGGTACCTCCTCGGAGCTGCCCTCTTCCACAACTGAATGGACCTCCTCCTGTGGGTGTTCACGGTCGCAGTTGGCCAAGCGTATTAGGGTCTCCGGTTGTCCTCCGACAACCACTCTAGCTCCTTCTTGAGCCTCTTGAAGATGGAGTCTGCCATTTTTTCTGCCACGTTACTGCTCAGTAACTGGTATGCTATACAGAGATAGGTGATCCCATTGCTGCCACCGCTTGTGAATTGGTGAGGATGTGGGTTGTAATAATCGCCTAGGCAGGTTAACAATGCAACTATTTTTATTCCTTACATCCATGGTACAGGTAGATGGTCATAATGCAATTTCCCCAGTCCACAAGATCCCATCCTGGGCCCGAGAGCTCCGATTGCCCCATACCAGGCGATGCCCACTGTCTCCCAACTTATGGTGGGCCCACAGCTTTTATATCTCCCTCCAGTATAGTCAGTAGTTACAATCCATGCTCCATACCATGACTGTAACACATGTCTCCCACTCCAGCAGGTAACAACAGTCCTTAAGATAGTTCCTCACATCTAGACGATAGATATCCCGAATGTATCACATGTATCAAGCTCTAGCCGGCAAACCATCTCCAATCTCCATAGGCCATCCATACCAGGGCAACAGGACCTCAGCAAAAGATCCTCTCCCCTCAATGTCTCTGCACCAACTCTCCCACTAAACATGTCGCTTATTGTTCTCCCTCTCCTGGCATCAGCCCCCTGGATGGGCAGAAGTGTTCACACCATCCCCTTTAAACATTTAGGGTATGTGCACACGTTCAGGTTTTTTCACGATAAAACGCTATAAAAACCGCATAGATATGCATCCTATCATTTAGCATGCATTCTGCAATTTTTGTGCACATGATGCGTTTTTTCCCATGAAAAAATGCATCGTGGTGAAGAAAGCAGCATGTTCATTAATCTTGTGGATTTTTCACGTTTTTCCCGCTATATAATGCATTGGGAAAAAACGCACAAAAACCGCATCAAAAACGCATAAAAACCGCAAAAAAAACGCATGCGGATTTCTGGCAGAAATGTCCGGTTTTTGTCAGGAAATTTCTGCTAGAAATCCTGACGTGTGCACGTACCCTGACTTTTAGCTCAAAGATTGAAGAATGTTCCTGTTTGCAGGGTTGTGTATTACAGATGCCCCCTGCTGAGAGGAACAAAGACATACATGCCCCCAACATGCAGTGCAGAAATCATAATGTAGACCTTATCTATATATGAGATCCAGCCGGCACATCGTCCTCTGCTTACTGTCACTGAATGGAAACATTAATTTCTGAAGCTGAACACTTTCTAGCTGAAGTTAGTGCACTTAAACTAATGAGCAAGCAAATCTGTAATAAAAATAATGATAAGATCGATGTACCAGTTCTCCATGCTGGAAAAGTCTGTGGCCAGCTCCTCACAATTTGCTCAGAATTTGTAATTAAGTGGGGCAGCACGGTGGCGCAGTGGTTAGCACTGCAGCCTTGCAGCGCTGGAGTCCTGGGTTCAAACCCCACCAAGGACAACATCTGCAAAGAGTTTGTATGTTCTCTCCGTGTTTGCGTGGGTTTCCGCCGGGCACTCCGGCTTCCTCCCACATTCCAAAGATATACTGATAGGGAATTTAGATTGTGAGCCCGAACGGGGACAGTGGTGATAATGTGTGCAAACCTGTAAAGCGCTGCGGAATATGTTAGCGCTATATAAAAATAAAGATTATTATATTTATTAAGGTGTATGCTATAAAAGTGGTGTATAGCCTTGGATAAATTCCCTCAACTGTTTATAGGGGAGAATATCTCCCTATTACGCTAATATGGAATGTCATGGGGCCTGCAATGATTTTTCTTAGATTCAAATGTCATCTGGCAGAAAAAAAAATCTCTGCATAGCACTGCAAAAAAATTTAGAGGCATACAAAAGGTATAGTGGGTTCTGATGCTTCTCCATGGGTGCTTAATAATGGCGTCTTACAACACAAAGCTGTAAGATAGTTGAGAGGATGAGGTCTAATTCTCAATAATAATAAGTGTCAATTTTTATTTTCTTATATCCTTTTGAAGTGTATGAGGCACTGGCTCCGAGACAGCTGGCTTCCTCAAGAGAAATGTTATAGAAACTGCCTGAAAGTGGTTTGATAATTCCCATAAACTGTTAAATACTGTATTTGTTTGGAAGTGATATGTTCAGGTTGGTCTAGAGGTTAATGATTGGATGCTTAGAGCTAGGACAAGTTAACGATCCTTGGCAGGGATGGGTTAATGCTCTCAGCATTTGCAATTGATTTTTTTTCTCTATGCTATGTGAAACCAGCAATCAGCCCTGCGGTTTGAAATTGCCCTGAAACAGGAGCTGAGACGTGAAACAGCCACCAACACATTTCAATTAGCAGCCGTTCTACCCAGGATCCCACCCCAGGGGAAAGAGCAGCTTGTACAGATTGACACATTCACAATGAATTGCCTGTCCTTCATAACCTGTCTCACCCCTTGATTGTTGAATTCAAGCATTCTGGGTATTTAAAACACAAATTCATCTTATAAATAACCCTAAGAAAGTTGATTTTTAGGGACCTTAAGCATCTTTGCGTTTTTGTTTTTTTTTGGTTTGCTATTCCTAACCTGGAAATGCCTTTTGTGAATTGTGCATTTGCACATACACTCATTACATAATGTACACGTCTTCATCCAATAGACAAAATATGCCATACACCATTACCTCTTTCATATATCCTTCTACCATAAAAGCTGCACTTTACATTATCTAACCTGTATGGTAATCAATAGTGTGACATCAGCCAATGAGCGGTGCCGCGCGGCGTGGCAGGGGATATGAATCCCAGCCGCCATATCGGAATACCCGTAACTTGGGTGTTCCAATATGGAGGTCGGTGTAGTTCCGATGCGAGCAGCCGGGAGATGAGCGTCGCCGCTGACCTCCCTGCAGCAGGAGATGAGCCGACGGAATAGCAGTCACTTGTGGAGGCTGTTATGATCCGGTGACCTTGGAGCAGCATGAAACCTTTCACTGGAGTAGGTGGTAACTATACTGACCGCAAATCCTGATCTTAACACCGCAACTAGAAGTAGCCGTGGGGTGTGTTATGACCTGGTGGTAAGGACAATAATGGACCTGGTGGTTAAGAGCACACGGAATGACCTGATAGATACTAATAATATAGGACGAGCTCTGGGACGTGGGAACTCTGCTGACCGCAATCCCTAATCCTATCACACACACTAGAAATAGCCGTGGATTGCTCCTAACGCTCCCTATGCAACTCGACACAGCTTAAGAAACTAGCTAGCCCTAGAGATAGAAAAATAAGCCTACCTTGCCTCAGAGAAATTCCCCAAAGGAAAAGGCAGCCCCCCACATATAATGACTGTGAGTAAAGATGAAAATTACAAACACAGAGATTAAATAGATTTAGCAAAGTGAGGCCCGACTTACTGAACGGACAGAGGATAGGAAAGGTAACTTTGCGGTCAGCACAAAAAACTACAAAAAGACCACGCAGAGGGCGCAAAAAGACCCTCCGCACCGACTCACGGTGCGGAGGTGCTCCCTCTGCATCCCAGAGCTTCCAGCAAGCAAGACAAAAAATCAAAATAGCAAGCTGGACAAAAAAATAGCAAACCAGAGAAAAACAAGCAGGAACTTAGCTTCAGCTGGGAAGACAGGTCACAAGAACGATCCAGGAGAGAACTAGACCAATACTAGAACATTGACAGGTGGCATGGAGCAATGATCTAAGTGGAGTTAAATAGAGCAGCCAACTAACGAATTAACCTCGTCACCTATGGAAGGAAACTCAGAAGCCGCAGCTCCACTCACAACCACCAGAGGAAGCCCATGGACAGAACCAGCCGAAGTACCATTCATGACCACAGGAGGGAGCTTGACAACAGAATTCACAACAGGGGTGTACATAACAAGCCCTAGACAACTCGTCACAGCCGGAGGACTAAATACCCCTAAAGATGGAAATAGGAATACTGCCTTGCCTCAGAGCAGAACCCCAAAGGATAGGCAGCCCCCCACAAATATTGGCTGTGAGTAGGAGAGGAAAGACACACACAGTCAGAAAACAGGATTTAGCACAAGAGGCCACTCTAGCTAAAATAGGAAAGGATAAGACAGAGTTCTGTGCGGTCAGTATTAAAACCCTTCCAAAAATATCCACAGCAGATTATACAAAAAATTCCTCCATCTAACTAAAGACGTGGAACGTATATCTGCAACTCCAGAGACTACTAAACTCAGAGCAGGAGTACAATCAATAAACAAGCACACAGCTTGTGTGCCATAGAAAAAGAAACAGACCCTTATCTTTGCTGAATTGGCAGCTAAGCAGGAGAAGCCAGACAAAGATCCAACACTTCCCAAGAAACATTGACAACTGGCAAGGACTAATGGAGTCCTGCAAACCTAAATACCCCAGTCAGAATTGCAATCAGCAGATACACCTGTCCAGGACTGCAGCCCAGAGACAACTGCATTACCACCTACAACCACCGGAGGGAGCCCAAATGCAGAATTCACAACAGGAGGCGCAGTTCGTGGCCTTCCGGCCGCGGTGGATTGTGGGATAGCGACACAATCGCCGGAAGCTGTGACAGAGCTGATTGGCAATTATAAAGATGAGACTGATATGCTGCAAAGTTTTTGCTGAAAAATCCACAGCATATTACAATACAAGCAAATTAGTTGTGATTTAAAGAAGTCTCATGCACAAGGAGATAATCTGCTGCTAAAATATACCTGTGTTGTGTATTTGAATTTAGCAGTATGATCTTTTTTTATGTGGGTTTTTAGTGAGGATTTCATCTTTTACAGCAAATCTCTATTATTTCTTCAACGATATACATCTTGTTGGGATGGACGATTAAAAGCAGTCATGGAGTCCACAGCAATTAATGAAATGATAGCACAGGACAAGTAGACATCTGCTTACGCACACAAAACCTTATACAGAAATACACATTGCGGGATGCCGCTGCATTTTTCTAAGGCACATTCGTGACTCAACCCTCCAAAATCTGGATTGAGATATGACAGAAGCCATAGGCTTCAAATACAGCTCTGGCAAAAATTAAGAGACCACTGCAAAATGTTCAGTTTGTCTGATTTTTCTCTTTCTAGGTATATTTTTGAGTAAAATATAAATTGTTCATTTATCCTATAAACTTCTGACCACATTTCTCCGAATTTCCAAGCAATTTTTTCAGAAAAGGAGAAATGGTCAACATTTTTAGCAGTTATTTACCCATTGAATCAAGTATCAGTATTGGATGGACATGTCTGAACAGCAATTTTCAATTCTTGCCACGGATTCTCAATGAGATTTAAGTCTGGACTGTGACTTAGCCGTTCACGCACATGGATATGCTTTGTAAATCATTTAAAGGGAACCTGTCACCCCCAAAATTGAAGGTGAGCTAAGCCCACCAGCATCAGGGGCTTATCTACAGCATTCTGGAATTCTGTAGATAAGCTCCCGATGTATCCTGAAAGATGAGAAAAAGAGGTCAGATTATACTCACCCAGGGGCGGTCCCGTACAAGGGGGCGTCGCAGTCCGGGGCCTCCCATCTTCTTACGATGACGTCTTCTTGTATTCACGCTGCAGCTCCGGCGCAGGCGTACTTTGTCTGCCCTGTTGAGGGCAGAGCAAAGTACTGCAGTGCGCAGGCGCCGGGCCTCTCTGACCTTTCCCGGCACCTATGCATACGTAGCCAAAGAGAGCATTCTATCACACATAGCGTTTTGCATTTAGCCCAAAAAGTTCTTCTTTAGTTTAATCTGACCAGAGTAACTTCTTCAACATGCCATGTAGGAGATACAGCTAGCATGTAGAAGTAAGTGTGCAAAAATCGCAAAGGGATGTTCGATTTTGATCCAAGGGTCGGATCAAAATTGGCACTGTCTATGGCTCCATGAAAAGAATCTTACTGCACTTGGATGCCATCATGGACTATCAGAAAGCAGGAGGTGGAAAAACTTTTTGTACATGAAACAGTGATGGCACTCGGACTGTTCGGAACAATTGGTCCGTTTTTCTTGTATGTGAGAAAAACGGACGTCTGCATGAGCCCTAAGTATTTCCATAGATGGTGAATGAATGAGCGTGACTTTTCTGGGATCTGAAGGATAAGCAATCAAGGACTTGTTCTTTGCTAACATCTATTCAGGGTCCTGCCAAGTGATTATTTCCTTCACATTTGTCCAAATGACATGCGATTCACTGCTGTTCTATCTGGCGTTGGCAAGGAGACCGTTAGCAATCTACAGCTCGAAACCAAACAAGTCTCCTGGGAAGATGGCCCGTTGACTCACACTATATCCGCCTCAGGGCTGCCGGATTGGAGCTAAGCACTTGCTCTTTGCGTCACACCAAGGACACATGTGGATTCCGGCATCTCTGTATGGGGCGATGGGGTGGTGCTTTTTCCCGTTAACCCTAAAGGCTATTGTTTTGTTTGACGACTGAGCTTTCCTTTTAAAACTTCTGACAAACCAAGATGTTTACTGAATTTGTTTCCTGTTTTAGTAATCAACTAGAGACACAAGAAAACGTGTAATTTGTATATTGGTAGTAACTACAAGAATCCTACACAAACAGCAAACACTTGGAAAATGTTACTAGCAGTTCTAAAAAAAAAAAAATATTAATTCATATAATATACAGCAAGTTATAACCAAGAGACATTTTTTTGGGGTTGACTGAATATCCTGGAAAGCTAAAATGGACAGATAATATGATATGCTCCTGGGGCACTTCTAATAGTAAAATTATACAAGATAAAACTCTTCAACTGGGGTGTCACTATCCCACCTGTTGTGAAAGGCAATTCAGTACTACAATGGGCATAGCGGTCAGAGCACATACAGTGATCTGACAATAACCCAAAATCATAGAACGAGCTCTGAGACGTGGGAACTCTGCAGACCGCAATCCCTAATCCTCTCCAAACAACACTAGAGGCAGCCGTGGATTGCGCCTAACTCTGCCTATGCAACTCGGCACAGCCTGAGAAACTAACTAGCCTGAAGATAGAAAATAAGCCTACCTTGCCTCAGAGAAATACCCCAAAGGAAAAGGCAGCCCCCCACATATAATGACTGTGAGTTAAGATGAAAAGACAAACGTAGAGATGAAATAGATTCAGCAAAGTAAGGCCCGACTTGCTTAACAGATCGAGGATAGAAAAGGTAACTTTGCGGTCTACACAAAACCCTAAAGAAAACCACGCAAAGGGGGCAAAAAGACCCTCCGTACCGAACTAACGGCACGGAGGTACACCCTTTGCGTCCCAGAGCTTCCAGCAACAAATTAGACAAGCTGGACAGAAAAAAATAGCAAACAAATAGCAAAGAAGAACTTAGCTATGCAGAGCAACAGGCCACAGGAATGATCCAGGGAAAAGCAAGTCCAACACTGGAACATTGACAGGAAGCCAGGATCAAAGCATTAGGTGGAGTTAAGTAGAGAAGCACCTAACGACCTCACCAGATCACCTGAGGGAGGAAACTCAGAAGCCGCAGTACCACTTCCCTCCACCAACAGAAGCTTACAGAGAGAATCAGCCGAAGTACCACTTGTGACCACAGGAGGGAGCTCTGCCACAGAATTCACAACAGCACCCCCCCCCCTTGAGGAGGGGTCACCGAACCCTCACCAGAGCCCCCAGGCCGACCAGGATGAGCCACATGAAAGGCACGAACAAGATCGGGAGCATGGACATCAGAGGCAAAAACCCAGGAATTATCTTCTTGAGCATAACCCTTCCATTTAACCAGATACTGGAGTTTCCATCTAGAAACACGAGAATCCAAAATCTTCTCCACAATATACTCCAATTCCCCCTCCACCAAAACCGGGGCAGGAGGATCAACAGATGGAACCATAGGTGCCACGTATCTCCGCAACAATGACCTATGGAATACGTTATGTATGGAAAAAGAATCTGGAAGGGTCAGACGAAAAGACACAGGATTAAGAACCTCAGAAATCCTATACGGACCAATGAAACGAGGTTTAAACTTAGGAGAGGAAACCTTCATAGGAATATGACGAGAAGATAACCAAACCAGATCCCCAACACGAAGTCGGGGACCCACACGGCGTCTGCGATTAGCGAAACGTTGAGCCTTCTCCTGGGACAAGGTCAAATTGTCCACTACATGAGTCCAAATCTGCTGCAACCTGTCCACCACAGTATCCACACCAGGACAGTCCGAAGACTCAACCTGTCCTGAAGAGAAACGAGGATGGAACCCAGAATTGCAGAAAAATGGCGAAAGCAAGGTAGCCGAGCTGGCCCGATTATTAAGGGCGAACTCAGCCAAAGGCAAAAAGGACACCCAGTCATCCTGATCGGCAGAAACAAAGCATCTCAGGTATGTTTCCAAGGTCTGATTGGTTCGTTCGGTCTGGCCATTAGTCTGAGGATGGAAAGCCGAGGAAAAAGACAAGTCAATGCCCATCCTACCACAAAAGGCTCGCCAAAACCTTGAAACAAACTGGGAACCTCTGTCAGAAACGATATTCTCTGGAATGCCATGTAAACGAACCACATGCTGGAAGAACAATGGCACCAAATCAGAGGAGGAAGGCAATTTAGACAAGGGTACCAGATGGACCATCTTAGAAAAGCGATCACAGACCACCCAAATGACTGACATCTTTTGAGAAACGGGAAGATCAGAAATAAAATCCATAGAGATATGTGTCCAAGGCCTCTTCGGGACCGGCAAGGGCAAAAGCAACCCACTGGCACGAGAACAGCAGGGCTTAGCCCGAGCACAAATCCCACAGGACTGCACAAAAACACGCACATCCCGCGACAGAGACGGCCACCTAAAGGATCTAGCCACCAACTCTCTGGTACCAAAGATTCCAGGATGACCAGCCAACACCGAACAATGAACCTTAGAGATAACTTTATTGGTCCACCTATCAGGGACAAACAGTCTCTCCGCTGGACAACGATCAGGTTTATTAGCCTGAAATTTTTGCAGCACCCGCCGCAAATCAGGGGAGATGGCAGACACAATTACTCCTTCCTTGAGGATACCCGCCGGCTCAGACAAACCCGGAGAGTCGGGCACAAAACTCCTAGACAGAGCATCCGCCTTCACATTTTTAGAGCCCGGAAGGTACGAAACCACAAAGTCAAAACGGGCAAAAAACAGCGACCAACGAGCCTGTCTAGGATTCAACCGCTTAGCAGACTCAAGATAAGTCAAGTTCTTATGATCAGTCAATACCACCACGCGATGCTTAGCTCCTTCAAGCCAATGACGCCACTCCTCGAATGCCCACTTCATGGCCAGCAACTCTCGGTTGCCCACATCATAATTTCGCTCAGCAGGCGAAAACTTCCTGGAAAAAAAAGCGCATGGTTTCATCACTGAGCAATCAGAACCTCTCTGCGACAAAACAGCCCCTGCTCCAATCTCAGAAGCATCAACCTCGACCTGGAACGGAAGAGAAACATCTGGTTGACACAACACAGGGGCAGAAGAAAAACGACGCTTCAAGTCTTGAAAAGCTTCCACAGCAGCAGAAGACCAATTGACCAAATCAGCACCCTTCTTGGTCAAATCGGTCAATGGTTTGGCAATACTAGAAAAATTGCAGATGAAGCGACGATAAAAATTAGCAAAGCCCAGGAACTTTTGCAGACTTTTCAGAGATGTCGGCTGAGTCCAATCATGGATGGCTTGGACCTTAACAGGATCCATCTCGATAGTAGAAGGGGAAAAGATGAACCCCAAAAATGAAACCTTCTGCACACCAAAGAGACACTTTGATCCCTTCACAAACAAAGAATTAGCACGCAGGACCTGAAAAACTGTTCTGACCTGCTTCACATGAGACTCCCAATCATCCGAGAATATCAAAATGTCATCCAAGTACACAATCAGGAATTTATCCAGGTACTCTCGGAAGATGTCATGCATAAAGGACTGAAACACTGATGGAGCATTGGCAAGTCCGAATGGCATTACTAGATACTCAAAATGGCCCTCGGGCGTATTAAATGCAGTTTTCCATTCATCTCCTCGCCTGATTCGCACCAGATTATACGCACCACGAAGATCTATCTTGGTGAACCAACTAGCCCCCTTAATCCGAGCAAACAAATCAGATAACAATGGCAAGGGGTACTGAAATGTAACCGTGATCTTATTTAGAAGGCGGTAATCTATACAAGGTCTCAGCGAACCATCCTTCTTGGCTACAAAAAAGAACCCTGCTCCTAATGGTGACGATGACGGGCGAATATGCCCCTTCTCCAGGGATTCCTTCACATAACTGCGCATAGCGGCGTGCTCAGGCACGGATAAATTAAACAGTCGACCTTTTGGGAATTTACTACCAGGAATCAAATTGATAGCACAATCACAATCCCTATGCGGAGGTAGGGCATCGGACTTGGGCTCATCAAATACATCCCGGTAATCAGACAAGAACTCTGGAACCTCAGAAGGGGTGGATGACGAAATTGACAGAAATGGAACATCACCATGTACCCCCTGACAACCCCAGCTGGACACCGACATGGATTTCCAATCTAATACTGGATTATGGGCTTGTAGCCATGGCAACCCCAACACGACCACATCATGCAGATTATGCAACACCAGAAAGCGAATAACCTCCTGATGTGCAGGAGCCATGCACATGGTCAGCTGGGTCCAGTATTGAGGCTTATTCTTGGCCAAAGGCGTGGCATCAATTCCTCTCAATGGAATAGGACACTGCAAGGGCTCTAAGAGAAACCCACAATGCTTAGCATATTCCAAGTCCATCAAATTCAGGGCAGCGCCTGAATCCACAAATGCCATGACAGAATACGATGACAAAGAGCAGATCAAGGTAACGGACAGAAGAAATTTTGACTGTACCGTACCAATGGTGGCAGACCTAGCGAACCGCTTAGTGCGCTTAGGACAATCAGAGATAGCATGAGTGGAATCACCACAGTAGAAACACAGCCCATTCAGACGTCTGTGTTCTTGCCGTTTAACTCTGGTCAAAGTCCTATCGCACTGCATAGGCTCAGGTTTAAGCTCAGGTAATACCGCCAAATGGTGCACAGATTTACGCTCACGCAAGCGTCGACCGATCTGAATGGCCAAAAACATAGACTCATTCAAACCAGCAGGCATAGGAAATCCCACCATGACATCCTTAAGGGCTTCAGAGAGACCCTTTCTGAACATAGCTGCCAGCGCAGATTCATTCCATTGAGTGAGCACGGACCACTTTCTAAATTTCTGACAATATACCTCTATCTCATCCTGACCCTGACAAAGAGCCAGCAAATTTTTCTCTGCCTGATCCACTGAATTAGGTTCATCGTACAGCAATCCGAGCGCCAGGAAAAACGCATCGATATTACTCAATGCAGGATCTCCTGGCGCAAGAGAAAATGCCCAGTCCTGAGGGTCGCCGCGCAAAAAAGAAATAACAATCATAACCTGTTGAACTGGATCACCAGAGGAGCGAGGTTTCAAGGCCAGAAATAATTTACAATTATTTTTGAAACTCAGAAACTTAGTTCTATCTCCAAAAAACAAATCAGGAATAGGAATTCTTGGTTCCAACATAGCTTTCTGATCAATAGTGTCTTGAATCTTTTGTACTCTTGCCGAGAGCTGATCCACAAATGAAGACAGACTTCTAATGTCCATCGCTACACCTGTGTACTGAACCACCCAAATGTCTAGGGGAAAAAAAAAGGCAAAACACAGTGCAAAGAAAAAAAAATAGTCTCAGAACTTCTTTTTTCCCTCTATTGAGAATCATTAGTACTTTGGGCTTCCTGTACTGTTGTGAAAGGCAATTCAGTACTACAATGGACATAGCGGTCAGAGCACATACAGTGATCTGACAATAACCCAAAATCATAGAACGAGCTCTGAGACGTGGGAACTCTGCAGACCGCAATCCCTAATCCTCTCCAAACAACACTAGAGGCAGCCGTGGATTGCGCCTAACTCTGCCTATGCAACTCGGCACAGCCTGAGAAACTAACTAGCCTGAAGATAGAAAATAAACCTACCTTGCCTCAGAGAAATACCCCAAAGGAAAAGGCAGCCCCCCACATATAATGACTGTGAGTTAAGATGAAAAGACAAACGTAGAGATGAAATAGATTCAGCAAAGTGAGGCCCGACTTGCTTAACAGATCGAGGATAGAAAAGGTAACTTTGCGGTCTACACAAAACCCTAAAGAAAACCACGCAAAGGGGGCAAAAAGACCCTCCGTACCGAACTAACGGCACGGAGGTACACCCTTTGCGTCCCAGAGCTTCCAGCAACAAATTAGACAAGCTGGACAGAAAAAATAGCAAACAAATAGCAAAGAAGAACTTAGCTATGCAGAGCAGCAGGCCGCAGGAATGATCCAGGGAAAAGCAAGTCCAACACTGGAACATTGACAGGAAGCCAGGATCAAAGCATTAGGTGGAGTTAAGTAGAGAAGCACCTAACGACCTCACCAGATCACCTGAGGGAGGAAACTCAGAAGCCGCAGTACCACTTCCCTCCACCAACAGAAGCTCACAGAGAGAAACAGCCGAAGTACCACTTGTGACCACAGGAGGGAGTCTGCCACAGAATTCACAACACCCACCTCTCAGTGCTGAGCTGTCTATGCAGTGATTGACTGCTCAGTGGTCTAGCCTGGCGCAGGGGCGTGCTGAGAGGTCTATTTTTTAATTGACAACTGGACTGTCCAATCTGAGACTGGGAGTTGCTGAGCTCTCCTCAGGTGCTGAGTTTCCATAATTGCTCAGCTATTTATCTGAGCTGGCAGTCCCAGATAGTTTTCAGCCGTAGCTTTGACTAAGTGTGGTTTGTTCCTTTGTATTCTGTATTTTACTCATTGATATATCGCTGCCTGATCTTGGACCTCATTCTAACCCTTCGTCTGTTCAACTCCTTTGCTCTGATCCGCTATCCTTCTGGTATTGCACTCGAGCCATGACCTGACTCTTCCCTGTGTTTATGGCATACCCTTCTGGCTTTTGACCTCGGACACCTCGACAATCCTGACTCAGCGTCACATTGGGCAGATATTTAGGTGCTCAAGCAAATTACACACAAATTAATTGACAAGTGTCCATCATAGTCACAGTTTTTTTTTCTTTTTTAAATTAGAGAAGTCCAATTCTCTAAAGTATTGCGGAGTTTAAATCTTTTATCCGAGCTCCCATTTATGTTCACTTTTTCTAAATTGGCTAATATTTGAGACCATAGATAGAACAATTTTGATGAAGTGTGCATCGAGGAGGAGAGGTCTAGTGAATGTACATGAGCAAAAAGAGGGCTAGTGTTGTGTATAAACATTAGCTCAACCTTCAAAGGGGAGTAGGCTAAAATGAGATCATAGTTTTATTATAGTAGAATTTATGACGTTAGAAGAAACGCTGCTGTCTTTTTTGCTCTTAAGAAACTTTAAATTTTCTCTAAAGAGTCTAGTAACTATGGCACTCCTGTAGATGGTTCCCAAGTAGGACCCTATCCCATGTAAATCTTGTAGAAAACTTGGCACTCAGGTAAATGTTTTAAGCAATTTTATTTTGTGCAGGCAATCCAAAAATACACTGCTGCAGCATATGATGCATATCCTGAGCATTCGTTTCTGCCTGTAACCCTGTGCACAATGCAATCTGTCTCACTGATGAAGGTCATTGTAGGACCGAAACGTTTCTTTATTTTTGGATTGCTTGCACAAAATACAATTATCTTCTTACAACATTTACCAGAGTACATAAACAGGTTCCACTGATACATATTAATCAAAATAGCAAGTCATGTGCCCATAAAGGGTCAACATGGACATACATTAAGGACACTCCACAAACATAAATCCTACAACTAACTCATGGAGCAAACAATCCAAAACTCATGTGAGTAAAATATACAAAATTTTATTCTCTACATATAGATATACAATAATATACAGACTAAAAGAGGCAAGGTACATCCAGAGCTCATATGTGTAGGACAACCACCATTGAAGCAGCAGGATGGAATAAACCAATACACTATATAAGCAGTATCACCCAGCAATTCTATTCATCTAAAATCTATTTTAAAAGTGCATAATGCCAATCAAAAAACGGGGCAAAAATAATTCCTAGGCACTCTCAGTACAATTATTTATCAGGCACAAATACGTACATAGCCAAAGAGAGCACACAATCAGAAAATGCAGGTCTTACCCATCAGTCTCTGCCAATGTGTGTCCTAATTGCAGCCCCGACTCGCGTTTCGCGTGGGCTTCCTTGGGGGGCTGTCAAGCCACTCTCCGACCATATTACCATGACTTTGTAAAAAAATTCACTGCACCTTGAAAAGTCCTGTTTCATTAGTACCGGTAAATTTCCCATCTTTATTTTGCAAAGAGCGTTACCATCTGCATGAATGATAAGCACTTCATTACCTGCATATTATTTGCCAGACTAGACAATAGTAGGTAACACTTGAGTCCAACGTAGACCTCTAAGCGTATGTGCACACGTTGCGGATTTGGCTACGGATCCGCAGTGGATTTCCATGCATGCTATGTACAGTACCATGTAAACCTATGGAAAACAAAATCCGCTGTGCACATGCTGCAGAAAATTCCGCTCTGAAACGCAGCGGTTTATTTTCCGCAGCGGTTTATTTTCCGCAGCATGTCAATTCTTTGTGTGCGGAATCCGCAGCGTTTTACATGTTTTATTCCATTATAGGAATCTGCAGGTGTTAAAACGCATGTGAAATCCACACAAAATCTGCAGGTAAAACGCAGGTCATTTTACCCTTCAGATTCTGCAGAATCTGCACAGACAAATCCGCAATGGAATTCGCAACGTGTGCACATACCTTAAAACCTTTCTAAAAAACAGACACTTGCGGCATACCCAAATTAAGACCTTCAGGACGCCTGTCTGCTCTCCATTCTGCCCAGAAAGCATACAGGTATCCTAATATAAAATACACTTTTGACTGAATGGGACCCGAAAGTCAAAATTAAACACCAATAAACCACTAAATATCCTATATTTAAAACAACCAGGAATCCTAAATTATCTAAAGCCTAGAACCCTTTATTTACCAATTCTGGATGAATGTATCCTTGAAAACACGTTGAATTCCAACCACCCAAAACTTTAACCTCACTAGCTGACATACCGCAGGCATCTGCCTTAGTAGCCACCCCTATCCTGAACGAGTGCCTACCAAATTCAGCCAGAACTAGACCTAGTTCCTTAATACCTGCTTTGAATATTGCTGAAAACTGGTATCTAGTCAATGGTAAATTATCTCTATGCAAAAGAAAAACTTCACCACAACTCCTCACCATCGTATACTCCTAAATCATCCTTACCGGCAAAATTCTATCAGTGAATCCTTAACCTATTCACGACATGCGCAGTACACGTACAGTGCATGTCGGGTCTCTCCCTTTGATGTGGGCTCTGGCGCTGACAGCCGCGGGTGGAACCGCGATCCTGACAGAAGCGTTTCATGTGTTCACACTGGAAGCACGTCACTAATCCGCTGAATCCCTGCTCTATGTAACACAAGCGATCGAATGGAGACTATTAAAGAATGTAAAAGTAAAAAATTTTTAAAAAAATATAAAAGTTTAAACCCCCATTCGAAATAAAACAATTTAAAAAAAAAAAAACCACATGATTTTGCTCGTCCCCAGATCCAAAAAAAAAGGCAGATATTCAATTCATTGCTCTCTCTTCTGTTATGATCTAGCATACTAGAGGAGAGAGAAATGGGATCCCCCGAGGACCCCGGGTGCCATTCCTGGACCCTCCTGCTCCGTCCCCCGGCCCCCTGCGTCATCTTCCTGGAGCAAAATGGCGGGAGCATGCGCAGTGCACCCACTGAGATTTGCCGGCTAGTACCTGACAACAGTACAAGATTTTTCCTATTGGTTCATTTTGATCACTGTGATAGGGTCTATAAAATAAAATAAAAAAAACGATATAAGTGATAATCAACACCCCTATAACAAGTTCAGCCCTCTTCTTCCCACACTTTTCTTAACGAGTTCATACTCCTTTGCAGTCATTGGGTATCTCCTTAACCAGGTCATACCCATTAAACCCTTAAGATTAGCCCCATACTATTTCCACTCCTCTGCCAATTTTTATAGTAGGCACTATGCATCTCCCAAACCAAGATTTGTTCAAGCTGTCAGAGAGTCAAATGTTATTTTAGTGGCAGTTTTCAACTATCACTACATCGGCAAATAGTCCCTGCTAAGATATACCTAATTTTCTAAAACCCCACTTGAACAATACTAATACACAGTGATACCTTTAACCAAACCACACTTTAAAAAAAAGATGAATATTTAGCTTACTTTTAGTAGAGAGAAAGTCTAATTGTTGATCATTTGCAGTTGCAATGAGCTGTCCGCTGTTCCTGGCAGATATAGTGTATTCCATATATCAGGATGCCAATATCCACTGTGCTGTGCTCCCATATCGAGTTGTGATAACCTGCAATGAAAAATAGACCCATTGTAATATCCCCTGATGAACCCTTGCTATTTAAAACTGAAACTGGAAAAAATGAAGGATTGTAAAATGGGTGCAAATATACCGTAGATAAAAGTATCAAATTATTAAGACGGTTATATGTTTACAATTAGGGTAGCAAAAATGGAAAGAATAAGGCTATCATTAACCCCTTCCCGACCCATGACGCCACGTAGGCGTCATGAAAGTCGGTGCCAATCCGACCCATGACGCCTATGTGGCGTCATGGGAAGATCGCGTCCCTGCAGATCGGGTGAAAGGGTTAACTCCCATTTCACCCGATCTGCAGGGACAGGGGGAGTGGTAGTTTAGCCCGGGGGGGTGGCTTCACCCCCCCGTGGCTACGATCGCTCTGATTGGCTGTTGAAAGTGAAACTGCCAATCAGAGCGATTTGTAATATTTCACCTATTATAACGGGTGAAATATTACAATCCAGCCATGGCCGATGCTGCAATATCATCGGCCATGGCTGGACATACTAATGTGCACCCACCCCACCCCACCCCACCGATCGCCCCCCCAGCCCTCCGATCTGCCCGGTACACTGCCCCGCTCCCCTCCGCCCTGTGCTCCGCTCCCCCCCCGTGCTCTTGTCCGCTCACCCCCGTGCTCCAATCACCCCCCCGTGCTCCAATATCCCCCCCTGCACTCCGATCCACCCCCCCGTGCTCCGTTCCACCCTCCCCGTGCTCCGTTCCACACCTCCTGCGCTCCGATTCAGCCCCCCATGCTCCGATCCCCCCCGTGCTGAACCCCCCCCCCCATCAAACTTACCGATCCTGCCGGGGTCCGTCCGTCTTCTCCCCGGGCGCCGCCATCTTCCAAAATGGCGGGCGCATGCGCAGTGCGCCCGCCGAATCTGCCAGCCGGCAGATTCATTCCAAAGTGCATTTTGATCACTGAGATATAATCTATCTCAGTGATCAAAATAAAAAAAATAATAAATGACCCCCCCCCCCCCCCCTTTGTCACCCCCATAGGTAGGGACAAGAAAAAAATAAAGAATTTTTTTTTTCCACTAATGTTAGAATAGGGTTAGGGGTAGGGGTAGGGTTAGGGGTAGGGTTAGGGCTAGGGCATGTGCACACGTATTCTGGTCCTCTGCGGATTTTTCCGCTGCAGATTTGATAAATCCGCAGTGCTAAACCGCTGCGGATTTACCGCGTTTTTTCTGCGCATTTCACTGCGGTTTTACAACTGCGATTTTCTATTGGAGCAGTTGTAAAACCGCTGCGGAATCCGCACAAAGAAGTGACATGCTGCGGAATGTAAACCGCTGCGTTTCCGTGCAGTTTTTCCGCAGCATGTGTACAGCGATTTTTGTTTCCCATGGGTTTGCATTGAACTGTAAACTCATGGGAAACTGCTGCGGATCCGCAGCGTTTTCCGCAGCGTGTGCACATACCTTTAGAATTAGGCTATGTGCCCACACTGCGGATTGGCCGCTGCGGATTCGCAGCAGTGTTCCATCAGGTGTACAGTACCATGTAAACCTATGGAAAACCAAATCCGCTGTGCCCATGGTGCGGAAAATACCGCGCTGAAACGCTGCGTTGTATTTTCCGCAGCATGTCAATTCTTTGTGCGGATTCCGCAGCGTTTTACACCTGTTCCTCAATAGGAATCCGCAGGTGGAATCCGCACAAAAAACACTGGAAATCCGCGGAAAATCCGCCGGTAAAACGCAGTGCCTTTTACCCGCGGATTTTTCAAAAAATGATGCTGAAAAATCTCACACGAATCCGCAACGTGGGCACATAGCCTTAGGGTTAGGGTTGGAATTAGGGTTGTGATTAGGGTTATGGCTACAGTTGGGATTAGGGTTAGGGGTGTGGGGGGGTTAGTGTTGGAGGTAGAATTGAGGGGTTACCACTGTTTAGGCACATCAGGGGTCTCCAAACGCAACATGGCGCCACCATTGATTCCAGCCAATCTCGTATTCAAAAAGTCAAATGGTGCTCCCTCAATTCTGAGCCCCGACGTGTGCCCAAACAGTGGTTTACCCCCACATATGGGGTACCAGCATACTCAGGATAAACTGCGCAACAATTACTGGGGTCCAATTTATCCTGTTACCCTTGTGAAAATAAAAAAATGCTTGCTAAAACATCATTTTTGAGGAAAGAAAAATGATTTTTTATTTTCACGGCTCTGCGTTGTAAACGTCTGTGAAGCACTTGGGGGTTCAAAGTGCTCACCACATATCTAGATAAGTTTCTTGGGGGGTCTAGTTTCTAAAATGGGGTCACTTGTGGGGGGTTTCTACTGTTTAGGAACACCAGGGGCTCTGCAAACGCAACGTGACGCCCGCAGACCATTCCATCAAATTCTGCATTTCAAAAGTCACTACTTCCCTTCTGAGCCCCGACGTGTGCCCAAACAGTGGTTTACCTCCACACATGGGGTATCAGCGTACTCAGGAGAAACTGGACAACAACTTTTGGGGTCCAATTTCTCCTGTAACTCTTGGGAAAATAAAAAATTCTGGGCTAAATAATTATTTTTGAGGAAAGAAAACGTATTTATTATTTTCACGGTTCTGCATTACAAACTTCTATGAAGCACTTGGGGGTTCAAAGTGCTCACCACACATCTAGATAAGTTCCTTTCGGGGTCTAGTTTACAAAATGGGGTCACTTGTGGGGGGTTTCTACTGTTTAGCCACATCAGGGGCTCTGCAAACGCAACGTGACGCCCACAGAGCATTCCATCAAAGTCTGCATTTCAAAACGTCACTACTTCACTTCCGAGCCCCGGCATGTGCCCAAACAGTGGTTTACCCCCACATATGGGGTATCAGCGTACTCAGGACAAACTGGACAACAACATTTGGGGTCAAATTTCTCCTGTTACCCTTGGGAAAATAAAAAATTGCAGGCTAAAAGATCATTTTTGAGAAAATAATTTTTTTTTTTTTTTTCATGGCTCTGCGTTATAAACTTCTGTGAATCACTTGGGGGTTCAAAGTCCTCACCACACATCTAGATTAGTTCCTTTGGGGGTCTAGTTTCCAAAATGGGGTCATTTCTGGGGGATCTCCAATGTTTAGGCACACAGGGGCTCTCCAAACGTGACATGGTGTCCGCTAATGATTGGAGCTAATTTTCCATTTTAAAAAGCCAAATGGCGTGCCTTCCCTTCCGAGCCCTGCCGTGCGCCTAAACAGTGGTTTACCCCCACATATGGGGTATCAGCGTACTCAGGACAAACTGGACAACAACATTTGGGGTCCAATTTCTCCTATTACCCTTGGCAAAATAGTAAATTCCAGGCTAAAAAATCATTTTTGAGGAAAGAAAAATTATTTTTTATTTTCATGGCTCTGCGTTATTAACTTCTGTGAAGCACCTGGGGGTTTAAAGTGCTCAATATGCATCTAGATAAGTTCCTTGGGGGGTCTAGTTTCCAAAATGGGGTCACTTGTGGGGGATATCCAATGTTTAGGCACACAGGGGCTCTCCAAACGAGACATGGTGTCCGCTAACAATTGGAGCTAATTTTCCATTCAAAAAGTCAAATGGCACGCCTTCCCTTCCGAGCCCTGCCGTGTGCCCAAACAGTAGTTACCCCCACATATGAGGTATCGGCGTACTCGGGAGAAATTGCCCAACAAATTTTATGATCCATTTTATCCTATTGCCCTTGTGAAAATGAAAAAATTGAGGCGAAAATAATTTTTTGTGTGAAAAAAAAGTACTTTTTCATTTTTACAGATCAATTTGTGAAGCACCTGAGGGTTTATAGTGCTCATTAGGCATCTAGATAAGTTCCTTGGGGGGTCTAGTTTCCACAATGGGGTCACTTGTGGGGGAGCGCCAATGTTTAGGCACACAGGGTCTCTCCAAACGCGACATGGTGTCCGCTAACGATGGAGATAATTTTTCATTCAAAAAGTCAAATGGCGCTCCTTCCCTTCCAAGCCTTACCATGTGCCCAAACAGTGGTTTACCCCTACATATGAGGTATCAGCGTACTCAGGAGAAATTGCCCAACAAATTTTAGGATCCATTTTATCCTGTTACCCATGTGAAAATGAAAAAAATTGAGGCTAAAAGAATTTTTTTGTGAAAAAAAAAGTACTTTTTCATTTTTACGGATCAATTTGTGAAGCACCTGGGGGTTCAAAATGCTCACTATGCATCTAGATAAGTTCCTTGGGGTGTCTAGTTTCCAAAATGGGGTCACTTGTGGGGGAGCTCCAATTTTTAGGCACACGGGGGCTCTCCAAACGTGACATGGTGTCCGCTAAAGAGTGGAGCCAATTTTTTATTCAAAAAATCAAATGGCGCTCCTTCCCTTCCAAGCCCTGCCGTGCGCCCAAACAGTGGTTTACCCCCACATATGAGGTATCAGCGTACTCAGGACAAATTGGACAACAACTTTCGTGGTTCAGTTTCTCCTTTTACCATTGGGAAAATAAAAAAAATTGTTGCTAAAAGATAATTTTTGTGACTAAAAAGTGAAATGTTAATTTTTTCCTTCCATGTTTCTTCTGCTGCTGTGAAGTACCTGAAGGGTTAATAAACTTCTTGAATGTGGTTTTGAGTACCTTGAGGAGTGCAGTTTTTAGAATGGTGTCACTTTTGGGTATTTTCAGCCATATAGACCCCTCAAACTGACTTCAAATGTGAGGTGGTCCCTAAAAAAATGGTTTTGTAAATTTCGTTGTAAAAATGAGAAATCGCTGGTCAAATTTTAACCCTTATAACTTCCTAGCAAAAAAAAATTTTGTTTCCAAAATTGTGCTGATGTAAAGTATACATGTGGGAAATGTTATTTATTAACTATTTTGTGTCACATAACTCTCTAGTTTAACAGAATAAAAATTCAAAATGTGAAAATTGCGAAATTTTCAAAATTTTCGCCAAATTTCCGTTTTTATCACAAATAAACGGACAATTTATTGACCTAAATTTACCACTAACATGAAGCCCAATATGTCATGAAAAAACAGTCTCAGAACCGCTAGGATCCGTTGAAGCGTTCCTGAGTTATTACCTCATAAAGGGACACTGGTCAGAATTGCAAAAAACGGCATGGTCTTTAAGGTCAAAATAGGCTGGGTCATGAAGGGGTTAAGGACACATTATATCTGATCGTGACTGGGAGTGATCAACACTTAAGCTAACTTTCTACTAAATGTAAGCAAAATATTCACCTATCTTTGCAAAGTGTAGTTTAGGTAAATATATCATTGTTTTTTTTTACTGAATTTTTTTTTTTTTTTTTTTTAGTAAATGTATTAAAGGGAACTTGTCAGCTGATACATGCTGCGCAAAATGCGGGCAGAATCTCAGTCAATGGCTGTAGTATCCCTGTTAAGCACGTTTGTCAGTGAAATGCTGCAGCATTTCAGAGATATACATGCTTTTAATAGCTGATGAGGACCGAGCAGCACCGTGCACTAGTCGTACACGCAGCTCCCTGGCAGCTTCTCCCTGCCCGCTGACACTGACTGGCAAGCCTCTGGCTATATGCGCACACAGACAGAGACTTGTCAGTCACTGTCAGTGGGCAAGGAGAAGCTATTAAAGGCATGTTTATCTCTGAAATGCAGCAGTGTTTCACAAACAAGCATGCATGGCTGGGATACTACAGCCAGTAGCTGATACATGCCCACAGTTTGTGCAGTATGTATCAGCTGACAGGTTCCCTTTAAAAGGTATATTTTAATATACCTTTTTACGCACACAACATTTGCATGTTGTGATTTGCATGGGTTTTCTCCCACACTCAAAAGACATACTGCTAGGGAATTTAGATTGTGAGGTCCAAAGGGGTGAGTGATAGGTTGTAGTGTCGGCATGTCTATCCTCTGCCTCCATTCCCTGGCAGAGGCGCTGACTCACTCACCACCCCCATCCCGTACTTCCTCCTTCCTCTCCTGCTGCTGATGTACAGGGTATGCGCACAGTGCTCAGATCCCCGGGCACTGTGCTTAGGGCACGCGCTCCCTCCTTACAGGGGCCACGTGCACACCATCATAAAGTACTTGGAGACAAGTACTATTTAAGGCACCTCCACCTGCATGGAGGTGCCTGTATAATGTAGTTTGTTTCAAACGTGCTTGCTAGTTCTCAGGTGTCAGTGCTCGTATCCCAGTATATCTGCCCTGTATGTCAGCCCTCCTGCCTGTCTATCAGCTGTGCCCTCCTGCATGTCTATCATCCGTGTTTACCTATCTGCCGTGCCCCCTTGCCTGTCTGTATCAGTGGTGGCCAACTGCACCTGCCACCATGATGTGTCCATTGTGCCAGTCACGGTACCAGCCAGTACTTGCTAAATCTACCATTCCTGGATGTTTTTTTTCTGCTGTCCCTTGAGGGTTAAGCTGCCATCTACCCGAGGTCAGTCCTGGTGTAGCACCGGGTTCTGTCTCCCTCGTCCCTCCTCAGATCGCAGTATCGCGAGCTGCCATACATCCAAGGTTGAACTCCTCCATCTCAGACTTGTAACTGGAGAAGAAGGACCAACAGGACAAGATCCTATCCTATCTGCGGACAGATGCAGTTAATATCCATCTTGACACGATAACACCAGCCGCCCAGTTAACTACTTCCTCGCCCAGACCCTGATACCTCATGCATGGCCATGGCTGACTGCTGCTGTGCCATTCTAAAATGTCTACTGTGGGTCAATTGATGCCACTTTTCCTCTGGTCTGCACCTAATTTTTGGAAATGTTTGGACTCCAAGTTGGGTTTCCTTCATGTGTGTTGCCTGAATTTGTCAGTCCTCTCAGAGCACCAGGTCTGCAAGTGTCACTCATCCAAATGTTACTGATCAATGTTTCAGCTAGAAATGCTAGTCCAAGCCCTGTCCCATGCATATAAGCTGTGCAATTATACTATATGTACTCTGGGTCAATTGATGCCACTTTTTCTGGTGTCTGACCCTAATTTAAGCTGTTTGGGAAGCTTTTTGGCCTTCCTTAAGGTGTTGTCTATATGTTTGGTTTTGCCTCCCTTTGATTTCAATGGGGTTTGGCTATGTTCGACCAACTGTTCAGCGAACATTGAGGCGTTCGCTAAACTGAAGCGAACCTTGAAAGGTTCGCTCATTTCTAGTGATGAGTGAACATGCTTGGTTAAGGCGTTATCTCAGTTTGCTCAGATGCTAACCAAGGGTCTTCGGTATGCTCTAATAATATATTTGACTCTCTGCCCCTGCTTGTCTGGTGGCTGTTCGATAGTCGCAACACATGCAGGTATTATCCAACAAACAGGCAATCTCCGCACGTGTTATGACTATCGAATAGCCACGAGACATGCAGGAGCGGGAACTTGAACATATTATTCGAGCACAATGAAGTCACTCAGCACCCGAGCATGGTCGGATAACGCCTTATCTGAACAGGTTTACTCATCACTAATGATAACGCGTTTTCCTCGGACAACTTCTTTAATGTCCACAATTTACAGTACTTAAGTTCATCTATATTTTATTCATAATCCACGAGTAAGGACATGGCTAGATTTCAGAAGAGTTCTTTACCTCTCTTTGCAAGTATAATGTGGTCAATCTATGTGTGACCTATATGACATGTCCTTCCGATATAACGGAGGTTTGTTGTCCACTTCCATAACTGTAGAAAATAATATTTTTTGCAAGACATACCAAATTTTAGTTTTAAATTCCTTAACATTACGATTTTTTTTCCCATCCAATTGTGTAAAATTCTCCAAATCTATCCACAGATCCAAAAACTCTAACTACAGAGATCTGATGAAGCTATCAAGAGTTGTTTAAAGCCCTGAGGTCAGTAATGCCCAACTTCCAGTCCTCATGCTCCTGATGTGTAGCCCCCAGGGGATGACAGATTCATATGATACAGCGGCCTACCTCAGAATTAAACATTAGTGCTCTGGCCAAGCATGAAGAACAGAAAGGATACCTTGCTTACTGCATCTGCTATTTAAACCTATTCACACTCTTTCCATGCAATTGGTGCCTGCCTACTAATGTTGCTTCTGTTAGCTAATTTTTTGAGCATCAAAATCTAACCAAAAACCTGGTTGCCCAAATCCTCTGTTGCTATAGGCAACCATTCACTCTATTGGAATTGTAAATCTAGTCTACATCTGAATAGGGGTAAAATTAAATTATGCCTACATCCAGAGCCCAGCAGCGTGTGAATTTTCTTTGGTTAATGCAGACACCTAATTTGCAGTGAGATTCTGCTGCAAAGATCACATTCTTTTTTTTTTATCTAGAGGCACTGAATTTGGTGCTTCAGGACTTGATCCAAAACAGCATTAAATAGAAAATGATGCTTTCTTTATTTTTCTCTTTATTTTTTTTTTTATATATATATTTTTTTATATAGCGCTAACATATTCCGCAGTGCTTTACAGGTTGCACACATTCTCATCGCTGTCCCCATTTGGGCTCACAATCTAAATTCCCTATCAGTATGTATTTGGAATGTGGGAGGAAACCGGAGTGCCCGAAGGAAACCCACGCAAACACGGAGAGAACATACAAACTCTTTGCAGATGTTGTCCTTGGTGGGGTTTGAACCCAGGACTCCAGCGCTGCAAGGCCGCTGTGCTAACCACTGCGCCACCGTGCTGCCTTATTATTACATTATTATTATATTACTAGATGGCAGCCCGATTCTAAAGAATCGGGAGTCTAGAATCCATATATACTTTATTTATTCAAATGTAAGAATAATACAATTAATAAATAATAGTAAGAAAGAACAAAAATAATAGGCAGTATATGGAGAAAACACCAAACAAAAGTTCAAAATTGGTGTGAAAATGTCACTGAACCACTTCACAACTAAATATATATAGTTTTGGTAAATGGTATTATCATTTTTTTGACGAAATTCGACAGGAGCTTGAAGAGCAACGTCACTGGGCCCGCCTCCACGCAGTAGAAACTTGCTGTGAGGTAAAAATTCAAAAATCACACCAAAATGGCGGGCGGAGTGTGTCACAGTACGGCACGTTTCTGATTGGTCGCTCGCAGCAGGCGGCAACCAATCAGACACTGGACACTGTTGACGTCACTTATCTCCGGACATTAGCTCCGGACATTAGCTCCGGACATTAGCTCCGGACAAAGCCACGGAAGTTGGCACAAATTGCAGGAAGTAGTATTCTAGGCAATTAATCTCCGGACATTAGCTCCGGACATTAGCTCCGGACATTAGCTCCGGACATTAGCTCCGGACATTAGCTCCGGACAAAGCCACGGAAGTTGGCACAAATTGCAGGAAGTAGTATTCTAGGCAATTAAGCTCCGGACATTAGCTCCGGACATTAGCTCCGGACAAAGCCACGGAAGTTGGCACAAATTGCAGGAAGTAGTATTCTAGGCAATTAATCTCCGGACATTAGCTCCGGACATTAGCTCCGGACAAAGCCACGGAAGTTGGCACAAATTGCAGGAAGTAGTATTCTAGGCAATTATATATTAGATTGCACCTTGTTTCCTCTAGAAGCAGTTATAATAGAAGCAGTTATAAAACCCCTCTAACAATAGGGCAGCACGGTGGCTCAGTGGATAGTACTGCAGTCTTGCAGCGCTGGAGTCCTGGGTCCTAATTCCACCTTGGACAACATCTTCAAGGAGTTTGCATGTTCTCCCCGTGTTTGCGTGGGTTTCCTCCGGGTTCTCCGGTTTCCTCCCACATTCCAAAGACATACTGATAGGAATTTAGATTGTGAGCCCCAACAGGGACAGCGATGATAATGTGTGCAAACTGTAAAGCGCTGCGGAATATGTTATGTTATGGCTGGCAATCAGGCAACACAGCGTGCAGTAATCAGCGCACATACAGAGATCTGGCAAAAACCCAAAACAATAGGACGAGCTCTGAGACGTGGAATCTCTGTAGACTGCAGTACCTGAACTGTCCTCACACAACTGGAAGCAGCAGTGGATTGCGCCTATCACTACCTATGCAACTCGGCACTGCCTGAGGAGCTGACTAGCCTGAAGATAGAAATACAAGCCTGACTTACCTCAGAGAAATACCCCAAAGGAATAGGCAGCCCCCACATATAATGACTGTTAGCAAGATGAAAAGACAAACGTAGGAATGAAATAGATTCAGCAAAGTGAGGCCCGATATTCTAGACAGAGCGAGGATAGCAAAGAGAACTATGCAGTCTACAAAAAACCCTAAAACGAAAACCACGCAAAGGGGCAAAAAAGACCCACCGTGCCGAACTAACAGCACGGCGGTGCACCCCTTTGCTTCTCAGAGCTTCCAGCAAAAGATAATAACAAGCTGGACAGAAAAAACAGAAAACAAACTAGAAGCACTTATCTAGCAGAGCAGCAGGCCCAAGGAAAGATGCAGTAGCTCAGATCCAACACTGGAACATTGACAAGGAGCAAGGAAGACAGACTCAGGTGGAGCTAAATAGCAAGGCAGCCAACGAGCTCACTAAAACACCTGAGGGAGGACGCCCAGAGACTGCAATACCACTTGTGACCACAGAATTCACAACAGTACCCCCCCCTTGAGGAGGGGTCACCGAACCCTCACCAGAACCCCCAGGCCGACCAGGATGAGCCACATGAAAGACACGAACAAGATCTGGGGCATGGACATCAGAGGCAAAAACCCAGGAATTATCTTCCTGAGCATAACCCTTCCATTTGACCAGATACTGGAGTTTCCGTCTAGAGACACGAGAATCCAAAATCTTCTCCACAATATACTCCAATTCCCCCTCCACCAAAACAGGGGCAGGAGGCTCCACAGATGGAACCATAGGTGCCACGTATCTCCTCAACAACGACCTATGGAATACATTATGTATGGAAAAGGAGTCTGGGAGGGTCAGACGAAAAGACACCGGATTGAGAATCTCAGAAATCCTATACGGACCAATAAAACGAGGTTTAAATTTAGGAGAGGAAACCTTCATAGGTATATGACGAGAAGATAACCAAACCAGATCCCCAACACGAAGTCGGGGTCCCACACGGCGTCTGCGATTAGCGAAAAGCTGAGCCTTCTCCTGGGACAAGGTCAAATTGTCCACTACCTGAGTCCAGATCTGCTGCAACCTGTCCACCACATAATCCACACCAGGACAGTCCGAAGACTCAACCTGTCCTGAAGAGAAACGAGGATGGAACCCAGAATTGCAGAAAAATGGAGAGACCAAGGTAGCCGAGCTGGCCCGATTATTAAGGGCGAACTCAGCCAACGGCAAAAATGACACCCAATCATCCTGGTCAGCGGAAACAAAACATCTCAGATATGTCTCCAAGGTCTGATTGGTTCGTTCGGTCTGGCCATTAGTCTGAGGATGGAAGGCCGAGGAAAAAGATAGGTCAATGCCCATCCTACCACAAAAGGCTCGCCAGAACCTTGAGACAAACTGGGAACCTCTGTCAGAAACAATATTCTCAGGAATGCCATGTAAACGAACCACATGCTGGAAGAACAAAGGCACCAAATCAGAGGAGGAAGGCAATTTAACCAAGGGCACCAGATGGACCATTTTAGAAAAGCGATCACAGACCACCCAAATGACAGACATCTTTTGAGAAACGGGAAGGTCAGAAATGAAATCCATCGAAATATGTGTCCAAGGCCTCTTCGGGACCGGCAAGGGCAAAAGCAACCCACTGGCACGTGAACAGCAGGGCTTAGCCCTAGCACAAATTCCACAGGACTGCACAAAAGCACGCACATCCCGCGACAGAGACGGCCACCAAAAGGATCTAGCAACCAACTCCCTGGTACCAAAGATTCCTGGATGACCGGCCAGCACCGAACAATGAAGTTCAGAGATAACTTTACTAGTCCACCTATCAGGGACGAACAGTTTCTCGGCCGGACAACGATCAGGTTTATTAGCCTGAAATTTCTGCAACACTCTCCGCAAATCAGGGGAGATGGCAGACACAATGACTCCTTCCTTGAGGATACTCGCCGGCTCAGATAACCCCGGAGAGTCGGGCACAAAACTCCTAGACAGAGCATCCGCCTTCACATTTTTAGAGCCCGGAAGGTATGAAATCACAAAATCAAAACGAGCAAAAAATAACGACCAACGGGCCTGTCTAGGATTCAAGCGCTTGGCAGACTCAAGATAAGTAAGGTTCTTATGATCAGTCAAAACCACCACGCGATGCTTAGCACCCTCAAGCCAATGACGCCACTCCTCGAATGCCCACTTCATGGCCAGCAACTCTCGGTTGCCCACATCATAATTACGCTCAGCAGCAGAAAATTTCCTGGAAAAGAAAGCACATGGTTTGAACACTGAGCAACCAGAACCTCTCTGTGACAAAACCGCCCCTGCACCAATCTCAGAAGCATCAACCTCGACCTGGAACGGAAGAGAAACATCAGGTTGACACAACACAGGGGCACAGCAAAAACGACGCTTCAACTCCTGAAAAGCTTCCACGGCAGCAGAAGACCAATTAACCAAATCAGCACCCTTCTTGGTCAAATCGGTCAATGGTCTGGCAATGCTAGAAAAATTACAGATGAAGCGACGATAAAAATTAGCAAAGCCCAGGAATTTCTGCAAACTTTTTAGAGATGTCGGCTGAGTCCAATCCTGGATGGCCTGAACCTTAACCGGATCCATCTCGATAGTAGAAGGGGAAAAGATGAACCCCAAAAATGAAACTTTCTGCACACCGAAGAGACACTTTGATCCCTTCACAAACAAGGAATTAGCACGCAGTACCTGGAAAACCATTCTGACTTGCTTTACATGAGACTCCCAATCATCTGAGAAGATCAAAATGTCATCCAAGTAAACAATCAAGAATTTATCCAGATACTCACGAAAAATGTCATGCATAAAAGACTGAAAAACAGATGGAGCATTGGCAAGTCCGAACGGCATCACCAGATACTCAAAATGACCCTCGGGCGTATTAAATGCCGTTTTCCATTCATCTCCCTGCCTGATTCTCACCAGATTATACGCACCACGAAGATCAATCTTAGTAAACCAACTAGCCCCCTTAATCCGAGCAAACAAGTCAGAAATCAATGGCAAGGGATACTGAAACTTAACAGTGATCTTATTAAGAAGGCGGTAATCAATACACGGTCTTAGCGAACCATCCTTCTTGGCTACAAAAAAGAACCCTGCTCCCAATGGTGACGACGATGGGCGAATATGTCCCTTCTCCAGGGACTCCTTCACATAACTGCGCATAGCGGTGTGTTCAGGTACGGACAAATTAAATAAACGACCCTTAGGGAATTTACTACCAGGAATCAAATCGATAGCACAATCACAATTCCTATGCGGAGGAAGGGCATCAGACTTGGACTCTTCAAATACATCCTGAAAGTCCGACAAGAACTCTGGGATGTCAGAAGGAATGGATGACGAAATAGACAAAAATGGAACATCACCATGTACTCCCTGACAACCCCAGCTGGTTACCGACATAGAGTTCCAATCCAATACTGGATTATGGGTTTGTAGCCATGGCAACCCCAACACGACCACATCATGCAAATTATGCAGTACCAAAAAGCGAATAACTTCCTGATGTGCAGGAGCCATGCACATGGTCAGCTGGGCCCAGTACTGAGGCTTATTCTTGGCCAGAGGTGTAGCATCAATTCCTCTCAACGGAATAGGACACCGCAAAGGCTCCAAGAAAAATCCACAACGTTTAGCATAATCCAAATCCATCAGATTCAGGGCAGCGCCTGAATCCACAAACGCCATGACAGAATATGATGACAAAGAGCACATTAAGGTAATGGACAAAAGGAATTTGGACTGTACAGTACCAATAACGGCAGAGCTATCGAACCGTCTAGTGCGTTTAGGACAATTAGAAATAGCATGAGTAGAATCACCACAATAGAAACACAGTCTGTTCAGACGTCTGTGTTCGTGCCGTTCTACTTTAGTCATAGTCCTGTTGCACTGCATAGGCTCAGGCTTACTCTCAGACAATACCGCCAGATGGTGCACAGATTTACGCTCGCGCAAGCGACGACCGATCTGAATGGCCAAGGACATAGACTCATTCAAACCAGCAGGCATAGGAAATCCCACCATTACATCCTTAAGAGCTTCAGAGAGACCCTTTCTGAACAAAGCCGCTAGTGCAGATTCATTCCACAGAGTGAGTACTGACCATTTTCTAAATTTCTGACAATATAGTTCTACATCATCCTGACCCTGGCATAAAGCCAGCAGATTTTTCTCAGCTTGATCCACTGAATTAGGCTCATCGTAAAGCAATCCCAGCGCCTGGAAAAATGCATCAATATTACTCAATGCAGAATCTCCTGGTGCAAGAGAAAACGCCCAGTCCTGTGGGTCGCCACGCAAAAAAGAAATAATAATCAAAACCTGTTGAATAGGATTACCAGAAGAATGAGGTTTCAAGGCCAAAAATAGCTTACAATTATTTCTGAAGCTCAGGAACTTAGTTCTGTCACCAAAAAACAAATCAGGAATCGGAATTCTTGGTTCTAGCATCGATTTCTGATCAATAGTATCTTGAATCTTTTGTACATTTACAACGAGATTATCCATTGAGGAGCACAGAGCCTGAATATCCATGTCCACAGCTGTGTCCTGAAGCACTCTAATGTCTAGGGGAAAAAAAAGACTGAAGACAGAGCTAAGAAAAAAAAATGATGTCAGGATTTCTTTTTTCCCTCTATTGGAAATCATTGAATCGGCTCCTTGTACTGTTATGGCTGGCAATCAGGCAACACAGCGTGCAGTAATCAGCGCACATACAGAGATCTGGCAAAAACCCAAAACAATAGGACGAGCTCTGAGACGTGGAATCTCTGTAGACTGCAGTACCTGAACTGTCCTCACACAACTGGAAGCAGCAGTGGATTGCGCCTATCACTACCTATGCAACTCGGCACTGCCTGAGGAGCTGACTAGCCTGAAGATAGAAATACAAGCCTGACTTACCTCAGAGAAATACCCCAAAGGAATAGGCAGCCCCCACATATAATGACTGTTAGCAAGATGAAAAGACAAACGTAGGAATGAAATAGATTCAGCAAAGTGAGGCCCGATATTCTAGACAGAGCGAGGATAGCAAAGAGAACTATGCAGTCTACAAAAAACCCTAAAACGAAAACCACGCAAAGGGGCAAAAAAGACCCACCGTGCCGAACTAACAGCACGGCGGTGCACCCCTTTGCTTCTCAGAGCTTCCAGCAAAAGATAATAACAAGCTGGACAGAAAAAACAGAAAACAAACTAGAAGCACTTATCTAGCAGAGCAGCAGGCCCAAGGAAAGATGCAGTAGCTCAGATCCAACACTGGAACATTGACAAGGAGCAAGGAAGACAGACTCAGGTGGAGCTAAATAGCAAGGCAGCCAACGAGCTCACTAAAACACCTGAGGGAGGACGCCCAGAGACTGCAATACCACTTGTGACCACAGAATTCACAACAATGTTAGCACTATATAAAAAGATTATTATTATTAATAGCAAGGTAGCGCACTATCACCTCTATATACCTGAATGAACTGTTGAGGGTAAGGGCTCATGCAGATGTCTGTGGATCTCCAGCCACTAATGCATGCTGGCTGCAATATTGGATTGAAGTTCATTCTCTGTCCTCTGTAGTACACGCCTGCGCAGGCAGTGGCGTAGGAAGGGGGGTGCGGGGGGGGCGGTCCGCCCCGGGCGGCACAATGCTGGGGGCGGCCGGCGCTGCAGAAGAAGATTAAAAAAAAAAAAAAAAAAAAAAGACGCCCCTTTAAATCTTCGGGCGGCGCCGTCCGCCGCCACGACCAGGGCCAGCTCCCCCCACCCCCGGGTCCCGCCCCCGCCCCCACCCCCCCGCTCTATACTCACCTCTCCTGGTTCCTGCGGCGCCGGCAGCTGCAGCCTCCTCTGACTCTGCGACGTCTCAGAGCAGAGGGCGCGATGACGTCACTACTGTGCGCGCCGCTCTGCCTCTCTGTCCTGAGCGTCGCAGAGCCGGAGAGACGCTGACTGCACCGGACCTGCGCTAGGAACGGGAGAGGTGAGGATTTTACTTTTTTTTTTTTTTCTTTATTTCTGACTGTCTGGGGCTGGGGCAATGCTGGAGACCATGGGGCAGAATGCTGGACACACTGGGGCAATACAGGAGACCATGGGGCAGATTGCTGGACACACTGGGGCAATGCAGGAGACTATGGGGCAGATTGCTGGACACACTGGGGCAATACTGGAGACCATGGGGCAGAATGCTGGACACACTGGGGCAATACTGGAGACCTAGGGGCAGAATGCTGGACACACTGGGGCAATACTGGAGACCATGGGGCAGAATGCTGGACACACTGGGGCAATACTGGAGACCATAGGGCAGAATGCTGGACACACTGGGGCAATACAGGAGACCATGGGGCAGATTGCTGGACACACTGGGGCAATACTGGAGACCATGGGGCAGAATGCTGGACACACTGGGGCAATACTGGAGACCATGGGGCAGAATGCTGGACACACTGGGGCAGTACAGGAGACTATGGGGCAGAATGCTGGACACTCTGAATACTGGAGACCATGGGGCAGATCTCAGGACACATTGAGGCAATGCTGGAGACCCTGGGGCAGACTTCTGGACATACTGGGGCAATACTGGAGACCATGGGGCAGATTGCTGGACACACCGGGGCAATACTGGAGACCATGGGGCAGAATGCTGGACACACTGGGGCAATACAGGAGACCATGGGGCAGATTGCTGGACACACTGGGGCAATACTGGAGACCATGGGGCAGAATGCTGGACACACTGGGGCAGTACAGGAGACTATGGGGCAGAATGCTGGACACACTGGGGCAATACTGGAGACCCTGGGGCAGATTGCTGGACACACTGGGGCAATACTGGAGACCCTGGGGCAGATTTCTGGACACATTGAGGCAATGCTGGAGACCCTGGGGCAGACTTCTGGACGCACTGGGGCAATGCTGGACACTGGGGCAGATTGCTGGACACACTGGGGGTAATATACTGGACACACTGGGGCAATGCTGGACACTGGGGGTAATATGCTGGACACACTGGGGCAGACTGCTGGACACACTGGGGAAAGGCTGGACACTGGGGCAGATTGCTGGACACACTGAGGGCAGATTGCTGGACACACTGGGGGTAATATGCTGGACATACTGGGGCAGATTGCTGGACACACTGGGGGTAATATGCTGGACACACTGGGGCAGATTGCTGGACAACATGGGGGTAATATGCTGGACACACTGGGGCAGATTGCTGGACAACATGGGGGTAATATGCTGGACACACTGGGGGCAGGACTTGAGGCATGGGCAGAATGTAGATACGGGGCATGATTGGAGACACGGGGCAGGATTGGATCATGGGGCAGGATGGATACGATGGAGGCTGGTGGGGCAGGATGGGGAGATCATATGGGGTAGAATGGATACTCATGAGGGCAGGATACGACAACATATGGCTGGAGCCAGGAATGAGATAAACGGGGCCAGGGTGGGGAATATTATTACCATAGGGGATAATTAAGGGATATTGTTACTGCAGTGATGTATTTATTTTATTTTTTGAGTATACTGTTTTAAATGGGGGGGCGGTCCTGTTACTGTGCAGAGTGACACTATATCACCTTTTTTTCTTCATGTGGTGTAATGTAGAAGTTGTGAAAAATTAAGTAATGTGTTCTGCAAGCGGAGCTCGAGATAACTGTGTTATTTCCTGCAGAAACGAGTCCTGGCTGGAAGGAATGATGGCGGTCTGTGCTGGATGAAAGATGAAGGACTTCACCTAGAGACGTCACTGGTGAGTCAGTGTTACCTATACACTGACACTATACACTGTATACTATATAGAGCTCCTGTGTATAATACCACCAGTGATCTCTGTATTACCTCTACACAGACACTGCATACTAAGTACAGATCTCCTGTGAATACTGGCACTTATGGTGATAGTATTGTGGTTTTTTTTTTTATTACTGATCAGTATTGTAGTATTCAGTCACTATGTGGTGGTAATATGTGGTCTGGAAATGGTGCGGTGGTATTTGTCCATTGTATGTAGTATTATTCGGTCACTATGTGGCCTGGTCATGGTGTGGTGGTATTAAGTCACAGGTGTGGCATGTGGGGGTGACACCATTAGGCCCAGTTTAAGTTCTACAAAACAGGAAAACCATTTTTGGTAACCTTTGTGTGTATTGAGCTGGGGGGGGGGGGGCGCCAAACTCGGGAACAGCCCCGGGCGGCAAAAGCTCTAGCTACGCCTCTGTGCGCAGGGTAATCTTGCCTTGTGCAGGCGTGTACTATGGAGGACAGAGAATGAACTTCAATCCAATATTGCAGCCAGCGGGTAAGGAAAGGGTGAATCAAACACCCGAAAACTCCACCCATATGACCCAAAACCTGTCCCGCCAAATTCAGGTGACAGGTTCCCTTTAAGTTGTCTTGCTGGAGATTTAGGGCACGGTGACACATTTTCTATTTTTCCGTATGGGTTTGGATGAGAAAAGTACTTAGCGTAATATAGCACTAGCTGAACAGATGAGATTGCCATAGGTTTAATTGACATGTTGCATGAAACAAAGCGTGTCAATTGTTTTTCCTAATATATCACAGACTTCAGCCTTTTGCAATGCAGAAGGTACGCGTAAGATCTGCAACAAAATCTTTTTCTCCAGATATTCCATGGAAAAATCTGCAACAAAATCCACATTTAGATTTTTCTCCAGGTATTCCACGTAAAAATCTGCTATGTGTGATCACAGCCAAATATACACAATACACGGACATTTTTCTGTGTATGTAGATGAGATTTGTTAAATCTTTGTCTTTGCTGTAATACGGTGCAATTTGGGACAAAAAAATATGCAGTGCATCCACCACTGGACAAAATACAGTTACTGTAGGTTACATTAGCAGCAAAAAAAATACTACAGATTTTGCAACTGATTATCTTCAGCATAAATTCACATCCATTTTGGATTTCTAATTTGCAGTGCAGGTAAATTTCCACTGCAGGTATTCTTTGCATTGTGCGGATAAAATATCTTAAAATCTTATTGCTTTGCTGCCATATCGTTTTGGTAGTGTATTATTCAGTGTTTCCCCATAACGCAACATGTTTGTTTTTTTTTAATATGGTTTATGTCTGCAATGTAATTACAGGAAAAAACACTTTAAAAACAAGAGTTTCACCTATAACATTGAAATACTACTAAGGGTATGTGCACACGATGTGGATTTTGCTGCGGATTCGCAGCAGTTTTCCATGAGTTTACAGTACAATGTAAACCTATGGGAAACGAAATCCGCAGTGCACATGCTGCGGGAAAAAAAACGCACGGAAACGCAGCGTTTTATTTTCCGCAGCATGTCAATTCTTTGTGCGGAATCCGCAGCGTTTTTACACCTGCTCCAATAGAAGACTGCAGATGTAAAACCGCAGCGGAATCTGCAATAGAAACCGCGATAAATCCGCAGGAAAAACCGCAGCGGTTTTGCACTGCGGATTTATCAAATCCGCTGCGGAAAAATCCGCAGAGGAGCTTTCTACGTGTGCACATACCCTCACTCTGCCAGTGCCATTCATCTTGTGAGAAAGCATTGAAGAACATTCCTCCTGTATCTTTTTCAGCATTTTGACACTCAAATTAAAATCTGATTCCTTTAGACAGTACAGGCCAAGTTTCAATATTCTGTGTATAACCCCAACTTCAGGGTTACTTTTCCACTTAATTGTTACATTCCTGGTTTTGGCTTACAAATACTGATGTACAATAGTGGCCAAAATACTGAACGTGTAGACCTGAAATGTTTCATTGTGTTTGATTATCACCTCCTGTGATAAGAAGGTGGAGACTGGGGAAGGTTATCCTGGAACAGATTTGCACAGAAGGAATTACAGCCATTCTGATGATTATTTGCAACTTTTGTAGTACTTGAGGATAAATGCAGTTTATCATGGACATTTGTCCTACTTCTGGACCAGCTTTTCATAAATACACCAATGTGACTGGTGAGTTGTGTCGTCACTTACTGCTTTTAATCTGAAGAGCAGACTGAACAAAATTTGTGTTGTACAGGGTATGTGCACATGCTGCGCATCCGCAGCTGCAGATTCGCAGCATTTTTCCATGAGTTTACAGTACCATGTAAACCTATGGAAAACAAAATCCGCAGTGCACATGCTGCGGAAAAAACTGAGCGGAAACACAGCGGTTTATATTCCGCAGCATGTTAATTCTTTGTGCGGATTCCGCAGCGGTTTACACCTGCTCCTCAATAGGAATCCACAGGTGTAAAACCACAGGTGGAATCCGCACAAAAACTGCAGAAAAACAGCTGTAAATCTGCGGTAATTCCACAGTAAATTCGCATTGCAGATTTCCTGCAGATTTACCAAAATCAGTGCAGAAAAATCCACACAACATTCTGCAACGTGTACACATACCCTAAATCAACATCAAATCTTTTAATGTATTTCACTTATTTTATAAAATACAGCATAATGGCTGCATTGGCTAATGCGTTGTGTCAAATCTTAAGTATATACTGAAATAGGAAAACATCTCTACACAAAAAAAAAATCATTGTCCTTGCACCTTTTTTTTTTTTTGGCTATATCTTTTTGTATTTTTGCTCCATTTTTCTCTTTTGTTTTAGGCCCTGTGTATCTTTTGCTGTTTACACCTTTTTATCATTTTGAATTTTCTTTGCTTGAAGTTGAGTAATTTATGTGGCAACCTTTTTTTTTTCATTGCTATAATATTTGCAATGTAAAAACCTCATTAGCAGAACATCTCACTTTGTAAACTGTTAAAAGGAAGCTGTCAGCAGGATTATGCATACTAACCTACAGACACTGTCAGGTCGGCGTCGTTATACTGAATAAAATGATACCTTGGCTGTTTGTTAATCTTTCTTTAGTTTTGAGTTAATGATATGCTCATGTCCTAAGGCGGGGTTCATGTAGGTGGTGCTCTGATTAAGTATTAATAATGCAGACTGCTGGCAGGTCACTGCTCCCTCACTGTCCCGCCCCCTAGTTTGCATAATGAATACCTAACATATGGAATAAAAAAAAAAAAACGCTTCTGCAGGCAGGTGCCGTCCGTGGCCCCCTCGCTGCAGCATTATCGCATGTGTACTTTGCACTTATTCCCTTTTGCAGATTTACTTGAGCAGGGTAAAAAAAAAAAGGCATTTTGAAAATGGCATCCGCTGCAGTAGCCGATATCGGTTTGTATAGAGATCCGATAGCTGATGTAGCGCCGGCGGCGCCATCTTGCTGCAGAAGAAGAAAAAACGTCCTCCACCAAGATGGCGTCGCATGCGCAATAGCAGCGGTCGGCGATCTTCTAGAGCTGCTACTGCGCTGGTGCGGGCGGCACCAGCTTGGTGGAGGACATTTTTTTTCTTCTCCAGCAAGATGGCACCGCCTGCACAACAGCAGCAGTCATTGGATTGCTATACAAACCGATAGCTGCTACTGGGCAGGCGCTGCGTGCGCCATTTTCATAATGACTTTTTTTTTCTCCTCGCTCAAGTAAATCTGCAAAAGGGAATAAGTGCAAAGTACACATGCGATTATGCTGCAGCGCGGGGGCCACGGCCAACACCTGCCTGCAGAAGCTTTTTTTTTTTTTTCATTCAGTATGTGATGGTATTCATTATGCAAACTTGGGGGCAGGTCACTGAGGGATCATCGACCAGTCGGCAGTCTGCATTATGAATACCTAATCGGAGCACCACGTACATGAACCCCGCCTTAGGACACGAGTATATCATTAACACAAAACTAAACAAAGATTAAGAGACAGCCACAAGACCAATGTCATCAACCAAGGTATCATTTTATTCAGTATAATGGCGCCGACCTGACACTGTGTGTAGGTTACTATGCACAACCCTTTTTGACAGGTTCCCTTTAGGCTATGTTCACACTTTGCGGATTTTGCTGCGGATCCGCAGCAGTTTCCCATGAGTTTACAGTACAATGTAAACCTATGGGAAACAAAAACCGCTGTGCACATGCTACGGAAAAATCCGCGCGGAAACGCAGCGGATTACATTCCGCAGCATGTCACTTCTTTTCTGCGGATTTTCACCTGCTCCAATAGGAAACTGCAGATGAAAATCCGCAGTAAAAACCGCGACGGGTTTTCACTGCGGATTTTGGAATTCTGCTGTGGAAAAATCCGCAGTGGAATCCGCAAAGTGTGAACTTAGCCTCAATGTGCTGAGAGCAAATAGTTGTGGTAAGCTTTTCTAAACAGGCTGTTAAACATGACTGCTGATTAGCTTGAATATAGTGGATTGGCGATCTTTTAATGGCCAACCTGGGCATGTATAAACACCACTTTAGCCTATCGGTTCGATTTATTAAAGCTTTTATGCCAGTATTCTGACATAAAATGCTTTGAAAAAGTCTCATAATTGTGGCCTAACTCGAGGCTGAGGCAAAACTTTGTCTTTTAAAACTGCTGCATGTCACTTTTGTCAGTGTTTTTCCAGCTTTTTTTTTTTTTTTTCACCCATAGAAAGCAATGAGTAAGTGCAAAACGCAGCAAAAACCGCAGGTAGGAAGTTGATCGGTTTTCGGGGGGGCGAGGGGGAAGGCACTGAACTGCATCAGCATGCACCTGATAAAAATGCAGAAAAAAAACTCTGCAAAACCTGCTCTTTACTGCCAAGAGAGCAGGTTTTCCCTGCAGAAAAAAAATGCAGCAAAAATGCAATATGTGAACATAGTCTTAAGTAGTTAAGTAGCTTTCCTCTAATTAGGCTCATCTGGCCACCTAATTATCATAGGTTTTTGAGATTGATTTCAGTCTTCCAAAGACCCTGATACGCAAACCATCAACCAATTTATCAGAAAAACAAAAAAATACGTCTTTATGACACTTAAATCTAATGTGGAACATGGTGAAAAGTCAAAAAGTCATCTTTAGGGTAGGTTCACACAAGTTTATTTACCGTATGTTAATTGTTCAGAGTTTCTTCCAGAAAAGTGGGATGATGTTTTTTCTTCTCACCTGTCATCAGTTTGTAGTCCATATACAATCCAGTTTCTACAGCACAATTGTAAGGTATTCATAAAAATCGGATGTTGTACTGTGGCTTCATTTTGGCATTCGAATATATATATATCTATCTATATATATATATATATATATATATATTATATATAATTTTTTTTTTTTTGTAAAGCACCCATAGACTTGAATGGGAGAGTCTTATCCGATTTTATGTCAGAATATACTGGATGCTAAGATTTTTTTTTTTTTAATTTCACATGCAGATTCGGTCAATGAAATAATAGATCATCTGCACTGTCACATTGAATAATATTAGTCTAAGTGCTGCCTGTGTTTTTTTTTTTTTTTTTTTTCTTCTTCATGGACAGCACTCGGACAAGCTTCAGGCCCAGGGGTACACAGTTTCGTATGGAAATTGTCACTTTACCAGATATAAGATTCCAGAAAGGAGGATCAGAAAATGGTCCTGTCTTTGCCATCGAGAGAAATCAAGGTGCAGACATTTCAGATTGCTTGTAGGTAAAATTTTATTCTAGCTGATTAAAAAAACAAAAACTATATATACAACGCATTTCAGCTGTTTGTCACCTTCTTCTTTAGATACCTGAAGAAGGCTACAAACAGCCAAAAAGTATTTTGTATATAGTTTTTTTTTTTTTTTTCAGTTTGAATATAACTTGACCTACAAGTAACCTGAAATTTTTGCACCCTTAATTTCTCTCAGTGGCAAAGACGGCCCCATTCCCTGGTCCTCCTTTCTGGCATCTACACTGTGGGATACTCCTGATTCAGGGTCCAATCCCTCCTCACTAGGTCGGCAGCAGTCTTTTGCAGCTACATCCATACTTCAAGCCGGAGTTGTGCCTCTGTTTGCACAACCACATCAGGTGAGCAATTTCCTATAGTTACTCACCTTCTCAATTAATTGTATCTTACTACCCTTAGATAGCGCCACGTTTTTTCTCCTTTAGGAACTTTATCACTGTTTGCAGATATAAGATTAATATTGCTAATTTGTTAAAATAAGAGGTTTAACGTAAATGACCTTCAAACATCATCCTAAAATGACTACATTACCTGCTGTCACTGCCGTTATCTGTCTAATGCCCCATTTGTTTAATCTCCAAAATGGGTACTACAGAGGCATGGATAGCTGACTGTAAAGTCGGAACCACACTTCCCCAGTATTTCTTTAGTGTAATGGATGCAGCACAATCATCATTAGGGCTAGTCCACAACAATGGAAATGTAATGGGGTGGCATTTCAGACTTTCCACTATACTCCCCATGCCTCTGTGCTGGCCATTTTTGAGATGCAGAAAACAGGGCTCCTATCAGACAGGCAATGGTGGCAGAATGGATGACATTAGGTATGGTGTCTGTTGGAGATGAGTGAATAAAATATATCAGGACCCTGGTTCAGCAGCCACATCGATATTCAATGGCTACTGAGCAGGAGACATATAGACCGCCTCCTACCTGATGACATCCCTGACTTGTTTCTGATTTCTGTGCAGACATTAGCACTAGTGATGAGCGAGTATACTCATTGCTCGGGTGATCTCTGAGTATTTGTTAGAGTGGGTGCACACGCTGCGGATTGGCTGCTGTTTTCCATGCGTTGTACAGTACCATGTAAACCTATGGAAAACAAAATCCGCAGTGCACATGGTGCGGAAAAAAACGCCCGGAAATGCAGCATTGTATTTTCTGCAGCATGTCAATTCTTTGTGTGGATTCCGCAGCTGTTTACACCTGCTCCTCAATAGGAATCCACAGGTGTAAAACCGCAGGTGGAATCCGCACAAAAACCGTGGTAACTCTGCAGTAAATCCGCAGTGTTGTTTTCCTGCGGATTTACCAAAATCAGTGCGGAAAAATCCGCACAACTTTCTGCAGCGTGTGCACATACCCTAAGGCTACTTTCACACTTACGTTGCTTTGTATCGGTCACAATGCGTCGTTTTGGGGAAAAAACGCATCCTGCAAATTAGCACAAACTTCCGTCGGTACGTCGTGCCGACGCTTTGTGACGGGCGACTACCGACGGAAATGTGAAAGTAGCCTTTAGTGTTCGGAGATTTAGTTTTCATCGCTGCAGCTGAATGATTTACGGCTGCTAGCCAGCTTGATTACATGTGGGGGTTGCCTGGTTGCTAGGGAATCCCCACATGTAATCATGCTGTCTAGTAGTCGCAAATCATTCAGCTGCTGCACGGAAAACTAAATCTCCGAACCCTAACAAATAGTTGGAGACCACCCGAGTGTGCTCGGGAAAACCCAAGCAACAAGTACACTAGCTCATCACTAATTAGCACTTTCGCTTATAGTCCTTCACTCCTCAAAGAGTTTCATGTAACGTCACAGGATCTGACAGCACAATCCTCTAGGACTATGCTCATACACTCTTAGGCTATGTGCACACGTTGCGGATTCTCTGCGGATCCGCAGCGTTTTTTGCAGTGCAGAAACGCTGCAGACCTGCAATTAATTTACAGTACAATGTAAATCAATGAGAAAAAAAAATGCTGTGCACACTTTGCGGAAAATCCGCTGCGGAAACGCTGCGGTTTAAAAGAAGTAGCATGTCACTACTTTTTTGTGAATCTGCAGCGTTTTTGTACCCATTCCATTATAGAAAATCGCAGGGGTAAAAACCGCAGCAAAAACGCACAAAAAAAACGCTGCGGAACCGCACAAAAAAACGCAGGTGCGTTTTCTGCCAGGAGAGGCAGAATCCGCACCAGAAATTCCTAAGCCTAATCCGCAACGTGTGCACACAGACTGCGATCCACTGACGTTTGCGTGAGCCCTTACCCACACTTATTCCTCACGCAATTGTTCCTACTTCCCCCAAAAGATTTACAGAGTTAACACAGGAGTTGACCGTCCACCACAGTCTTCACCAGTTAGGCAACAGCCCATACAATAATCACTTCATAAGCGCCATAGCACTGCCGGACAGCTGTTAGCGCACTTACCACTCCATGACTCTCTCTTTAGGCCTCAAGGTGCTGAGCTATCTTCCACCCCGAAGTTCAATGGTCTATTTCTTCAGAGAACACATAATTTCCACACTCCACCTCACAGCAGAGGGACATACTCCCTTTCTGATGGCCAAACCCTCTTGTTTATCCCACCAGTACAGTTCAGCACTTGACACAGCACACCATATTCTCTCCTTAATGGTGCCAAACCTCTCTATATCCCCCCCTGCAACTACCATAGTGTTGCAGCATTGCCATGCTCCGTCGCCCAACCAGCATGGGTCTATTCCTGGACTAGGTGGGATATTTCATCTACTCTGTGACTGTCCCCTGAAAGCCTCTCATTCTTTTGTCTAGGCAGCAAGATTAACAGTACATACGTAGGTGCTGTCAGGGTACAGCGCACAGCCATCTCTAGCAGTTCCATTGAAGGAATAAAGTTGAGGTGCATGTTTGGCTGCCGATACGTTCAGACTGGACTCTTGAGCGCTATTCTAGGGACCGATGGAGGATCCAGCTTTTAGACCCCCAGCAAATGGGAAGTTGTCTTATATATAGAGGTATAACGTCAAAAGTAAAGGAAAATACAAAAAAAAAGGATATATAGTTGTCTGCTGCCTGTTTTTATAGTTTGGAATGTCACTTTTCACCCTCCTTATGATGTTGTCTCATTGGTCATCGACTATCCTTTCTTATGGTCTAAATCTGCCATTTGTACCAACTTTTATCCTGTGTGTAAGGACATCTTTTCACTTGGGCACACTAAAGGTACCTTCACACTGAACAACTTAACAACGATAACGATAGCGATCCGTGACGTTGCAGCGTCCTGGATAGCGATATCGTTGTGTTTGACACGCAGCAACAATCAGGATCCTGCTGTGACATCGCTTGTCGGAGCTAGAAGGCCAGAACTTTATTTCGTCGCTGGATCACCCGCTGACATCGCTGAATCGGCGTGTGTGACGCCGATCCAGCGATGTCTTCACTGGTAACCAGGGTAAACATCGGGTTACTAAGCGCAGGGCCGCGCTTAGTAACCCGATATTTACCCTGGTTACCAGTGTAAATGTAAAAAAAAAACAAAACACTACATACTCACATTCCGGTGTCTGTTGCGTCCCCCGGAGTTCTGCTTCCCTGCACTGTGTCAGCGCCGGCTGGCCGTAAAGCACAGCGGTGACGTCACCGCTCTGCTTTATGGCTGGCGTTTACACAGTGCAGGGAAGCAGAACGCCGGGGGACGCGACAGACACCGAAATGTAAGTATGTAGTGTTTGTTTGTTTTTTAACATTTACACTGGTAACCAGGGTAAACATCGGGTTACTAAGCGCGGCCCTGCGCTTAGTAACCCGATGGTTACCCGGGGACTTCGGCATCGTTGGTCGCTGGAGAGCTGTCTGTGTGACAGCTCTCCAGCGACCACACAACGACTAAACAGCGACGCTGCAGCGATCGACATCGTTGTCTAGATCGCTGCAGCGTCGCTAAATGTGACGTTACCTTAAGCTTGTAACCTCCAATCAAAATATGGAGGTACTGAAGAAGCCCCTTGTATCTACATGCCATTCCTGTCATGGCTCTGCAGATAATGAAGCTGTAATGTAGCCAAATGCATGAACAATTAAAATCCTCTCATCCTATTGTTTTCACCGAGATAAGCGTCAGCAAATGTGCTTGGCAGTCTCTTATCTGCCTTCTTCTGTAGAAATAGCTGAACTGAATGGGTATGTTTATGAAGGAGGTGGGAAGATGGCTTCAACTTCCTTTTGTCTCGGGCAATCTTTACGATTGCAGCCATGGAAATTCTAAAAACGTATTTTACGGGTAAATCTTGATCTAATCTAATATGAATCTATAAAGTCCATTAAATATTTATTTTCAGATCTAAAGATGGATTTTTTTTTCTCGTAGGAGAGATTGACTTGTTTTACTCTGCAAGATTTTTTTTTCCGTTTCTTGTGGAATTACTTTTATATATTTTTTATTTTTTTATTTTTACCCTAAAGCTAACGTTAATATCTGTCATTATCTCAAACATTTTTATTGGCTCCGGTAGAGCTCTGGAAGGAAGCTTCGTGGGCTCATCATGTTTTAGTAATTTTGTAACCATATGCTTTCCTGACCACCACCTCTTCGTTCCGGATGTGGAGAGCCTGTCATAGCGCACACACACACACACAACGCTTTTCTATGACCCTCCCTCCCCAGGGGAGACAGACGCCAAGGGAACACAGTGAACTTGTTCCCAGGGACGCATCGGATCCAGACAGGCAGGTTTTGCTTTCATCCTATGTCAGTTCAGTAAAAGCCTCAATTAACTGCACATTAATTATTAAATCAGAACAATGCAGTCCTGGGATACAGCAGCCAGATTCTGTTACCTCGTGTGCGGATGAGGGATTGGCAGCGGTCAAGATAACACAATTTATCTTCTTTCACTGACTTAAACCCAATAAAAAAATATATTCCAAAGCCACATCCCCGTCGCTAACCTTCAGGGGAGGGTACAGAAGCGGTAGCATTAAATAACTGCGCCAAGGATAATGCAGGTGGAACAAGACAAGTCATACGGTCCAGTTTGAACGTGTCTGTCCTTATATAAAATCTCAGAATCTCTCTAAATATCTAACTATTGTTTGATTGTTATGTTTAGGGTTTTTGTGACTCTGTATATGCTCCATTCAAACTGAATATTAGATTTATGACCTATATGTAAAATTAGGTTTATCTTTGTTGCGAAACCCTAGTCAAATGCTGTTAGCCATAAAGATGTAACTATCGAATATATCATATGTGTGAGTATTTTTCCTACTTTTGGTGAGATATATTTTCCAATGCTTTTACTAGAAAGGATAAGTTTCCATCACTTTTTTTATATGTGAAAAAAGTGGCACAAGTTCTTCATAAATACGTTAATCAAACTTTTTTTTTTTTAATTAATTTCAACAGAAAATTAGTCATGTGTAGGGTTTTTTTTTTTTCAGTGTCTCTGGCAATGCTGTTTGCATACATTATTATATAAATGTCCTTAGACCTGATGTGACTGGTATACTTTTTGAAAGTTTTTCTGTCTGATATTGAAATATGCCAGATCAAGTTGGACTCATAGGGCTCCTTTTCACTTGTGTGAAATACGGCCGAGTCTCGCAGGTTAAAACCCGGCTCTGCCGCCGGCACTCCAGAGCCCTTAAAATGTTAATTTTAATAGGAGGATTATACAGCAATTTGGCCTCTAGTTTCAATCCCGTCTAAGACATATACTTAATGATGTACATTTCCTTTAAAATGTATTCATTCCCCATGAACTTTTCCACAATATTTCACGTTACACCCATAAACTGAAATGTATTTGATTGGAATTTTATGTGATCTACCAACACAATGTAGCAAGTATTTGTGGAGTGTTAAGGAAATGATACATGGATTTTACCCAAAAAAGAGCATGGACAGACAGCACCTCCAAAAATCAAACATTGATCGTGAGGTTCTTAGTTTAACATTCTGATCAAACCGTATGAAGTCCACTGACACGTCACGGCGAATCTCTCAGTGGGTCCTATCTTCTATCGCCTTAAAGGAGCGGCGTTGTGCGCAAACCACCGTCACAGCGACGATGCACCAGCAGGGCGGGTGGCCTGCTGCCTCATAGCACCCATGTTGTAAGACTAGGTCACAATGACTCCAGAGCAACAATAGCCGCAATATAGCGTGCACACCAAATGAAAGAAGTATTGAAACTCCCCTTACTCAAGCTCATGGATTTCTAAATATTAAAAAAAAATATATAAATTTGAGGTGAATTTGTATTGAGCCCCCCATAGTATGATACCCCTAAATAAAATCCTGAGTGACCAATTGCCTCCATAAGTCACATAGTTAATCGAGTCCACCTGTCAGTATTTTATTCTCAGTATAACTACAACTGTTTGTGAAGGCTTCAGAAAATTGTTAAAGAAAATTGGGGATCAAACGGTTTAATGAAAACCAAGGAACACACCATACGAGTCAGAGATAAAGTTGTGGAGAAGAATAGAGTAGGGTTAGGTTTTTAAAAAGAAAATAGCCCAAGCTATGAACATCTCACAGAGAACTGTTCAATCCATCATCCAAAAATGGAAGGAGTATGGCACATCTGCAAACCTACAAAGCCATGTCCGCACACCTAAACTGACATCCCAAGGAAGGAGAGCACTAATTAGAGAAGCAGTCAATAGGCCCATGGTCACTCTGGAGGAGCTGCAGAGATCCACAGCTCAGGTGGGAGAATTTGTCCACATGACAAGTTAGGGCTCATACTCATTTGCAAGAAAAACGGAAGAGTGTAATCAGATAAAAAATCGCATTGCAGTCCGACCAATGTTATTCAGTAGGTTTCCTCTCGTCTAATTTTTTTTTCTCAGCTGATATCAGACTGAGGGAAAAAAAAAATTGCAGCTGGCTGCTATTGTCCTCATATCTCAGATGAGACTTGCCAATGCAAGCCTATGGGTGGGAGAAAAAAAAAATCGCACAACGCTCGGACCATGCGATGCTGTCATATATTTATTTTTTTACGCACCGGTGATATACAGTTGGGGAAATAAGTATTTGATCCCTTGCTGATTTCGTAAGTTTGCCCACTGACAGACATGAACAGTCTATAATTTTAAGGGTAGGGTAATTTTAACATTGAGAGATAATATCAAAAATAAAATCCAGAAATTTAGATATAAATTTATTTGCATTTTGCAGTGAGAAATAAGTATTTGATCCCCCTGGCAAACAAGACTTAACACTTTGTGGCAAAACCCTTGTTGGCAAGCACAGCAGTCAGACGTTTTTTGTAGTTGATGATGAGGTTTGCGCACATGTCAGGAGGAATTTTGGTCCACTCCTCCTTTGGAGATCATCTCTAAATCATTAAGATTTTGAAGCTGTCGCTTGGCAACTCGGAGCTTCAACTCCCTCCATAAGTTTTCTATGGGATTAAAGTCTGGAGACTGGCTAGGCCACTCCATGACCTTAATGTGCTTTTTGAGCCACTCTTTTGTTGCCTTGGCTGTATGTTTTGGGTCATTGTCTTGCTGGAAGACCCAGCCATGACCCATTTTTAATGTCCTGGTGTAGATTAAGAGGTTGTCACTCAGGATTTTACGTTACATGGCTCTATCCATTCTTCCTCTGATGTCGTGAAGTAATCCTGTTGCCTTAGCAGAAAAACATCCTCAAAACATGTTTCCACCTCCATGCTTGACAGTGGGGACTGTGTTCTTATAGTTATAAGCAGCATTTCTCTTCCTCCAAACACAGCAAGTTGAGTTAATGCCAAAGACCTAAATTTTTGTCTCATCTGACCACAGCACCTTCTCCCAATCACTCGGAGAATCATCCTGGTGTTCATTGGCAAACTTCAGATGGGCCTGCACTTGTGCCTTTTTGAGCAGGGGGACCTTGTGGTCACTGCAGGATTTTAAACCTTTATGGTGTAATATGTTACCAATGGTTTTCTTGGTGACTGTGGTCCCAGCTGCCTTGAGATCATTAACAAGAATCCCCCTTGTAGTTTTAGGCTGATCTCTCACCTTCCTCATAACCAAGGATACCCCACGAGGTGAGATTTTGCATACTGCCCCAGATCGATATCGATTGACAGTCATTTTGTATTTCGTCCATTTTCTTACTATTGCACCAACAGTTGTCTGTTTCTAACCCAGCATCTTACTTCTTGTTTTTGTAGTGAAATATATATATGTATGAGTGTGTGAGTAGCAGTAATTTAACATCTGTCCTGAGACTGCAGGTCTCACAGGGGTCACAGCATATGTTATCCTGAGAAGGCTGTCTCCAATCTCACCAGGGGGCCTTGCTAAGAACCAGGAAGGGGAAATGTTTCACACCTTCTGGCTTTTGAAGAGAAATGTCAATTACAGCCTGACACTATCTATCTATGAGAAACGTTACACAGAGTTTCAGAGAAAATAATATATTCATTGGTGGAGTGGCCATGGTCCAGTCACAAACCAGCAATTATAATATTAACCTGAGAGAATGGTTTAGAAATTTGACTTCCAGGTTGACTCTATAAATTAGGCCTACACAAAAAGAAAGATGTTTGCATGTGGGGGCAGCCTGGAAAGCTGATGTGATCCATTCCATATTTCTCCCTCCCCCAGGGACAGAGAACCAGAATGCAAAGTTCGATATTTCTGTAAGTTATCCCTTTTTATTTTATTACTGTTTGTATGTCACTTTTTATTCCCATATTTTTATACCTTTTATTGTAAGCACTGTACCTTTTCTATTAAAGCTTAAAACTTTAATAAGTCTGAACTTCGTATGCTCTAAAGCCTTAAAGTGCGTGATCCTTATGATTGGCAGACAGTGGTAGTAATATTTCCAGGACTCGTTGCCCGTGTGTTCGGTGAATGGTGGCAGCGGGTGTGTGGCCTGTGTCGGGGTGTGATTTATGCTCCCATTACAGCATAGGACAGAGGTTGAGTGCTGGACTGAGTGCGAGGAGATAAATTAACCTTTGCAGGCGCAACCCCAAGTCACGTGCTGAGAAGCAGGTACTTGACAGTTTTGTAGCCCATTCCAGCTCTGTGCAGGACTATGATCTTGTCCCTGATATCCTTATAAAGCTCTTTGGTCTTGCCCATGTTGTAGAGGTTAGAGTCTGACTGATTGAGTCTGTGGACAGGAGTCTTTTATAAAGGTGACTACGTAAGACAGATGTCTTTAATGCAGGTAACTGGTTGATTAGGAGCGTCTAACTGGTCTGTAGGAGCCCAAAATCTCAATGGCTAAAAATTCCCCACTGTTCCCTCTCTACTCTAACTTCTTGTCTGCTTTTTTTTTTTTTTTCTAAATGATGTTTAGTTTGAGAATCTCCAGTGCATGCTGGGATACTCTAACAGCACGTCATCAGGGGGCTGCGGTCACTACCGCATCTACTGTTTCCACCCTGAAGCAAAGTTTCATCTGTGACATCCATTTCAGGGGATGGGCTAGTCCCTACTCTGCTGAGCATGTGCCAGTTGTCCATTTTGATACATTCCCAGTATGCACTCCGTTTTCTACATTCCTTTGAATGTGTCACTGACTTCAGGAGAAGTGATCAACTGGAAAGATAGCGCCCTGACAGTGCACATTGAAAAGGTGATAACGCAGCAAGAAGAGAGAGCAGAAACCAGGCCAGCCTCCGAAACAGACGTCATCAGCCTCTGAGCACAGTTATTGGGTTCAGCTTTTGAAAGTGGTCAATTCCTTTAATGGTAGTGGAAGCTGTATCTTGGCATATTTGTCATCAAAAGCCTAGGAAATCTAGATGATAAACCTTACAATAGTGGTCAGGTTTAGAAACAGATAAAAAAAAAATATTTTTGTTTGTTTGTTTTTTTAACCAGCACTTAATCTGTAACCTTTTCTAAAAGCTCTAAGGGGGCATATAAACTTCATAGAGGGGGTCCCATAATCAGGACTTTATTATCCAGAACAGAGACTCGCAGTGTGACAGTGGTATGGCTACTACATTGTTCTACATTTCCAAGACTTCAACCAGCAGAGGCCAGTCTGATAGTGACTGCAAGACTTTTATATGTACATTAATGAAATGTATGGAATGATATATACATTGTATTCGCTGTTTCTTACGGCACCCCATATTAGAATAATAATCTGCCAGTCACTGTGGGTGCCTTTACTATTTTTGAACATCAGATGCAGTCACTGCGCCAACTACATTAAAGTTTTTACAGGTTATTCCTAACCAATCCCATGGGCTCTTCTACTTTTAAGAAAGGTACTTGAAAAGTAGGTAAGGTGTGGAGTAAGCAGATCAGTGGGGGCTGTAAATGGAAGAGAGTGGGAGTGATGAAAAACAGAGCAGAACCGAGAGCCAGTGAGCCTGGTACAGGTCTGATCCCCATCGGCTGCGCTCCTTCCATCCTTAGACTGACGGTTTCACGCATGACCTGGAATTCCACTTACAACATGGGAATTGTTTTTTTCTTTGAACTTGAATCTGTCAGAGCCTGTGGCTTCTAGCGACACATCTCCTTGCAACGCAGAGCCACAAGAAAATAGAACACAATGGGGGTCATGTACAAAGTTTTCCACAGAAGGATAATGTAGGAAAAAGGCGCCGGACTTGAGTCATTTTTATAAAAATGTATTATGTTTTATGGACAATAAGTTGCAAATCTAATTTTGGTTTTTATGTTCTTTCTGCATGGAAAAGTTTCCTGATGAAGTTTAAGTGTTGTTGATATAAAGGGGTTACCAAGAGTAGATAACAAGAAATTATTTAGTGGAGTTCTAGCCGACCCTGTCATTTAATCAAACATTTGACATATTGTAGACTCTTGACAGTAGTGAGTGTGTGTTAGGCTGGATTCGCACATCTGTTTTGCAATCAGAGAAGGGACTGTAGTGCACGAATTGGCAGCAGGTTTCTTGACCGAATCCTGACTGTCTCATATATTTCTAGAAAGCCGGAATCACACAAGCGAGAAACTCTGCCGAGTCTCGCATGTTAATACCCGGCATTGCCTCCGTCACTCAGGAGCGTAGCGTGCAGCTCCATGTATTGCTATGCGGCCGCATCCTCCGCTCCGAAGTGCAGGCGGCAGGGTCGGGTATTAAGACACGAGACTCGGCCGTGTTTCTCGCATGTGTGATCCCGGCCTAAGGCTGTTAAGTGTGAGTCAGCAGTCCAGCTTCTGGGCTGTGCATTGGATCACAAAATATGGATGTGTAAATTTGTCTTAGTTGGGGCCTCCTTGAGTTAAGCTCAGCAGCAATCACTAAACAAAAAAAAACTTGGCTGTCTTTCCAAGTGTCTTGTCCCTTTACTACATTTTTGCACTTGATTATATTTCATTCTCAATAGCGTTTCAACATGTTTTAGTTATTTGAGTTGTTGCTCTTTAGAGTTTCCTCTAAATATAAGAAAATGGGCATAACAAAATATTCTGCAGCATTATATTTGCAAAAATGTTTCAAAATACTGAAACTTTTATGCGTGAATTATGTAGCAGTAAAAGGAAAACTTTTTGACATCATAGAAACAAGAGCCTACTAAAAAATTTCAGTCAGACTTGAATTCGGCAAGATCAAAATCATTAAGAAATGGCTCATTTCATAACTGAACCTGGCGACTTTTGAAAATATGTAGAAGAGTTAAAATATTAATTTTAATTTTACATTGTTTTGAAATCTACGTGTCCAGACTTAACACTTTAAAACCAATTAGTGTATGTTAGATTTAATGTCTTGGAGCTCAAGCCTGGTCTCCCATGTCATTTTGATTACTTGTTTCCTTGAACTCTCCTCCTCGCTCAAGTTTCTGTGAAACCCTGCAGCCTCCATTTATATGCAGTCTGGCAGAGCGGCCGCCATTTATACGCAGTTTGATGGCACCACGGCCCCCACTTATATGCAATGTAATTTCTAAGTGTCCAGTTAAGTTAGTAGCCTCTTATGCTATGTTGCCTTGTTTTTTGTTGCATCTTTTAGTCTGATGAAAGTCTTAAGTCACAGACCGAAATATCATTTTTGTTGCATTGCATTTGTTGTAATAAATCACAACCCAATTTGCATCATACGAGTCCCAGATTTTATCTCTGCATTCTACATGGGGTGATACCCTATCTGAACACCGCACCTACAGAGTAACGTTTATTTCTACTAAGTGTCCAGTTAGAGGCCTCCAGTGATTAATTTAGACAGTCCTTGTGACAGTGCCCTGCTGATGTGAAGAAGATGAAGTCAAGGCATTGGACTTTCATAAGGCGATTGTGAAGATGCTAAGACTTTTTGATTCTGAATTTTACATAGTAGCATGTACACATGTAGAGAATAAGTAACATTACATAATTTCTCAGCAGATATAGAGCACAAATGACACATTAGGTCATTTTGACATTTCGACTCTCCTGTTTTTTTTTTGTTTTTTTTTCAAATTAGTTGCTTTCCAGAATGCTCTGATAGATAAGTAGAAAGAGGCAAAAGAGGTGTGAAGGAGAAGCGGCAGTTGTGTAGAGCTCAGCTACAGATGGAGAACCAAGGAATAGAACCTATGTGGTGTGGTGCCATCATGTATAGCTGAGGTCCAGTGATGGATGCACTGAGACCATGCAATGCCAATAGGTGCTCAATATGGGAATGTAAATGAGTAGTGAAGGGCCACTATAACTTAAGGTACCGTCACATTTAGCGACGCTGCAGCGATATAGACAACGATGCCGATCACTGCAGCGTCGCTGTTTAGGTCGTTGTGTGGTCGCTGGAGAGCTGTCACACAGACAGCTCTCCAGCGACCAACGATGCCAAGGTCCCCGGGTAACCAGGGTAAACATCGGGTTACTAAGCGTAGATTCACTGCAGAGGCACCAACTAGTTTCTGCCTAATTGAGCCACAGGCAAAGTAATTGATGCTGCTACTGCTTATTCAATCAGTAGGGGTGCTGAATAGTCTAGGCTTGTATATGTGTATATCCTTCACCTATCTCACTCATTTGAAAACAATGCAGACACCTTTCGACACAATGTCATCAGCGCCGTTCACATTCTGATGCTAAAGCAAGTGGCACCAAAGAAACCCTTGAATGCGTCTCCATTTTTAAATGCCAAAAAATGCCAGGAGTAGTTCGACCTTGTAAAGGTACCGTCACACTAGACGATATCGCTAGCGATCCGTGACGTTGCAGCGTCCTGGCTAGCGATATCGTCCAGTGTGACAGGCAGCAGCGATCAGGCCCCTGCTGTGCTGTCGCTGGTCGGGGAAGAAAGTCCAGAACTTTGTTTCGTCGCTGGACTCCCCGCAGACATCGCTGAATCGGTGTGTGTGACACCGATTCAGCGATGTCTTCGCTGGTAACCAGGGTAAACATCGGGTTACTAAGCGCAAGGCCGCGCTTAGTAACCCGATGTTTACCATCGTTAAAGTAAAAAAAACAAACGCTACATACTTACCTACCGCTGTCTGTCCCCGGCGCTCTGCTTCTCTGCTCTGGCTGTGAGCACAGCGGCCGGAAAGCAGAGCGGTGGCGTCACCGCTCTGCTTTCCGGCTGCCCGGCGCTCACAGCCAGAGCAGAGAAGCAAAGCGCCGGGGACAGACAGCGGTAGGTAAGTATGTAGCGTTTGTTTTTTTTACTTTAACGATGGTAACCAGGGTAAACATCGGGTTACTAAGCGCGGCCCTGCGCTTAGTTACCCGATGTTTACCCTGGTTACTGGGGACCTCGGGATCGTTGGTCGCTGGAGAGCGGTCTGTGTGACAGCTCTCCAGCGACCAAACAGCGACGCTGCAGCGATCCGGATCGTTGTCGGTATCGCTGCAGCGTCGCTTAGTGTGACGGTACCTTTAGTCTTGTTCAGTAAAGGATTAAGCTGCCATTTAACCCTAGTTGTGATGTTCTGTTAATGAATCCTCCCAATCATTACCAGCATCTCGGCACAAGCTGTCACCACTCACCACATCTAACTCAAAATATGATCAAAAGAAAACTGGATATGACGGACATTTTTTATTTCAATGAAGCAGTACGGTATAGAATAAGGAGAGGATTTCCTAAAGCTACAACCAAAAAACGACTTTCACTTTTGTACTGTTTGACAACATCGTTACCTCAAGCTAGACTAGAATGATCGAGTGTTTCTTTGTGCTTCACTGTTCCTTTTAAGCATGACCCTTGAATTAATTCTCCTTGCCCTTGGTTGCTAATTTTGTGCTGCCTGGGTGGCTATCCTCTTTGGTTTTACAACGGTCAGCCATAACATTAAAACCGCAGACTGTTGACATACATAATAATGACTTTGATACAATAGCACCTTGGGATAGAGTGAAAGCAAGTGGACAGTCTGATGTTTGAAGCAGGAATTGTGTATTAGAATCAGGAATAATGGGCAAATGTAAGGATCTAAGTGACTTTTACAAGGATTTTATTGTGGAGGCTGGAGGACTGGGCCAGTGCACCTTCAAAATCGTGCAATGTATGTAGTGGTTAGAATTTGCCAAAGGTGGTCAGAGGAGGCATAACTAAACAAAGACTAGGTCATGAGTACCCAAGGCTTATTGATCTTCATGGGGGAAAATGACTCTTATTCCATAGAAGAGCTACTGTAAATATTAATGATGGTTATGGTAGAAAGGTGTCATTACACAGAGCGCACTGCATAACTCAAGTCTGGTCACGGTGTCCATGTTGACTCTGGTCTGCTTTCCACATGGGCATTAGAATTTTGCAATGGAATAATGGAAGGTGGTCTGGTCTGATGATTCACATTATATTTTGTATTATTTTGATAGCTAGCTGTGTACTAATGAAAGAAGGCACGTTTGTAGAGGCAGTGTGATGTTTTAGACATTGTCCTGCTGTGAAGCCTTGCCCTGGGATTTATATGGATATTGGTTAGACATGTACCACCTACCATAAGGTACTGTCACACTAGACGATATCGCTAGCGATCCGTGACGTTGCAGCGTCCTCGCTAGCGATATCGTCCAGTGTGACAGGCAGCAGCGATCAGGCCCCTGCTGGGAGATCGCTGGTCGGGGAAGAAAGTCCAGAACTTTATTTCGTCGCTGGACTCCCCGTAGACATCGCTGAATCGGCGTGTGTGACACCGATTCAGCGATGTCTTTGCTGGTAACCAGGGTAAACATCGGGTAACTAAGCGCAGGGCCGCGCTTAGTAACCCGATGTTTACCCTGGTTACCATCCTAAAAGTAAAAAAACAAACAGTACATACTTACCTACAGCCGTCTGTCCTCCAGCGCTGCGCTCTGCTCTCCTCCTGCTCTGGCTGTGAGCGTTGGTCAGCCGGAAAGCAGAGCGGTGACGTCACCACTCTGCTTTCTGGCTGCCCGGCGCTCACAGCCAGACCAGAGAAGCAGAGCGCCGAGGACAGACAGCAGAAGGTAAGTATGTAGCGTTGGTTTTTTTACTTTTTAGGATGGTAACCAGGGTAAACATCGGGTTACTAAGCGCGGCCCTGCGCTTAGTTACCCGATGTTTACCCTGGTTACCGGGGACCTCGGATCGTTGGTCGCTGGAGAGCTGTCTGTGTGACAGCTCTCCAGCGACCAAACAGCGACGCTACAGCGATCCGGATCGTTGTCGGTATCGCTGCAGCGTCGCTATGTGTGACGGTACCTTTAACATTTCGCAGATCAAGTACATCAGATGGTTTGAGGATCTTGACAGTTTAAGGTGATTACTTGAGGGATGATTCATTGCATTTGAGCCTGTTTTTGGTGTGTTTTAATTCTGTTTATTTGGTCCTAATTGGGGATGATTGAACATGCTCGGTGATACTCTGTTATCACTCCAGTATCACGGTGCTTGTTACTTTGTGTATAATTGGCAATGATCGATGTAAAACTCAAATCCCCCTCCCTAATCTTTAGCTCCTTTTATACAGCCAATAAGCATGCAGGATTGCCTGAGTCACTGTAATACGGTAGCCATCTTGGTTGTGGTATTACTGTGATTGGCTGTCGGTCTGACATCGATTATAAAAGGACAGGCACCGCCTAGCTCGGTACACTGACGCCATTACACAGCTCTGTGACACTTCGTATTGAAGGGAGAGTATACCTGTCTAGGCCTGTGTGCACAGTATAATGAATCAGAGGCCTGTAGTGTTGACACTGGTGGTGAAGCTGAGGCATCATACTAACCGCTCTTCTAAGGGCTAATCGTTTGTATAACATACAGTCTGTACTTAGCTTAGGGATGGAGAGAGAGTCGCAGGAGCTGGGAGAGTGACAGGGATTAGGCCTGTGCAGTACGTTGGCAAAAAGAAAAAAAAAACTTGGTTTTAAGACACATAGCAATTACAAAATGCTTAAGTTGTGCATTAAGGGACGGGGAAGTAAAAGTGCTGATGACGGTGAATGCAGATGCCAAGGATGTGGGGCAGATGTGACTATGCCTGTTGATAGAGCACCAGAAACGTACCCATCCATGAAAGGTTCCTGTCCCACTTTTCCAGGGAGGCACGGTACACCACTTCTGAAGCCAGAGCAGTGCGAACAGGTGGTCGGCTGGTTAGCAGATGTTGTTTTGAAACAAACAAAATGGCCATTTGCTACCTGTGTCAAACCAAGATCAGGAGGGACCTAACCACTAAGAATCCAACCACCACTAGCATGATATCTAAGCACCCGATTTGGGAGGACTGAATGCCTCGGTGCATGATTGGTGCCATTGGTTGACACCACTGCCTCTTCCCCTGTGCTATGTGCTTCCCAATCCCCTGTCCAAAACACTGGCGCAGATACCTACTGCCCTGCACCTATCCTTGCACATTCTGACTTGCCATCATCAGGCACTTCCAAATCCTTGTCCCAGCCTAGCGTTCAGCTGTCCCTACCTGAGGCCTAGGAACGAAAAAGAAAGTCCCCCTCCCAGCCACCCACCCACAGGCCCAAATACTAAATGGCACATTTCCAGGCTGCTTGCCGTGGAAATGTTGCCATTTAAGCTGGTAGACACAAAGGATTTCCACCAACTCAAGGCAGCAGTCATCTCTCGGTATCCAGTCCACAGACATAACTTTTTCTCCTGGTATGGCGTCCCCGCCTTTTATCAGTACATGTCCAGGAACATCACCCGTGCCCTTACCAACGCGCTTACTGCTACATTTTCCTGATGGCACACTGGGTGAACATTGTGGAGGTTGGGGGCCGAGTCACACCCTGGCATGGAGCATGTGCTCCCGATGACAAGGATTGCTGGCCCTACTTCTATCAGGGTTTCCTCCACCTTCTACAGCAGTTCCTGCACCCCCTTCTGCTTCTCCTCATCCTCCATCTCCAATGTTGTATCTCCAAGCACATCATCCACATCAGCTGGAAGCTTTGCAGCACTGCCTCAGTGAAGCGACAACAGTCTCTGCTGAAGCTCATTTGTCTAGGAGCCAAACTGCACACCATGGCAGAGTTACTTAAACCACAGATCTGTCTGGTCTGTTATTCATTTTTGTCGCTGAACCTCCAACCAGACATGGTCGTGTCTGATAATGGGCGTAACCTGGTGGCGGCTGTGAAGCTTGGCAAGCTCGCAACTGTACCATGCTTGGCATATGTGCTCAACTTGGTAGTTCAGAGGTTTCTGAAATCATACCCAGATTTGCCAGAGCTTTTGGTCAAGGTACACTGCATCAGGGTTCATCAAGTCAGCTACAGCTGCTCTGACAGTGCTGCAAGTGCCAGCTCACCGACTGGTGCGCGATGTCACGATGTGTGGAATTCCACACTGCACATGCTGGCAAGGCTTTGTGAGCATAAATGGTCAGTGGTTGAGTACCAGCTCCAACACGCTCGTCTGTATTCTGGTCAACATCTGCACATAACAACTGGAGAGTCGGTATGGATGTCTGACATTTGTCTGGTTCTCCAAGACTTTGAGGACTCCACAAAGCTGGTGAGTGGTGATGACACCATAGTCAGCACCACTATCCTGCTTCTGTGCCTACTTAAACAGTCGCTGCTCACAATTAAACATGAAGATTTGCATGTGGACAAGGTGAGGATGGAGGAAGATATAACACGGAGAGATTGCCTCTCATCTGCTCAGCATGGATTGGGTAACAATGAGGAGGAACAGGAACTGTTGGCTAGCACAACAGAGGCTAGTAGCCACATGACCTTCGTCCTGTCTCTCCTACGTGGATGAGCTGATGATGGGAATGAGTAGGGGGAGATGGAGTGGAGAGTCGTCATCATGGTGGAGACGAGGAAGTGTGGGCTATATGGAGCTTGGCACATATGGCTGTCTTTCCCATGACCCTCGCGTTACATTCATCTTGGCAAAAAAAAAAAAAAGAGTACTGGTTCTTCAATCTGCTAAACCAATGATACAAAGAAAACTTTGCATCTCTTCTTCCTGAGGTGGAGTGGTCTTCTAAAATGGTGCTATACTAGAAGGCCATTGTTGAAAAATATGTTGAGAAAAAATCCCATCAGACCACGCTATAGCAGCAGGGGGCAAGGATGCCAGCCAAGGAGGAGAGGCCAGGGAGACACCCAGCAGAGGCTGGGTTCCCCATCAAAGACGTGGGCCAGTTTCATGACTCCAGCCCAGTGTGCAGGGCCTGATGACCGGGTATTTTTTGACAAGGAGAGAAGTTTTTAAAAATGGTCAAGCAATGCCTGGCTAACAAAACCACCATGCTCCCTAATTCTTCTGCAACTTTCAACTATTCGGTGTCAAATCTGGACACCTGGCATGAGCTGTTCCTCTATGCCTTGGAGGCGTTGTGGTGCACTGCCTCTAGAGTCTTGTCTAAGGTTTTTTTTCAGTGCCGTTGGGGTGCTCATAACAGACGGATGCTTTCGCCTGTCAACAGAATGCAGACCGGCTCACCTAAAAATGAACAAAGCCTGGATTAACCCACACTTTTTCCACACTAGCAGATGATAGCAGTACATAAAGTGTTTGTAATATTCAATATTTTAATGAGGCCCGCCAGTTGTTGCCTTTCAGGGGTCTATGGATGACCCTCGTAATTTGTCTGGTTTTGCACTTTCTGCAAAGCCTTTATGACTGTATCAACTATACTTTTAAAATAATTTTTGTTTAAAATTGTTTTATGGCTTCAATGACAGTTTAACACCGTTATTGCATTACATTGGTATGTAAAACTTACTAAAAGCGAGAAATATTTCAGGATAACTCATCCATACAGTATTACAATCTTTCTGTCACATCTTGGTGGTATATAACAGTAGAAAAGAAGCATTTGAAAATTTTGCTTGTTTCTTCACATTTCTTACCCATATACTATTCAGTAATCTGGTATACATTTTTGTAATTATATAACGCTATAAAAAAAAATTGCTGGGTTACATTTCTCAGTCATATAGTATTACGTCATTCTTGTGTACATTTTATTGGTACATAACCCTCAAAAAAAACGCCCCAGGAAAGGAAGACCAAGAGTCACCTCTGCTTCTGAGGATAAATTTATCCGAGTCACCAGCCTCAGAAATCGCAGGTTAACAGCAGCTCAGATTAGACACCAGGTCAATGCCACAGAGTTCTAGCAGCAGACACATCTCTACAACAACTGTTAAGAGGAGACTTTGTGCAGCAGGCCTTCATGGTAAAATAGCTGCTAGGAAACCACTGCTAAGGACAGGCAACAAGCAGAAGAGACTTGTTTGGGCTAAAGGACACAAGGAATGGACTTTAGACCAGTGGAAATCTGTGCTTTGGTCTGATGAGGCCAAATTTGAGATCTTTGTGCGATGCAAAAAAGGTCAACAGATGGACTCTACATGCCTGATTCCCACCGTGAAGCATGGAGGAGGAGGTGTTATGGTGTGGGGGTGCTTTGCTGGTGACAATGTTGGGGATTTATTCAAAATTGAAGGCATAGTGAACCAGCATTGCTACCACAGCATCTTGCAGCGGCATGCTATTCCATCCGGTTTGCGTTTAGTTGGACCATCATTTATTTTTCAACAGGACAATGACCCCAAACACACCTCCAGGCTATGTAAGGGCTATTTGACCAAGAAGGAGAGTGATGGGGTGCTACGCCAGATGACCTGGCCTCCACAGTCACCAGACCTGAACCCAATCGAGATGGTTTGGGGTGAGCTGGACCGTAGAGTGAAGGCAAAAGGGCCAACAAGTGCTAAGCATCTCTGGGAACTCCTTCAAGATTGTTGGAAAACCATTCCCGGTGACTACCTCTTGAAGCTCATCAAGAGAATGCCAAGACTGTGCAAAGCAGTCATCAAAGCAAAAGATGGCTACTTTGAATTGAAGAACCTAGAATATAAGACATATTTTCAGTTGTTTCACACAATATTTTTATTTTACATCCTTTTTAAGTTTTGCCTTCTATACAAGTCATTGTACAAGAGAACATTTTTAACTTATTTTTTTTTTCCTGTAAAATGCAATTTCACCTCTTTTTGGAATGTTTTATCGTCACTCCTTTTTAAAGTGGGCTAAAAGTGTGACACCATTGTTTTCCGCAGCTATCTGGGAATCAGAGAGGCTTCCAGGGGTCTTCGCCATGCTGTTCCCTTCCATTCATCACTTTTTACATCCATTTCAACATTTTCACTCTGCCGGAAAAAAAGCTTGGCTTTCCCATTGACTCCCATTATACTCGTTATTTAAAACGAGCAGTGAGCACACAAGCATTTTAGTGCTCGCTCATCCCTACGTCTAATTCTTTTTACTTGTGCCTTGTTTAAAGTCAATATTTTTATTTATTTTTTTTTTTTTTTTAACTGTAAAAACGACCACTCTGACCAAACAGTTGACACTTAGATCCAAAACACTGACACACATGCCAATTTTTAACGTAGACTTTTAACATCTCGATGAGGCCTAATATTATTCATATTCATATTTCTAATTACATGTAAATATACACTTGTAACTTCTAGAGGATCACCCCATCTAGATTTTTCTGTGACAGATTTTCAATTGCCCTACCTCTAACCACATATGTATATTGGCTCTAGAAACATTTTGTCATCTCAAGAGCTTTCACTGTGTAAATTTGTTTTTATATATACTTTTTAAAATTTTGGCGGATTTGTCTCACATGGCATAAAGATGCCATTGGCGGCAGACCTTTATGAGATGTGTGTCTCAAATTGTGGTGTCAAAATTTACATTTTTAAATCTGCAACTTTTTGCCCCTTTTCTGTCACTTCCACCTCTTGTGGTTGAGACTTAACATGAGGGGTAGGGTCGCTCATGACATGACGATTTTTCTATTGTTTATGCCAGAAACTGGCTTACATTTATAGCAGAAATTTAGTTTTACGTTTGTGGAACACACGCCATTCAAAGATGTGACAAATCATTAAGATGTGCCCCTTATAACATTTGGCACATTTTTAACCAGTCGTCTAGGCATTAAGACCAGCACGTGAAATGCCGGCGTTAAAGATGTTGTCTGCTCACAACATATTGATAACTACTTTATAGGGTAGGTAATTAATATCAGATCATCTGCTATTTGCCGTGACGGTGGTTTTGAACGGAACTGCAAATTACAATTCCATTCATTGTGAAGCAGCCGCTTCCAGGTGCTACAGAACAGCTATTATTCTTTTAAATGGGAGCTGTACTGCAGTACCCGTCAGGAGACACTACACACTGAATGGAGCTGCAAAGTGTTTACATCTGCCAACCACTGATGGAAATGGCTGATCAGTGCGGAAGCTGGACAGTCACTTATCTGGTACTGAAGACCTATCCTATGGAAACGTTATCAATATGTTATAAGCAGACGATCACCTTAAAAAAATGTGCCTCATTGTGTCCAGATTTTTTGCTAATCTAGCATATAAAAACATGTCTGAGTCCAAGGAAATTTCCAGATGGTGTGACTTTTTCAGCATCCAAACCCAAAATTATAAGTGAGCTAAATGAGTGGAGGTCACTGTAGGAGAAAGACGTGTAAGGTTTTATTTTACGGGGGCCTGAAAATTAATCGGCTAGCCAACAAAATCTGATCTATTGAAAGCTAAATGCTCTGGAAAATGTAATAATTTGACACCTCGTCTATCAGTGTGTCGGATTATCAGCATATCACTGTATGAGTGTTTGTGCCATAAAATACATACTTAAGTTCTTATCAGGAACATAAAATGCATAGTTTGCAACATTATAGCATTCATAAAATAGTACATGGCATTTTATTGTAAAGCGTTAATTAAATGTGCTTGTATTTGTTACTCTTGATTTTTCCTGATGTTCAGTAATAACCTATTACACCTACCTAAACAGTAAACAGGCCCTGAATCTCCAATTTTCTCATTATGTGGTAATTTAAATGCATTCTGATATATTTAAATAGATTACATCTAACACCATTAAGGGTGATTTGCCAGCCTATTTAATATGCAGATTTTGCGTATAAATCTCAGTAAATCCACTACAGTGTCGGAAGAATCTGTCCAGTTATTAAGGTGCTATAAATCAGTGATAATAGATTAAATGACGAGATTCTGCATAGTCTCTCCAGAGACACAAAAAAACACGCAAATCATATTTTATAGTGGTCATTTAATCTATTGTGAGGATCCTAACTCATCCATAAACTCAGGTTTTGGGGAATCTTTTTTTTTTTTTGCCTCTATTATCAAATCTGAAAATTTTAAGGCTGTGTGCACACGATGCAGATTTGGTGCAGAAAAATCTGCTGCAGTTCTGCACTAAATCTGCATCTCCTGGCAGAATCTGCAGGTGCGTTTTTTATGCAGTTTTTATGCGTTTTTGATGCGTTTTTTGAGCACAAATCTGCACAAAAAACGCATCAAAAACGCATAAAAAACGCACCTGCAGATTTCTATTATGGAGGGGTGCAGAAACACTGCAGAACTGCACAAAAGAAGTGACAGGCACTTCTTTGAAATCTGCAGCGTTTCTGCGCAGATTTTTCTGCACCATGTGCACAGCTTTTTTTTTTTCACATTGATTTACATTGTACTGTGATCACAGTGCAGTTCTGCAGCGTTTCTGCTGCAGAAAAATCTGCTGCAGTTCTGCACTAAATCTGCATCGTGTGCACATACCCTAAAGGTTTTGTCAGACATCAATGGAACTGTGCCTCAGAGTCCCATAGAGAGTGCAATGTTAGAAACCATTACTGTAAGGTTACTTTTACAGATGCTCTTTTTGGAATGTTGTAGTTAATGTAGTAATTCACTATAAGACTTTAAAAAAAAAAAAAAAAAAAAAATCTCGTTCATATAACGTGGGCTAAGAATGAAGTGTTTTCATGTACTCTCAAACTGCGGCACATCCAATGCATTTTCCATGGTTCTACCAGGGTCTTCAATGGGTTTTTTTTTTTTGTATATGACGGCACTGTGCTACCATTCTTCCATAGAAGCCGTTCAAGCAACATTTTCATGTTGCCTTTTAAAAACCTTTTTAATAGATTTAGGCACGTTATTGGACTTTTTTTTTCACATAACTTATTGTGATAAAACTTGCACTTTTTATTGCTACACTTTGAAACTGATTTACATAGAAAAAGTTATAATTTCCTAGAATTGGCATAATTTGCATGCAACTTTCTTTGTATCATCGCCAAGATCTTTTTTTTTTTTTTTTAGCAAACATATTTTTAAATACAACAGGGTTTTCAGGGTTTTTTTTTTACAAGTGCTTTTTATGGTTACTTATTTGTAACTTGCATGTTTTTAGGTTTAATTGAAAAATCTTTGTTAAAAATAAGTGATCTAAAAACGCCATGTATGTGGCATGCTACAATTAAAAAAAATAAACATATATGGCTGCATCACTTGTTGCACCCATAAGTACGGTAAGTCTTTTAAAATCATTGGACCTTTGCTGCATTTTAAACTAGTCTTATACATAAACACTGTGAGAACGAAAAAACTGGTGGCGGTTCCAGGGCTTATTTGATTGTTAAGCTATATATAGTGGATAGCCTGTGCTGAGACTCTGTAGGATAGCGCCCATACACCGTAATGACACAGCGCTGTCCCTTACATACTAATTTGTTTTGTTTTTCTTACCCCGGACAGATTTATGCAGTATTCATGCAAAAATCTTTCACCTGCTCTAACTATATTGCAGAGGTATTCATTAAGGCACCATACAGCCTACTGCTTTGAAAAATTTCCTTGAAAAGTAGATGCACCTCTTAAGAATACACATTGAGTCGCATGAATATGCAGGATTTTCATGTGGCAACTATAGTCGTGGCCAAAAATTTTGACAATGTTCTTAGATTTTTCTTGGATGATTCTATGGTTACTGAGGCACAATTTTTATAAGAATTTCAAGTTTTTAAAATTTGATTGACAGATACATCAAAGTTATGTCAAAACTCAATACTTGAAAAATAAGACAGCACTGTAAATTACCTTGCCTGGCAGGTGGATATAAGGTTCTGGGCCGAATCCTGACTGACAGCACATTCTTTCCTAATCAGTGCTTAGATTTTATCAAAATGTCTTTTTTATTTTTGTTTGTCCAACCTCTTTTTGAGGACTGACCACAAGTTCTCAGTGAGCTTGAGCCCTGGGATTTTCCTGACCATGGGACCCAAAATGGTACTGTTTCGTTCACAAATCCCCTTAATTATCACTTTTCTTCATCAGCAAATTACGAGATCATTGGGAGAAGTTGTTCTTAAAGGATAATTAGATGACATTCTTTATTCATGGAAGTGCCCATAGACAAACTGAATGAGCCCTAAGACTATGTTCAGATAGTCTTTGTAAGGGCTTGTTTCCACTTGCGAGATATACGTCCGAGTCTCGCATGTGGAAACAAAGCTCTGGCGCCGGCACTCCAGAGCGGAGCGTGCGGCCGCATAGGAACACATGGAGCCGCACGCTTCGCTCCGGAGTGCCGGCACCAGAGCTTCGTTTCCACATGCGAGACACGGACGTGTTTCTCGCAAATGGAAACAAGCCCTAAAACTCAGACCAGTCACATCTGCAAATTGTAGTCATGACTGGCATTCCCTTTTTATCTGAATTCAAGTGTGATTTTCATATTGCCCACACCTGTTACTTGACATAGGTGAGTTTGAACGAGCATTGCATGCTTCAAACAAAATTGTTTACCCACAGTTTTGGAAAGGTGACAATTTTGTTCCTCCTATTTTTGGGGTTTTGTGTGAAATGATGTCCAAATTGCCTTTCGTTTTCTCTGTTCTTTGTGTAGATCCAATACACATAAAGTGAATAAACATGTGTAATTGCAATAATTTTTGGCTAGAAATACTGCAGTTTCGGGAACAATTTCAAGGGTGCCAGCACATCCGGCCATGACTGTAGGTTAAGTTCCATTTGCTCTCCATATTCAACACATATAGAAATAGCAAAAGGTTGAAATCCAACCAAACTTAAAGAAAAAAGGGGGGTTACCCAAAAAATGTTTAAGTAAATAGCAAGAAGGGAACCTAAAACATAATATTTATTACATCTATTAAAATAACAAGACACAACATGTAAAAGCAAACATGTGTATTAACCAATTGTTAATCAAACAATGGACCGATTATTAAGAGATCCAAACAACAATATTCAGGACAGGCTGGTATTCTATATTTCTAAAGCAATTATAAGCCCGACAAAGGTTCAGCAAGGAAACCAGGCACACAAATCTACATAGATATCGGAGCTACTGTCTGTGCCGGCATACCGATACTCAAAAGCGTGAAAAAAAAAAAAATCCGTACCACTGATGATCACCCTTAGGCCGGCCTCATACTCGGCGTATAAAAATACGGTCCGTAATTTACGGCCGTAATACGCAGAAAAGTCCCCAAAATAGTGGTCCGTATCTCATCCGTAGGCAGGGTGTGTCAGCGTATTTTGCGCATGGCATCCTCCGTATGTAATCCGTATGGCATCCGTACTGCGTGATTTTCTCGCAGGCTTGCAAAACCAACATACGGACATAAAATGGATCCATGTTCTCAAAAAATCGAAAAAACATATATACTGTGTGTGTATATGTATGTGTGTGTGTGTATATATCTATCTATCTATCTATCTATCTATATATATATATATATATATATATATATATAGATATATATATAGATATATATATATATCTATATATATATATATATATATATATATATATATATATATATATATATATAATCTCATACAGCGCTAGATAGGAAAAGCCAGCAATTGAATTACCGGCTTTTAAGCTATCTCCTTCTCAAACCCGACATGATATGAGACATGGTTTAGATACAGTAAACCATCTCATATCCCTTTTTTTTTTTTTTTGCATATTACACACTACTAATGTTAGTAGTGTGTATGTGCAAAATTTAGGCGCTCTAGCTATTAATTTAAAGAGTTAAATCACAGAAAAAATTGGCGTGGGCTCCCGCGCAATTTTCTCCGCCAGAATGGTAAATGGTAAAGCCAGTGACTGAGGGCAGATATTAATAGCCTGGAGAGGGTCCATGGTTATTGCCCCCCCCTTCCTGGCTAAAAACATCTGCCCCCAGCCACCCCAGAAAAGGTACATCTGGAAGATGCGCCTATTCTGGCACTTGGCCACTCTCTTCCCATTCCCGTGTAGTGGTGGGATATGGGGTAATGAAGGGTTAATGTCTCCTTTCTATTGTAAGGTGACATTAATCCAGATTAATAATGGAGAGGCGTCAATTATGACACCTATCCATTATTAATCCAATAGTATGAAATGGTTAAAACACACACACACACACACACTATTACAAAGTATTTTAATGAAATAAATACACAGGTGTTTGTAACATTTTATTATACTGGTAATCCACCTGAAGACCCTCGTTCTGTAAAAAAGGTAAAATAAAAAACCAACAATATCCCATACCTTCTGTCGTTCTGTCACGTCCATCGATGTAAATCCATCTGAAGGGGTTAACTAATTTTACAAGCAGGAGCCTGCTAATGCAGCTGTGCTCCTGCCAGTAAAACCCCAGCGAATGAATGGAATGTAGGTCAATGACCTGTAGTTACCTTCAGTTGCGGTGATGCGCCCTCTGCTGGATGTCCTCATATGAACTCGAGCGTGGGAAAATATTCTGAAAAGTTCCCAGGCTCGAGTTCATATGAGGACATCCAGCAGAGGGCTCATCACCGCAACTGAAGGTAACTACAGGTCATTGACCTACATTCCATTCATTCGCTGTATGTAAACCATGTCTCATATGATGTCGGGTTTAAGGAGATAGGAAAAGCCGGCAATTGAATTACCGGCTTTTAAGCTATCGAGCGCTGTATGAAATATTAATATATATACATATATATATCTGCAGTGTGCTGCCTTATTTACTTGACTGTATATGAGTTGGTGACTCTAGGTACAGCACCTGCTCACACTTAGTCTATGTTTGGATGTGACGTCAGTTTTTTGAAATGTATTCTTTAGCCTTCTGGCCGAGCACTCCGCCTCTTAGCTACAGGTGTTTTAATCGCAGCAGGTCCATTACCCTTCCACAGAGAGAGAGAATTTTAGTCTAAGAGGTTTCACAGGTACCCATTCAGATGGAGACGTTTATTCTCAGCGAGGAAAGGAAAGTGTAGGACCTGGTATAAGAGATGCCCTAAAGTGGCTACCAGGTACACATAAAATTGGCCATTTTTATGTGCTAAATGCTCTCATTTTTCATATTTCTAGTGCAGTAATGCAGTTCAATTTTCGTGTTTCATGTTTGCATGTTTCAGCGTCGCAGTATGCTGCCTTATTTACTTGACTGTATACGAGTTGGTGACTCTAGGTTCAGCACTTGTTCACACTTAATCTATGTTTGGATGTGACGGTCAGTTTTTTTTAAATAAAAACTGACAAATGTCACACGGATGTTTGAATTAAAACGAAGGCTACATTCGGGCATTCATCTAACCTTTCATAGAGCTTTCAGTCTTGTCCCAGACAGCACATTTTATTTATTTTATTAACTTATATAGCGCAAATAATTCCACGCCACTTTAAAGACATTATCATCACTGTCCCCATTGGGGCTCACAATCTAGATTCCCTATCATTATTTTTTTAGAGTGTGGGAGGAAACCAGAGTATGTGGAGGAAATCCACGCAAACTCTGGCAAAACATACAAACTTCTTGCAGATGTTGTCCTTGGTGGGATTTAAACCCAGGACCCTGGCACTGCAAAGTTGAGGTGCTAGCTACTGAGCCACCGTGGTGCACATAGAGTTTAATTGAGCCAAAAATGCAACCGGTCCATGTCTCCAGTCCAGGAGACTCAAAGCATGTCTTATTCTCATCCATTTCGTGGATTAGACTCTGCCATTAAAGTCCATGGCGATCCATGAGTCACGGATTAAACTGTTTTGATTAAAAAGATGAGAAAAATAAACAAAACGATGCAAAGAGGAAGACACCTGAGAGAAAAAACACACGTACTGTTTCTCTCTGATGGTAACAATCATACGGATGTGTGAATCTAGCCAAGTAATCCCTATTTGATTCTCATTTCCACAGACAAGCATCATGACTGATCATGCCTGGTCTCCATTGATCAATACCTTCAACTATCTGTCAAATGTTTCTCCCTCCCATTGATGACCGCCTCCCGATCCATGTTGTTCATGGCATCATTTCATTAGCGTTCGTAATGATTAACCAGAGAGGCATACAAGTCTGGCTGTGCCCAGGATACACACTACGTGCCTGTTATCCTGTAACTTCACAAGAAGTGGTATTGATGGAAACTGCTCCTACCATGATTTAATGTATAAATCCATTCTATTTTAGGCACAGTACATCTGCACTCCTTCACCCGCTGGTATCATTTTTTTCTTTTTTTTTTTTTTAAATTAAGGGGAGCAATTGTGGTTCAGGTCAGTAAAATAGCTGCCAACATTTATTAATGAGGTGTAACGCCTAGGAAACTTGTCATGTCAGTATGCAGTCACCATGTTTCACAGTGAAATGTGTTGAGCAGAAAATAGATATTTATGTGGGAAATAATCAGCAGAACTAATAATTTATTAAAAGGTCCAGTGGGCTGTTATGATTACCAGCTATCTTTGTATGCACATTTATTAGGACCGCCCACTGGACTCATTAATCCATAATGAACATAGGTTTCAATTATTTAAATAAGTTCTGATAAATCTTTTCCATCACATAAGCATATGCCAGTCTGCTCAGCTCACTTGGCTGGATAAACATGATACCTAAAGTTTGGACTGCATTTCAACATGACATGTTTCCTTTAAATGATACTGCGAGGTTAGGGGGAGGAAAAGTCAGTCGAACCATAAGGATTTTATTCACTAAATTATATGTATTTTATCTACACCTGCATAGTCATATACTTTGTTTTTAACGAGGTCACATCAGAGACAGTCCATTCTAAATTAATTCGCTCTCTCTCACGGCCAAACGGCTAATCTAGCCTTTGTGTGCCCCATTCAGACATTTCTACATGGTATCATATGCCGGCTATTTAGACAAACTACTGTACATAAAACACATGAAAGTTTGAGTCCACCAGTAGAGGAGATGCTCGGAGAGGGTAGCTCTCCTTTTGTTGTCTTCGAAGGGAATCCTGTGGTGCTTAGTGATTGTGCAAGTCCATATATACAGTTGTGGCCAAAAGTATTGATACCCCTGCAAATCTGTCAGATAATCAGATTCTTCCTGAAAATGATTGCAATCACAAATTCTTTGGTATTATCTTCATTTAATTTGTCTTAAATGAAAAAACACAAAAGAGAATGAAGCAAAAAGCAAAACATTGATCATTTCACACAAAACTCCAAAAATGGGCCAGACAAAAGTATTGACACCCTCAGCCTAATACTTGGTTGCACAACCTTTAGCCAAAATGACTGCGACCAACCTCTTCCAGTAACCATCAATGAGTTTCTTACAATGCTCTGCTGGAATTTTAGACCATTCTTCTTTGGCAAACTGCTCCAGGTCCCTGATATTTGAAAGGTGCCTTCTCCAAACTGCCATTTTTAGATCTCTCCACAGGTGTTCTATGGGATTCAGGTCTGGACTCATTGCTGGCCACCTTAGAAGTCTCCAGTGCTTTCTCTCAAACCATTTTCTAGTGCTTTTTGAAGTGTGTTTTGGGTCATTGTCCTGCTGGAAGACCCATGACCTCTGAGGGAGTCCCAGCTTTCTCACACTGGGCCCTACATTATGCTGCAAAATTTGTTGGTAGTCTTCAGACTTCATAATGCCATGCACACGGTCAAGCAGTCCAGTGCCAGAGGCAGCAAAGCAACCCCAAAACATCAGGGAACCTCCGCCATGTTTGACTGTAGGGACCGTGTTCTTTTCTTTGCCTCTTTTTTTTTCTCCTGTAAACTCTATGTTGATGCCTTTGCCCAAAAAGCTCTACTTTTGTCTCATCTGACCAGAGAACATTCTTCCAAAACGTTTTAGGCTTTTCAGGTAAGTTTTGGCAAACTCCAGCCTGGCTTTTTTATGTCTCGGGGTAAGAAGTGGGGTCTTCCTGGGTCTGCTACCATACAGTCCCTTTTCATTAAGATGCCAACTGATAGTACGGGTTGACACTGTTGTACCATCGGACTGCAGGGCAGTTTGAACTTGTTTGGATGTTAGTCGTGGTTCTTTATCCAACATCCGCACAATCTTGTGTTGAAATCTCTTGTCAATTTTTCTTTTCCGTCCACATCTAGGGAGGTTAGCCACAGTGCCATGGGCTTTAAACTTCTTGATGACACTGCGCACGGTAGACACAGGAACATTCAGGTCTTTGGAGATGGACTTGTAGCCTTGAGATTGCTCATGCTTCCTCATAATTTGGTTTCTCAAGTCCTCAGACAGTTCTTTGGTCTTTCTTTTCTCCATGCTCAATGTGGTACACACAAGGACACAGGACAGAGGTTGAGTCAACTTTAATCCATGTCAATTGGCTGCAAGTGTGATTTATTTATTGCCAACACCTGTTAGGTGCCACAGGTAAGTTACAGGTGCTGTTAATTACACAAATTAGAGAAGCATCACATGATTTCTCGAACAGTGCCAATACTTTTGTCCACCCCTTTTTTATGTTTGGTGTGGAATTATATCCAATTTGGCTTTAGGACAATTCTTTTTGTGTTTTTTCATCTAAGACAAATTAAATGAAGATAATAACAAAGAATTTGTGTTTGCAATCATTTTCAGGAAGAAACTGAGTATTATCTGACAGAATTGCAGGGGTGTCAATACTTTTGGCCACAACTGTATATAATTAAAAGGTAATCCTATATGCATAGTAATTATATTTTTTATTTCTATACCATCAACATATTCTGCAGCACTTTACAATTCAGTGGGGATAAGTAAAAAAAAAACAACAAAAAACATTAGAGTAAGGGCTGTTTAACTTGTCAGTGTGTCCAGTATGTGTGGTGACAGTTTTCCCATGTACCGGAGACACTTACACAGCTGTAGCCATTCAAGTGAATGGGTCTGTGCACGTGTCAGTGTGTTTCCAAGGACCGTGTGAACGTGGGCAAAATATGCTGACATATATCCATTTTTATTTTTTTAACAGCAGCACAGGCTGCAAAATGTCCCACACACTGATGATACACGGATGACATCTGTGTGTCATCAGCGTGACACGTATCGGTGCCTGGGAGGCAGCAGTACACTTCACGCTGTTCCCCGGAATCGGGTGCTGAGGACCGCTGTCATCATTCTCCCCTGCTGGCGTTGCGATCAGTGCTAGCAGGGAATAATGTTGAGTTGTATTTAACTGATAACAAAAAGAGCATGGGGCAGGTGATTGTAGAATTCATCAGCCTCCGCCTGCGCTATAAAATAAACCAGAATGGGTTCCCCTGTGTTTTTGATAACCAGCCAATCAAAACTAACAGCTGCGGGCTGCAACCCTCAGCGGTCGGATTTAGCATGGCTAGTTATCAAGAAGAGGGGTCTCCACGCCGTATTTTTAATGATTGAAATAAATAATTTAAAAAAAACACAGTGGGGTCCCCCCACTTTTAACAACCAGCCAAGCTAGAGCAGACAGCTGGGTGCTGGTATACTCGGACTGGTAAGGGACCACTAATACTGACCCTCCCCTTCTGCTCCCCAGCCTAAAAACTGCAGTCGCATGGAAAAGGCACATCTATATACGCCAGTTCTAGAACTTTGCCCTGCTATTCCCACTCGCCCTGTGGAAAGGGGGTTGATGTCACCTTTGTATTGTCTGGTGACATAAAGCCTATGGCTTGGTAATGGAGAGGCATCTTATCCTATCCATTACTAATCCTATAGCTGTATTGTAAATAAATACACAGCAAGTATAAAGTACTTTATTTGAAATAAAAACAAACACTTTTTTCCATATTTTTTTAAAATTAATAAACAGCTATACTTGTAGTTGTCAAAAATGGAGAGGGGCCCCCACACCGTTTTTTATTTCTTGAAGTAATTTAAAAAAAAGCATGGAGATCCCTCTATTCTTGATAACTAGCCTTGCTGAAGCTGACAGTTGCAGCCCGCAGCTGTCAGTTTTGCCTGTCTAGTTGTCAAAAAACCAAGGAAACCCACGCCTGTTTATTTATTTATTGCGCAGGCGGCAGCTGATGAATACTCCCATCAGCCGCTGCCTGCTCTCGCTGCTATCAGTTGAATACAACTCTCAACATTCTCCCTTGCTAACGCGGATGGCACTGCGAGCAGGGGAGAATGATGAGAGCTGTCTTCAGCACCCGATGCTGGGGAACAGCGTGAATAGTACCGCTGCTTCCCAGGTGCCGTACATGTGGTACATGGTTGCCTCCCGTATGACACAAGTATTACACACATGGACACTGATATCTCCGGTACTGTTTTTTTCCGGTACCAGAAATATCAGGACGTGTGAAAGAACCTTTACACATAATTCAACACCTAGCAAGAGGAGTGAGCACCCTGCTCGCAAGCTTACATTCTATAAGGAAACAGGGGGAGGCACACCAGGTAAAATAAGTGTTCATCATGTATGGCAGTGTTTTTCAACCAGTGTGCCGCGGCACACTAGTGTGCCACGACACATGGTCGGGTGTGCCGCGGGGAACGGGAGTCAGCTGTTCTCTGTGCCGACTGTCAAGCTGACAGCCGGCACAGAGAAGCTGCAGCGCACCGGCTCCCGGAGATCAATTGTACTCGCAGACATCTACCAGCTGCGAGTACAATTGAGGCTCTGACCGCTGGGTCAGAGCGACGCCAGCAGCGTGATCAAGTCATGTGATCACGCTGCTGACGTCACTGTCCGGCGCGCAGGAGACAGAAGACACTTGGTGGTAAGTGCTCCTGTGCTGTGGAGCTGAAGACACCGAAGATTCAGCGTGGGGTGGGTTTATGGGGAGTATGTGGGGGGATTTATTAAGTGTGTGGGGGGATTTATTAAGTGTGTGGGTGGATTTATTCAGTGTGTGTGGGGGGATTTATTCAGTGTGGGGGGGATTTATTCAGTGTGTGGGGGGATTTATTCAGTGTGTGGGTGGATTTATTCAGTGTGTGTGGGGGGATTTATTCAGTGTGGGGGGGATTTATTCAGTGTGTGGGGGGGATTTATTCAGTGTGTGGGGGGAATTTATTCAGTGTGTGGGGGGGATTTATTCAGTGTGTGGGGGGGATTTATTAAGTGTGTGGGGGGATTTATTCAGTGTGTGGGGGGGATTTATTCAGTGTGTGGGGGGGATTTATTCAGTGTGTTTGGGGGGATTTATTCAGTGTGTGGGGGGGATTTATTCAGTGTGTTTGGGGGGGATTTATTAAGTGTGTGGGGGGATTTATTCAGTGTGTTTGGGGGGGATTTATTCAGTGTGTTTGGGGGGATTTATTCAGTGTGTGGGGGGGATTTATTCAGTGTGTGGGGGGGATTTATTCAGTGTGTGGGGGGGATTTATTCAGTGTGTGGGGGGGATTTATTCAGTGTGTACGTGGGGGGGGGGGCTGGAATTTATTTAGCATGTGTGGGGCAGGGTGCATTTATTCTGTGGAAGGGGATGGATTTATTCTATCGGAAGGGCAGTGGATATATTCTGTGGGGGTGAGTGGGGAGATGGGGGTGGACACAGTAGCGAGGGGAAAAATGTGTGCTGACAATACTGGGAGTAACGGTGATGGGATGTGTGAGGACAGTATGGGGAGTCGGGGGAATGTGTGAGGGGGGAATGTGTGAGAAGGAAATATGGAGAGAGCAAAGGGGTATGTTAGCAGGGGGGATGTACATGAGGAGGCTATTAGAAATGTGTGCAGACAGTATGGGGGGATGAAAGTGTGAGTGGACACATAATAGATACTGAGTAGTGTGAGGGTAACAGCCAGGAGGAGACAGTATGCCAAGTAGGAGGAGTGTAATGAAGGGTCACAGTAGAGAGACTGGGCTCTCTATGAGGGACACCGTATGAGAAGGCAGTGTGAAGTACGGAAAAGAGAGAGAGGGTAGTGTGGATGGCATGTACCATAAGAGGGACAGTGAGGGTCATATTATGTGCTGGGAATAAAGTGAGGGGCAATTATTTACTCAGGGGCTCAGCCTAGGGCAGATATTGTTATTCCGGAGCATTATAATAACACTGCTATCTTTAAGGGTGTTGTGTCGGGATGTGCTGCAGAAGACAGGAGAAGATGGAAGTCTGCAAAAACGAGCTCTGCCGGTGGATGAGAAGAGTCATCATGGCATCTGGACAAGGTGAAGATGAAAAGAAAGAGGCGACTCCACAAACAACGTCATCTATCAGGTACCTGGATGTAAATGTGTTTTTTTTTGTGATGCTAATTCTCATTTTTATTTGTTAGGAACATTAAAGGGGATGTCCAAGGTTGTGATGAGTCTGCAGTCATACTATGTGACTGCAGACTTCTGAATTCTCACAGTGCACACTGCTATCATAATTCTCTGATGTTGGTGATTTACATACATGCGGTCACGTGCTGACTAGACATGTGTGGCCTCATTCAATGAAAATGAATTGACTGAGGCCGGACACGTCTAGTTAGAATGTGGCCAGAAGTATCCAAATCACATACTTGTGCTGTCATGACCGTCCACTCTGGCCACCGGCAAGGGAGAATCCTGAAAGTGTGCAGTGCTTGCGCTGTGAGAATTCAGAAGCCTGCAGTCACATAGAATGACTGCAGACTTTCATCTCAAACCTGGACGCACCATTTTGTGCCATTTTGGTTGGTGGTGTGCCTCGGGATTTTTTAAGTATAAAAAGTGTGCCGCGGCTCAAAAAAGGTTGAAAATCACTGATGTATGGTAAAGCCATCAATATAATAGGGGCATTCAAATAACACTGCATGAACTGGTGAGTGGTTGGTCACTGGGCAAAAGTTAAGTCTGGCCGTAAATGCTAATAATAATATAATAATCTTTATTTTTATAATCTTTATTTTTATATAGCGCTAACATATTCCGCAGCGCTTTACAGGTTGCACACATTATCATCGCTGTCCCCGTTGGGGCTCACAATCTAAACTATAACATTTTGCGCCATTACACAAACCTATAGGTTACATTTACATGAGCGACGTTACGGCCGTTAAACCAGCACGATCGACTCTATTCAAGTCATTTTGAGCTTGTTTCCCGGCCTATTTACACAGGCTTAAGAAGAATAATGGTTCCAGAATGATCAGTAGTAGATCAATCTTTCAAAATGGAGCATCTGTGTATGTTATCGGTGCCACATCTGCAATTTACACCTTGCGATGTACTGCTGAGAATAATTTTTATTCCACAATAAACAATCCAATCACCTGATGAATGAGTACACATGTATACACAGGGCACATACATACTCATGTACAAAGAGCACTTATTTTTATATACAGAGCATTTGCATACACATGTATAAACAGAGAACATTTGTGCCTACCCAAAGCACATACATATATACAGTCACACAAATTATAGAAGACTTGCCAGTCTTGTCTCATCATCTTCAGTTCTTCTACACTCCACAGGACCTGTGGTGACATCACCATAACAATAATGTCAAAGGTCCTGATGCGCTCTCAACAACTGAAACCACACTGATAATGCAAAACTGCTGTTATCAATGTAGTTTCTGAGGTAAAAACTGCGGATAGCTAAAGGGTGTGGGGGGGCCTTGGCAATTGCCCAGTTTTGAGGGACCAAATTCTGGAGCAAATGAAGGAAAGACTGTGGATATTGTTAATTAACCACATAGTGCAGGGTAGTGCTTTCCAGGAAAATTGGCACAACATGAGAGAAGTACTGGAGATGTGAGTACGAGGTTTGAATTATATAGGATGTTGGTCTTGGGCCATTAGTGGAATAGAGAGTGCGGATAGGGTGGTAGACCGAGCTAAGGCTTGGTTCCCATTGCGTTAATGGGAAAGCGCTAACGGACAGCGTTGCACGGCGAAATTAACGCCGTGCAACGCGTCCGTTAGCGCGCCCATTCACGGCAATGGGAACGCGCAGCACTAGCGCGTGCCATGTTCGGCACGCGCTAGCGTCGCGCCGGTGTTTCCTGGCGCGCCGCGGACGCTGCTCGCAGCGTCCGAGGCGCGCCCGCGGTCCGTTCCCCACTCTCGCAGATCGAGGATCTGCGAGAGCGGGGACGTTACTGCGACCCCGGGACGTGGCCACATTAAAAACATTGCGTTAGTGCAACCCGCTAGCGCTAAACGGGTTGCACTAACGCAATGTGACCCTAGCCTAAGTTCACACTTGCGTTTGGCTGGTCTGTGTATGGCTGCGTACATCCTCCCTTAAGCTCCGCCTACTTGTGCATGCCTCCTGCGTACCTATCTTTAACATTGGGTACGCAGAGAGCGGTCGGCGGGCACGTAAAAACGCCGCATGCGGACGCATCCACATACAATGCATGTCCATGCATACCCAATGTTAACGATAGGTACACAGGACGCATGCGGAAGTAGGTGGAGCGTAGGCAGAGCTTAACGGAGGATGTACGCAGCCATATGCAGACCAGCCAAACGCAAGTGTGAAACCAGCCTTGCTGAGGGCAGGAGGTTGTTGGCCAAAATCTCACAATACATTACCCCATCTTCCTTTCAATACTGTGCAGTCGTCATGTCCCCTTAGCAGAAAAGCACCCCCCAAAGAATATTTCCCCCACCATGCTTGATGGTTGGGATGGTGTTCTTGGAGTTATTCTTCTTACTCCAAACATGGCGAGTGGAGTTGATACCGAAAAGTTCTATTTTGGTCTCATCTGACCACATGATCTTCTCCCTTTCCTCCTCTGGATGATCCAGATAGTCATTGGTGAACTTCAAACGGGCCTGGACATGTACTGACATTAGCATGGGGACCTTCAGTGCTCCTCAGGATTTTAATCCATGATGGCATAGTGTGTTACTAATGGTAATGTTTGAGACTGTGGTCCCAGTTCTCTTCAATTCATTGACCAGGTCCTCTCCTGTAGTTCAGTGCTGATTCCGGACCTTTCTCAGAATCTTCCTGGCCCCACAATGCGAGATCCTGCATGGAGCCCCAGACCAAGGAACATTGTCAGTCATCTTGTGTTTCTTCTATTTTATAATAATTGTGCCAACAGTTGTTGCCTTCTCACCAAGTTGCTTGCCTATTCTGTATCCCATCCCAGCCTTGTGCAGGTCTACAATTTTGTCCCTGGTGTCCTTAGATAGCTCTTTGGTCTTGGCCATGGTGGAGAGGTTGGAGTTTGTGTGTGGACAGGTGTCTGTCATACAGGTAATGAGATCAGACAGGTGCAATTAATACAGGTAATGAGTGCAGAGTAGAAGCGCTTCTTAATGAAAAACGAAGGGTACGTGCCCACAATCATCTGGAATAGCAGCGTTTTGGACGCAGCTAACCTGCGCTGTGTCCAAAATGGTGTTCTAGGTTAGAAGCACAGTGCATGGTATTTCTATAGATCCTATGACCACGGTGCTTCTATATGATGCTGAGTAAACTCACCCGCCACGTGGGTTTACGAGCCGCAGCATGTCCATTATTTGCAGCGGAGATGCTAGTGTCACCCATAGGCATTCATTACATGTGGTAAAGTACCTGCATGATTAGAACACACTGTTTTGAATGCAGCAAAAGTACACTGCATCCAAAACACTGTTGTATCCTGTTCACAGGCACATACCCTAACAGCTCTGAGAGAGCCAGAATTCTTGCTGGTTGGCGGGTGATGAAATACGGAACTTTTCATGCAATAAAAAGATCATACAATGTGATTTTTCAGGGTTTTTTTTTTATAAAGATTCTGTCTCTCACAGTTGAACTGTACCTACGATAAAAATTACAGACCTCTCCGGGAGAACTTGCAAAATCGGCAGTGTATAACATACTTATTTTCCCCAATACAGCAGAGTTTCCTTTCACCACTTAGAATGTTAGTAGGTATTATAGGCCGAAACCCAAAGAGCTGATATTATTTTGAAGGGTGATAAATTGGACCTATGTTTTAAGAGAATGGCTGACCACTTGAGAATAATAATGTGTTTTGGAGCCAATTTTAGTCACTTAAGAATCAGAAATGTATTTATTTTGAGTTTGTGCGTCTATTAATTTTTTAGTTAAAAAATCTTGCACCGACCTGAAAGAAGGCTGCAATGGCTTTATGCTACCCTATCGGAAGACATATCTTAGATACTATTTTGGTATTCCTTTTTCTGGATGTCTTGTAGTAGGTTGCTGGGGGATGGAATATGCTCTGTTTTTAAAGATGAGCGCCCACTTGGTAGTTCTTATTCATGAGCTGCGGCTCCTTTGCCCTCCAATTGATTGTTCGCTTTCTTCCTATGCGTAGTCTAGGGAGAAAGCTGTCAATCAGCCGTGGAAGGTGGGAGGGGGGGGGGAATCATAGCTAATAATTGGGTGGACTGCGTTCAGCGCACTCTGCACCTATTAATGGGTGAGTTACTAAAAACTACTGTGAGACTTACAGTAAAAGCGCAGTATCGGGGTGTCAGTCATCACTCAGAGAGCCCGCGAAAGATTCCCTTAATGAGGCATCCATCGTCAATGTTTACCTTGTCCAACAATTAAACAGTGTTGTCCATTTTCTAATCAAATACTTGTTGTTGTTTTTTAAAATTACCATATGTTCAATTTCCTATACAAAATGTCTTTAGTGTATCAAACCTTAATCTGCAGCAACTTCCATGTTCCTTCATCTAAGTTGCAACTGAGCATTTGCGAACCTTAGTCTAACGAATATCTATCTAGCAGCTAGAAATATCATTGCAACCATAATTACTAAGATGTGGAATATTTTTTGCTGACCACTAATGTATATTCTTGCTACGGTAAGTGACGGCAGATAAATGTTGAAAAGTTGAGTTTTTTTAGATTGGAAGGTCATTGTCAGGTGCAATAGTGAAAGTCATTAATGCTGAATGAAAAATCTGCACTCTGTATATCAACGGAAGCCCAGACCAAGCACAGATTAATCAGTCACTTTCTCTAAATTGTTGTTTTAACTTGTTAAATTGTCATTAAAGATGACAACCTTCACAGATGAACCATGAAAACCCATTGTCGTTCAGAAAACAGCCATCTAAAATCCCCAATTATGGCCCAACTTTCCAGACTGGTCATGTGCGAAAATATCCAGCATAGGATCAGATGCCCATAGCTATAGGCTACCCTGCTGGAAAAGCGCCAGGTTCAGCAGCGGGAGCAGTCAGTCTAAATGCCAGGAGGAAATCACATGGGAGCAGCTTCTGATAAGTCTCTCCATGTGACTCCATGCTGTCAGTAGCGGAAGAGAGCAGTACGGCACCATGGAGCACGGACGCATATTGAATTATGACTGCTGTGACTGATTAACAGAGGCAGCAGGCAGATCAGGGTTTTTTATATTTAATCTGTACGGATCAGCATACAAGTTCACAGACAAATGCATTAAAGGGCATTTCCTACCTCCGTACGTTAAGGCGTGTCATAGGGGTCAGACCTATGAAACCCCCAATGATTCTTAGGACAAGGGGGGTACAGTCCGTGCTGTTAGGCTATGTGCACACATAGGAAATGTGGTGCAGGATTTTCTGCACTAAATCTGCATCTGCAGATTTGATGCAGTTTCTGTGCAGTTTCTGCGCAGCTTCTGTGCAGTTTCTGTGCAGTTCTGCAGCGTTTCTGCAGCAGATTTTTCTGCACCATGTGCACAGCTTTTTTCTTTTCACATTGATTTACATTGTACTGAACAGAAACTGCGCAGAAACTGCACAGAAACTGCATCAAATCTGCAGATGCAGATTTAGTGCAGAAAATTCTGCACCACATTTCCTACGTGTGCACATAGCCTTACAGTGCAGCTGCTACTTAACGTGGTATTACAGGCCAAAGCTTTGATCACCTACAGTGGCATGGAAAGGTTTGGGCACCCCTGGTCAAAATCACTGTTGTTGTGAACAGTTAAGCAAGTTGAAAATGATCTCTAAAAGGCCTAAAGTTAAAGATGACCTATTTCTTTTTTAAAATGGGAAAATGGGTTGATGCAAAAGTTTGGGCACCCTTGGAGATTTGTGTGCCACCCCTCACAAACAAATATTTAGACTTTTGTGTAGGAGTCCTATTCTTCCCTGAACACAGTGGGCCGGCTTGGATTATATAGTATCATTAAAGCCACGCCACTTTACAAATACCGTCCTCGCTGTCCCCATTGGGGCTCCCAATCTATATTCTTTAGTAGTATGTCTTTAGAGTGTGGAAGGAAATCTGAGACCCCAGAAGAAACCCACGCCACCACGGGGAGAACATACAAACTCCTTGCAGATGTTGTCTTTGGTCTCATAGGCCTTAAGGTCTACAGGAGCCTGTGGCCTACAGGGACAGAGCGTGATGGGCCAGGGGTCAAATGCTCTCCATTGTTAACAACTGGATCCGTGTCATGTGGACCGGTACAATTCAAAGCAGTGTTCACCCGGAGGTCCCGGACACCCAGCTAGAAGTCAGGGGCATGCACTCTGTCCAAGATGTTCAGTAAAGGCAACTTCTGTTATTACGAAGTTTTGCGTCCCTAAGAATTTTGTGCCCAGAGCAGCCGCCCCAGTGGCCCTTCCAGCACTGCGCCACGGCTCCTAACTCGCATATACCCCAAATTTTCGTCACGGCCATAAACATCTGGTTGGGGCACATTTTATCTAATCATTTGGGCGCCTTTTAAAACGACGCCGTTGATTGGGACAAATGGCGCCCTCTAGTGAGCAATCACAGAATTGATGCCATCAATTCTAACAAGCTTATTGTAAATAGAGGTGTTTTACTCCAGCACCTGCAAAGCTCCATGTGCTGCCCCCAAAACAGCCCGATTCAGAGCTGAGTAGTTTCATAGAATTCGCCAAAAATAAAAATCTGCCGTGAATATTGAAGAAATGTTTGTGATGGCAGTACACCTGGCAGTGGTCATGTGTTTTCTGCACAGGTGATGTAGTGGGGTCAGTAACTCCCCCAGCCTCATTGTGCGCAGCCGGCGCCTCTGCATCCTAGTAGGGAAACAAAGTTTTGCAGTCCCTGCAGTGAACTCCGCGCTCCCCTCTCGCTGACGGTTTCAAGTCGCCCTCGGTTCTGTCGTCCCTCACGCTTCCCCCTCGCAGGGGCCCCGCCACACACTGCCGGGAGCCCCCGAGCCGCCTCTATCCGCCCGGCCGACAGCTCCAGACGGCTCAGAGCTCGGAGCCTCCCCCGCCGGCGCATCGATCCGCTCGCCTTTCATGTGACCGGCGCTGTGGGAGCCAGGCTTCCTGGAATCAGCCCAGAGAGGGTCAGAGCCTTACCGGCCGCGGCGCTTCCAGGCACCGGCACACGCCGCGCTGCCGGGACCCCTGCACTGCCGGGCACAGCTGCTGCCGCTCCAGACGGAGAGGGCCAAACAACAATATACATGTACTCTACAGCGATCAGTAATAATAATGGAGATTACTGCAAAAAAAATAAAGCCAGAAACTGAAATTCATAGTCGAGCACATTTTTTTTTTTTTTTGTAGTGCTACTGATTTTAATTAATTAGTAATGGAGTGACAACCATAGTGCGGTTTTTTTTTTTTTGTTTGTTTTGTTTGCTTTTTTTGGTCCTGCATTGTATTCGCACCATATCTATTCTTTGTTTTTACTACAGGTTTTTTCCTTGTGTAGATCAAAAAGACTTGGCAGCAAAAACAAAAAAACGCTTCAAAGTCACTTGGATTTTCTCCTATGATTTTTTTTTTTTTTTTTTTAAACACAAATAAAAAAAAACAAACAACCAAAACGCTAATTGTGAACATACTTGTAGTTTTCAGGAACGTTTTTTTTTCTAACGCCGAGGGCCAATTTTGGCTGCGATACATACAGTGAGGCCGGAGATCACTTTGTGCCATGACATCATCCCAGTATAATGCCAGTGGTGGAGTCGCTGCCCCTTAGGTGCCAGGACCAGTGGCTGAGTAACTTTTGGCGTGTTGTCGCTGCGCCCAAACAGATCCGGTCAGGTGGCAGCGGTCAGGTTGGGTGTTTTGGTTTGATTTTTAGAAATGTGTTAGGTTCACATTGCGTTAGTGCGATCCGTTTAGCGGATGCGCTAATGGATTGCGCTAACACAATGTCCAAAAAGGGATTGCGTTTGGCAATCCCGCTAGAGCAGATGCCCGATCTGCGAAGAACGGACCCTGAACGCTGCAAGCAGCGTTCAAGGTCCGTCCGAAACTAACGGCACATTGCTGACGCATGCCGAAAAAGGCATACGTTGGCGATCCGTTAGCACATTGCAGTCAATGGGATCCATTACATAGCGTTAATTGCGCCAATTTCGCCATGTAACGGATTCCGTTAGCGGACACCCACTAACGCAATGTGAACCTAGCGGCCTTAAAATGTGCATCTAGAACTATACCGCATAGGCGGTTGTGGCAAATTAGGACGTGACATGGCAATTTTGATACATGAGCCCCGATGTTTGTGCAGCGACAACAAAAGCTACAGCTGACGACCTTTGTTCAAAGTAAAAACAATTGTGCAACATTTTGGGCTGTACAGAAGTCGGTCATAATGTCGCATTTCCCTGACTTCTGTGTCTAATTATATGATGACACTGGGCATGGCAGGACACACGCTACATAGTTATGTGACCTTTCCAACCCCAGTTGTTATGGCATTGGAAGTCTGTGTACGAAAAGTAACAACGATTTTATAGAAGTCTGTGTACGAAAAGTAACAACAATTTTATAGAAGTCTGTGTACGAAAAGGAATGATGATTTTAGTGCTGCAAATACCAGGAAGCCAAAAGTTTTGGGTTGCCTACAAACAATTTTATCCATTTTGAACCTGGGCCATAAAAGCAAACCAAAGGCACAGAATAAAGACCCCCATACACACACTTTTGGCTGACTGCTATTGCTGCTCCCCCATATGCAGGGATGCTCAGTCCGGACCGCTCTTGTGTTCTCTAGAGAGCCGCTGTCAGACTCTTCTGGCATTGGCTTTTCTCCCTGCTGAACAATATTATCCGCCATGGAAATACCAGCAGTTGGATCTTTCTCTCCCCCGACATGAGCCGGAAAAGTCTGGAGATTCCCAAAGACATTAGATGGTTAGCTGATCCCAACAAATGGGCGGGTTCATCTGACTTATACCGTCCCCCTGCCCCCTCATACCGTGAAATGTTCCCGGAGGCGGGTCTTTCCCTCCTAATCAGACGCAGCACAGCCGTCACTCCGGACCTGTGCTTGCCGGGCGCCGCCTCTTGCTTCATTATCGTCCCCGGCGCCTGCGCATTACATTTTTTTTTCGGTGCATGCGCAGTGGCGCTGCCCTTCGTACTTACAGCGCAGGCGCCTGGGACAATAATGCAGCAAGAGGCGGTGCCCGGGGTGCACAGGTCCGGAGTGACAGCTGTGCTGCGTCTGATTAGGAGGGAAAGACTCGCCTCCGGGAACATTTCAGGGTATGAGGGGGACATTTTATAAATGTTTTTCAGCGTGTGCAGGCATCATAACTAAAAGAGCCACCTTGTCAGAATGCAGCATTTGTGCTGCACAAGGTGGCTTTTAGTTACAAACGCCTGAGGGGGTGACAGGTTCCCTTTAAAGTATATGGGAGCCTTTACTCTTGGTTGTGATCCTCCACCCAAAACCTGTTCAGTCCAACTGTCCCATAAGTGTGTTCAGCTCAATAGCTCATCTTCACGTAACGCCCTGCATGTTATTTCAGTTGGAGAGAAGTAAGGGAATATCCTTTTAGTGCCTCATCGATTTAAACAAATAAAGGTGTCTCTACATGTTCATTGGGGTGGACTTGCCAATGGCGCAACTGGTGCAGATGAACAAGGGCTCAAGATGTAAGAGGGCCACTACCACCTCCAAAGCAGGTGCAATTGTGCATTATAATAAACTGTTGGATTGCAAAGGGCCAATATACGGTTCTTACACAGGGGCCCTCATCTGTCTGTGCCCACCCCTTCATCTTTAATAGTTGCCACCCAACAAATATTTCTCCCATCTACGTCCCCCCATACATATGGGCATTGATTTCGGCCAAACATGCATGTATTCAGAATGGGGAGAAGCTGCTGGCATACACCTCTGGTGACATCTTATTTCCTGAAAGAACAAGGATCGGGTGTTTAACGTACATATGAGGGATTCCCACAAACAAGATTTGTTACCCTCGCCATTCCTGTCAGAAGTATGTGTCATATGACAGAAGTAGCGGGCGTGCTGGACCACTAATACCATACACCGTGAATGGACACACTTATGCCTTACTGCTCCATTCAGGGAACATGAGACCCTTTTTTTTTAATGAGCTGTGGGAATCCCAGCACTTGGTCCCCAATGGATCGGACATTTATAGCTTATAACCCCTTTAATGTCACCAACATTTAAATTGTGTCTGGGCATTGTGAAATTGGTAAAGGATCTTCCCCTCCCCCCACCGCGCCACCAAAAAAATGTAATGTCTATGGGTATGGCCTTATAAAAGTTAAACTTAACAGATTGTCTATAACATATTACCATACTTAGGGGTATATTAATAGGTTATTCTCATATTATTATATGGGTAAAATTGCAAAAGTGTTCTTAAAAACACGCCAATTTGCAATTTAGTTAATACAAGCCCTCTGTTCTTGAGAACCGCAGTAGCTGAACATGCTCGGTGAAGACTAGCTCTTTCCATTAGAGCTTGTACGCCCCCTGCTGGATCTGGCCACAGCGCCCTGTTAGCCTTCGCTCTGGCCAGTTTCTGTGCCGCTATGCTCCTCCGATGCTGCAGAGACAAAGCGGCCGACAACGCACAGTCTCATAGTCCAGACCAGCAGCATGGTTGCTTTACTGATGGCTCCTTTGCCTGAAGTCACACTTCATAGAGGCTGTCAGTCAAGCAGGAAGAGGCAGCGCTGGGCGGGGAATAGAGCTGGAGTGACAGACTTCATATCTACTATAGCCAGTTGCAGATCAATTTAAACCACTGATTTCTCAGTAATGGAGGAACGTCCTGGGCATGTTAAGGTATTGCTGGAGTTGGCATTGAAAGGGCTGCATCCACCTTTAAATTGTTTGGGGGGTGAAATCCTGCTCACAGATTCCCTTTATACTTTTATCTATTGTAAGGTAGACAGCCGTTTGGACTGCTAAGCAGGTCAGCTCTTGCCATTTCTGTCAGTTTGTGAGACCATTTCTCCTACAACTTTTTTTAGATTTAGTGCTCCCATCTGGCTCTGTGCTGCTACTTCATGATGATCTAATTCTGGCCTTTGTATGACCCTTACCATGACTTGATTAGGGACTGGTAACTCGGGAGATCCCAAGTCGGTTTCCGTTTGTTTTTGTTTTTTTCCCCCTTTTGGTTGAATCTTCTATAAAGATGGATTTATAGCAGACTTTTTTTTTTCAAGCCCCTGATGTGTAGCAACTGAGTGGTTAAATAGTTTTAATGAGAATCATAATGCACCAGTGAACATTGATATAATTTCTGCGATTAATCAAACTTTAATTAATGACCTCTAGAAATAAGAAAGTTGAGGACTGTTCAGGACGTTGAGATTGTAAAGAATTGAGGGATTGCAATTCTTCCGAACATAAACAACTATTTTGGTGTCCTGTGGGCCGTTTGTGTAGAAAGGTTTGCAGGAAGTATACAGGGTCGCAGTTTTACATGATTTTTGCTCATGCACGTACAAGTATTATGTAGCGCTTGCTTCAGTTACTGTTTATCAGTCCCATTCAGGCTGTTACAAAATGTAGAGAGCAATGCCTGGTCAACAATACAGGGGACATGGCATTTACTGAAGCGCTGTGGGCCTTTTCAGGGACGTGATCAGAAGGACTGATACGAGCTGGACTCCCACTAGTCTGCTATTGATCCATTTGATATCGAAGCCCCAGCTCACCCTCCTTTTATTGTGTCCCTGAAATCTTTTTATGGGTGACAAAATATGGACAGCAGGGTGGCTCAGTGGTTAGCACTGCAACCTTGCAGTGCTGGAGTCTTGGGTTCAAATCCCACCAAGGACAACATCTGCTAGGAGTTTGTATGTGGGTTTCCTCCAGGTTCTCCGGTTTCCTCCCACATTCTAAAGACATACTGATAGGGAATTTAGATTGTGAGCCCATCGGGGACCACGAGGATAATGTGTGCAAACTGTAAAGCGCTGCAGAATATGTTGGCGCTATATAAATAGAGATTATTATTATTATAGGAGAAGTGCATCCTTAATTGGTAATTTACTCAATGGGCCCATCTGCCGGACTTGGCACACTATCTATGGGAACCTTGATCATGCTACTGGAACCAACTTGATCCTTCAGCACTGACTGGTTGTGATACCTTTTGCTGGCAGAACAATTCTATTACATCTTTTTATAACTCTTAAAGGGATTGTCCAGGTTTAGGGTTCAAGTCTGCAGTCTTTGTGTGACTGCACACTAATGAATCCTTAGGCCTCTTTAACACTACTGTCTTTTCAGATCCGTTGCAATGCGTCGTTTTGGGGAAAAAACGGATCCTGCAAATGTGCCCGCAGGATCCGTTTTTTCCCATAGACTTGTATTAGCGACGGATGGCCACACGTCGCATCCGTCGTGTTTCGGCGGACCGTCGTCTGGAAAAAACGTTCAATGTAACGTTTTTTTTGTCTGCTTCGGGAAAACATGTCGCGACTGATCCTGCGGCATACGTCGTTGACTAGAATGGAAGCCTATGGACGCAGGATCCGTCGTGACACGTCGTATGACGGAATCCAGCGCTGGAATCCGTTTTTTTTTACACTGAGCATGCTCAGAATCAGGAATTTGTAGCCACTTGGCCAGACAGGCCCCAAATCTATATAAACCTGGCCTGGAGTGTCACCCCCAAACGTACCAGCAAGACTCCTGCCAGCCTGAAGACAGCCAGCCGGTCAATATATTGGTTTCCCTATTTTACAGTAGCCAATCACATTTAGGAGACTCCCATTTTTAGGCATGGAAAACGGATCCGTCAAAAAAACGGATGAAACGGATGGTAAAAACGGACAAAACGGATGCAACAGATCCAGTTTTTCGACGGAACAGTCTAGCGGATCCGGCGAAATACTGGATGCGTTGCATCCGTTTTTCACTATTTTTCAGGCATCCGTCGATACGTCAAGCCGACAGATTAAAAAAAAAACGGAAGTGTGAAAGTAGCCTTACAGTGCACTTTGTCAGGTTTCTCTGGTGCTGGTGTCGAGAGTGGGCGGTCATGTGACTGCAAGTATGCGATTTGCTTACTTCTGGCCACACTCCGACTAGACATGTCCAGCCTTGCTCAATTCGCTTGTATTCAGTGAAGCCGCGCACGTCTAATTGACATGTGACTGTACATATGCAAATTGCATAGTTACGGTCACGCATCGGCTGCTCCCAGCGCCAGGGAGAATCCTGACAGTGTGCACTGTGAGAAATCACAAGTCTGCACACATAGAATGACTACAGACTTGAGCCTCAAGCCTGGACAACCCCTTTAATGCACATCTTGTGCCACGCACACAAAAACCCCAATAATAATGGTAATAGGGAGGTTTAGTCCTGGGTTTTTAGTGATCTAGCAACTGGCCCTATTGAAAACTGCAAATGGGAAGTAAGCAAACCATAATCTTAGCTTTTCTATCTAGTCTATATCTATCTGCGGATTGTAAGGAAAAATAAAAGCTAATTTGGAAATCGTGCTATACAGGCGTTGTGACATGGATTTCAAAGTAAATTCAGCAGGTGGAGCAGGTATAAGAGGTCTATTTGATAACGTAAGCAATTTGTATTGCGATATGTGACATATCCACTATAAATTTGATTCTGCCGAACAGAAAGTCTTTTCACTGAAGCCTTCCAAAGATTTAGAATCTGGCAACGGGGGAGAAAAAAGACCAGGGTACAGCATGAGAAAATGCGCTAATATTTGTATCACCCTGACACAATCATGTCTATCTACTTCCTAAAGTTTTCAGTGTAGCTTTCCACACCTCTCTATTTTGCAGCACACTGTTGCCTCCCAATGGTGTCTATCTATTACCGTATGAGCTGGTACAGTCAGCACAATGCTCTGTAGTCAGACTTGGCTTTAAAAGTTCACTGTCCCAGAATTTCCTTCCATTGCTATGTAGACTTGATTACGTCTGAAGTGATCGCAAACAGACACCTTGCCCATAGTACCCTGCGTAATATGGACTGGAACACAGACTATTAAGAATGACATGTTGGCCTGATAAAAAGTCTTTTCCCTCCATGCTTCTCACTGGGGACGCACTCAGTCATGATGGATATTAGGCTGTAAATTAACCTAATTTGGCTTTATCTAATTAACTACCGATCCATAGTGGCTCTTGCCACAGGTACTGTTGTATCCCACTCTGAGATTACATTCATTGGCTTCTGTTGTTCACTGCAAATAAATATAAAATTCAATTCACTTTTAACCCCTTAACGACCACTAATACACATTAAAACGGCAGCCGTTAAGGGGTCTTATTCCTTTTCGCTCTTTTTAAAGCAACGGTCAGTAATAAGTGGATAGGGCCCCTACCCGGGCCCAATTCCTGCGGGTGAAAGCTGTACATGATACTTAACCTCTTAAATACCGCTGTCAATCTCGACTGCGGTATAGAAGTACTTAAAAGGGGGTTAAAAGACCCCTTATGTCAGAATTTATCCCCCGCGATCCTAATCGCGGGTGCTGATGGTTTCCGTGGTACCCTAAGGTCATCTGATGACCCCAGGGTACGGTGGCCTCTAAGATTCAGCTATAGCAGGGTCTCACAGGCTCCGTCAGTGACTCACTGACAGATACTATGCACTGCAGTACACGACTGCAGTACTGCAATGCATGAGACCAAATATCAAAGTAAGTATAAATTGTCCACAAGTCAGTCATTTTGCCACTAAAAATGCTGCATTTGCATGAAAATCAAAATAATAAAGTACACATAATTGGTATTGCCACATCCGGAGCGATTCACTGTCTATAAAACTATCACGATATTTATTCCTTATGGTGAACACTGTAAAAAACAAACAAACAAAACAAACATGCCAAAAATGCTGCTTTTTCATCATACTGACACACAAAAAATTGAACAAAAAGCGATAAAAAAGGCCCATGTCAAGAAAAAAAATTGTATATATGCAAACGTCAAACTGTCCTGCAAAAAACAAGCCCAAACATGTCTCATTCGGAAACTTTTTTTTAAAGGGAATCTGTCACCCCCTGGGACATAGGTTCCCTTTAATAAGGTATATATCACCCCCAAAATTGAACCTGGGCGGCGCCGGGCCTCTCTGACCTTTCCCGGTGCCTGCGCACTGCAGTACTTTGCTCTGCCCTCAACAGGGAAGACAAAGTACGCCTGCGCCGGAGCCGTAGTGTTAAGACAAGAAGAGGACGTCATCGTAAGAAGATGGGAGGCCCCGGACCGGACCGCGACGCCCATCGGACCGGACCGCAGCGGGACTGACCCTGGGTGAGTTTAATCTAACCCCTTTTTCTCATCTTTCAGGATACATCGGAGGCTTATCTACAGCATTACAGAGTGCATTACAGAATGCTGTAGATAAGCCCCTGATGCCGGTGGGCTTAGCTCACCTTCGATTTTGGGGGTGACCGGTTCCTTTTAAAGATGCAGGGGTGGACACACAGAGAGATGAGGGCCCCTATGTAAGAACCGTATATTGGCCCTTTGCAGTCCAACTGCTCATCATAATGCACAATTGCACCTGCTTTGGAGGTGGTAGTGGCCTTCTTACATCTTGGGCCCTTGTTCAGCTGCACTGGTTGCACCAATGGCAAGTCCACCCCATTGAACATGTAGAGAGACACCTTTATGTCCAAGAAAACAAATCATTTTTGTTTAATCGATAAGGAGTGACAGGTTCCCTTTAATATGGGCATACAGGTGATAACAGTTCATGCCCCGGAGCCTGGAAGAAATCATTAGCATACAGAAAGTATACGATTTCTCAACAAGACTGCAACTATAAGGCTGCCGTCACACTAGCAGTATTTGTTCAGTATTTTACATCAGTATTTGTAAGCCAAAACCAGCAGTGGGTGATAAATGCAGAAGTGGTGCATATGTTTCCATTATACTTTTCCTCTATTTGTTCCACTCCTGGTTTTGGCTTACAAATACTGATGTAAAATACTGACCGAATACTGCTAGTGTGACGGCAGCCTAAGCCATACAGGTAGAAGTAGTTTAACATTTCTATCACATTTATGCCCATATTAATAGGTCCAATACATCCAAGGGGGTGACAAATTCATTTTAAAAAGTTACAGCTCTCAGAATATGGCGATGCAAAAACAAATCAGTTTTTGTAAAATATTGTTTTTATTTTGTAAAAGTAGTAAATCATAACAACTACTGTATATAAATCTAGTATCGCTATAATCATTCTGACCCAGCAAGCTGGTCTTTTTTCATCTTTTATCACACGATGACCCGTGCAAATAAGCAAAAAAATTGAAACAATAATTGAATTGATGTTTCTTGTTCATTCTGCATCCTAAAAAATCTGAATAAAGTTATGTACCGCAAAATACCAAAAAATCTCCAGAACTTGTTATGTAAAAAAGAAGTCCTCATACAGCTCTAATTCGCCAAAAATAAAGGCAATGGCAACAAAAAATATTTTTTATTTAAAAAAAAAAAAACATTTTTACTGCGTGATGGCAAGCAAAACATAAAAAAAAAAGTATGAATCTGGTATCGCTGTAATCGCACCGACCTGAAGAATAAAGAAGTCTTATCACTTGTACTGCACGGTGAACCGCACAAAAATAAAAATAACTGTTCTCGTACTGTCTATTTATTCATTGTGCCTCCCAAAAATCAGAACAAGGTTCTGCTCACATTTATCCTGCACTCTCCGCTGAGCGCTTACGTTGAGGTTTCCGTGTAAATCACAAAAAACGTGATTTAGTCAAAATCCCTTTCTGAATTACTCAGTATAATGATGTAGATGGAGTCACTTTGCACTCTGTCTGGTTTCTGTTCCAGTGGTGTCAGGTTATTTTGAGTGTCTTATTAGCACACAAGTGTGGTCGACCACCATTCTATGAACGCCTAAAGAGATGGTAGCCACCGGAACCAGACTGCAAAGAGAGTCCAATGCGTCTCCATCTGCCTCATTATGGTGCATGGTTCCATCATTATCGTCTGAATTGCATTTTTGTGGGATTTTACATGGAAACTTAAGTGCTCATCATAGAACACAATTATGTGATCCCAGCCCTATACTGAAAGCGATCAAAAAATGTTATGCACCCCAAAATGTTACCAATAAAAGCCCTAATTTATTTTCACAAAACCATCCCGCACAAAGGTCTGTCATATGTCATATGTAGCAGATTCCCACGTTACTGGTAAAACAAAGAATGGAAAGCAACACTGCTCCCACCACCTAAAATAAAACCCAGTGAAGTCTGTGCATCCAAATGTCCATATCCTTCTGAGCTTCACTGTGCCTAAACTATAGTAAGCGGCCATATGTTAGGCATTACTGTAGTCGGCAGAGTGCATTTCACAATTTACGGGGTGCATGTCTCTAGAATAACAAACTGGGCACAATATATGGGGGCACTAAACTGTAAGGGAGCACAATGTATGGGCACAGGGGCGAACACTGACAGCTTAGGGTCCTCTGTGCAAGAAATGTCTGGGCCCTCTCCTATGGTGACAAAGCTACAGATATATGGCCACACAAATCTTTACATAGCATACTGTCCTTTATTATATATATATATTGCCTTCCTTTATTACACAGTGCCCCCTTTTGTTATGTACAGCACCGTACCTTACACATCAGATTATTTATAGCACCATGTTCTTTATTACATATTGTCCTCTCTTGTTGGCTATATAATGCAATGACTGCTGATGGATTATGGGAAAACTTCTTTTCTAATGGAGGCGGTTGATGGACTGGTCATCAGATCAGGTGCTCCTCCACCAGTAGTCCTTTTATTACATTGACCTCTCATTAGATCTAAAGAGAGGGTGCTGTGAATAACAAAAATATGTGATGTAATTGACAGACATGTACATAGCCAGGGGGTGTTTTATAATAAGAGACTGCCCTATACATAACTAGAGAGGATGGTACATAGTAAGGGATGGTGTTCTACATAATAAAAGAGGAAACAATGTAACTAAGGACGGGGGGTTTTATAATAAGGGACTGCCCTATACATAACTAGAGAGGATGGTACATAGTAAGGGATGGTGTTCTACATAATAAAAGAGGAAACTATGCAACTAAGGACGGGGTAATACCTAATAAGTGAGCACATTATATACTAAGGGACTGTACATAATAAGGCTATATTCCTGTATCCATGTGCAGTGTCTGTGTGCTGCCCGCTTTTACAGACACATTGGTCATGTCTTACTGATACTCAAAATCGTATCGGAACAAAGCATTCTTTGACCCTCACGGATCTCATTCTCAGAGCTGTGATTTCCACAGATGTGTGAATGGATCTATAAAACCCTACGAGTCTGTGTGCCGTCCGATTTAAAAAAAATAAATAAATAAAAAATCTGGCATCACACAGACCTATCACACGAATGTGAGAATGCAGCTTAAAGGAGTTTACAAATAAAATTATCCCTTCAAGTTATACAGAACAAATGCAGAATAATATTTACATCCAGAAACTTATGACTTGACGTCTCATCTGATTAGCCATTTTCTGCTGCTTCTTCTCCATCTGTTCAGACCTTCATGTCGACATCTTCCAGCCACGACTCGTCATGATGATCACCGCAGCCCTGAAAATAACATGGTCACATATATTGTCTCCCCCGCACTGCGCTCCTGACTATAGGCATGTACCCCATCGTTAATATGCTATTAGCCACGCACCAATCAAGATATAAAGCGATAAGGAGCACTGTGCCCCCCATTAACTATAATTGCTGACGCCCAATAAATATAAATTATTCAGTCTCTGTGACTCTCCCCAATTAACTGTAAGGCTATATGCACACAGAAAGTGTGCAAGGTTTTACAGTACAAACGAAGTGAATGAGAATCCTGGAAGTGTCATGCGCACGTTGCTTATTTTTTCCTTGCAGATTGTCTATTCTTGCAGTGTATTTACCCATACTATTGAATGGGGAAAATATGCAAGAAAAGCATATAAAAAAAAAAAAGGCAAAACATTTACTTTACAAAATATATGGAATACGGAATTATCAAAGGGGCTAATTTTTATTGCAGTCAAGAAATAGTGTATCCATATATAATGTTTCGGTCTAGATGACCTTCATCAGATATGCACTAGTAGCATATAATTTCATAAATGTCTGAAGATTAGACTCCGGCTGTTTAAATTTCAAATAGCAGCCCCAGGATTGCCTAGTGCAGTGTCGTGGTGCACAATGGTGCACAATGGTTGTCAATCTGTCAATTTATGAAATGATATGCTACTAGTGTTTATCTGATGAAGGTCATCTAGACCGAAACGTTATATATTGATGCACTATTTATTGATTGCAATAAGAATTAGCCCCTTTGAGAGCTCCAGATTCCACATATTTTGTATCGTAATGGTTGGAACCCTATCCATGAACCTCCTTTTTGTCTAAGGAGTAACGTTCTTCTTTTTTTTTTTTCTAGAATTAAAAAAATAGATTTTGAGCAACTTTCTTTCTGTCAACACATTAGGATATGAAGCAGAATTTGCTGCTGCAGATCTTGAATGTGTGCCCATAGCCGTAGTTCCTGTCCTGTGTCCCCCTCATTCATTATAAATCCGTGATCGCATCATAATGAATTTGGAAATGGGAGAAGACCTAATCAGGTACTGAGCATCCTCATACATACACTAGCTATTGAACCCGTTCTACGCCCGGGTGGCGAGCATTTATATTGGTATATGGTCTCCATCCTGGTATGTGCTGCTCCATCCTGCGTCCCCATCCTGGCATGCGCTGCTCACATCCTGCGTCCCCATCCTGGCATGCGCTGCTCCCATCCTGCGTCCCCATCCTGTCATGCGCTGCTCCCATCCTGCGTCCCCATCCTGTCATGCGCTGCTCCCATCCTGCGTCCCCATCCTGGCATGCGCTGCTCCCATCCTGCGTCCCCATCCTGTCATGCGCTGCTCCCATCCTGCGTCCCCATCCTGTCATGCGCTGCTCCCATCCTGCGTCCCCATCCTGTCATGTGCTGCTCCCATCCTGCGTCCCCGTCCTGTCATGTGCTGCTCCATCCTGCGTCCCTGTCCTGTCATGTGCTGGTCCATCCTGCGTCCCCATACTGCCTCTGACCCGCTCGTCCCCATACTGCCTCTGACCCGCTCGGCGCCGAGTGCTGGGGGGCCTGAGCAGGCCGGGACACCGGCGCGCTGTGGGGGTCAGGTGCCGGTATCGCCGCCAGCTCAGGCCCCCCCAGCACTTACTATATTCACCTGTCCTCCGTTCCACCACTGCGTGCCACCATCTTCCCGGTCATCTGGCTGTGACTGGTCAGTCAGAGGGCGGCGCCGGCGCGCATTAAGCGCGTCATCGCGCCCTCTGAACTGAAGGTCACAGGCCGAGGACCGGGAAGATGGCGGCACACAGCGCTGGAACGGGACAGGTGAATATAGCCGATACTCACCCTCCTGGCGGTCCCTGCTTCTCTGTTGGAGATCGCGGTGTGCGTTCAGTGTTAACGCATACCGCGATCTCCCGGGAGCGTCACTCTGTGAGGCCCAGACTGCGCCGGCGCTTGCGCAGTCTATAAAGGCTTCAGACAGAGTTACGCTCCCAGCGTTATATTATAGATTTCAATAGGACAAGATTTCGGATTTCAAAATCATTTTTCAAGCTTGTGTTATAAAGTATTCTAATTTACTGAGATAATGACTTTGGGGTTTTCATTGGCTGTAAGCCATAATCATCAACATTAACAGAAATAAACACTTGAAATTGATCACTCTGTGTGTAATGACTCTATATAATATGAGTTTCACTTTTTGTATTGAAGAAGTGAAATAAATTAACTTTTTGATGGCACTCTAATTTTGTGAGCACCTGTACTTGTAAATGAGATCTCCTCCTCTCAGGCATCTTTTCTTTTTTTTTTCCTAAGCTAAACAAGCCCACCTTTTCCAACCTCTCATCATTTGAGCGGCCTCCATCCTGGAATAATCTAGCTGCCGCTTTTGAACTGACTCTAACTTCTGAATATCCTTTTTAAAATGTGGAGCCCAAAACTGTTTACCTTATTCTAGATGTGGCTTCTCAAGTGATTTATAAAGGGATAACGATACATTGGGATCACAGGATTGTATCTCTCTTTTTATACACTCTAAAATCTTGTTTGCTTTTGCGGCTGCTGCTTGACATTGACTACTGCTGCTCATCTTTATTGTCCTTCGCCTGTTCTATAGTCCCAAGGTGCATTACTCTATATTTATCAACACTAAATCTCAGTGTTTGCCCATTCAGACATGTTATCCAGATCGTTTTGAAATATTGTAATATCAAGGTCAGATTTTACTACCCTACATAGTTTGGTGTCTTCAGCAAAGACATACTTTACTCTTAGGCTGCCGTCACACTAGCAGTATTTGGTCAGTATTTTACATCCTTATATGAATAGCTATAGCGCTTACCGAATAGCTTCATCGGGAACCCGGATACCTGGAGCGCTTCCGATAATCAGCGGTTCGGCGCCGCAGCTGCATGTGTTGCGGAGGTGTGACAGTCGCAACACATGCATGGAGAGCCCAACAAACGGGATATGTGTTGTGTACGCCAGAATTACGTTTTTTTTGGTCGCTGCAGCATTGCATTAAAATGCAATAATGGGCGATCAAAAGATTGTATCTGCACCATAATGGCAGATCAGTTTTAGCATTTAGTGAACATGGTAAAAAAAAACCTGTGGGATTGCACTTTTTTTGCAATTTCTCCGCACTTGGAATTTTTTTCACTTTTTCCAGTACACGATATGTTAAAACCAATAGTGTTGTTCAAAAGTACAACTCGTCCCACAAAAAAACAAGCCCTCACATGGCCATTTTGACCAACTAGAGATCAAACACTGGATTACTCCCTCAGCTCTGCTATATAAGGTAACCCATGAATCACTAATTAGCGCTTTGTTACCTTAGCATAACTTCATGTACATAACGCTGTGAACCATATGATTTTGGTCTATTTATTAAAAAGGATACACTTTTAGCGCAAATATGCGATTTTATATTTTTAAAAAATAAAAAAAGTTATGGCTCTGGGAAGAAGGGGAGCAAAAAATGAAAACGCAAAACCAAAAATACCTCTTGTCGTTAAGGGGAAAGAAGAACACCCCTAAAAGGGCAGAACAACATGTTTTTTTCCTGTTACACATGTAATGATAGACAGCCCTGATCTCAACACCTACTATGCAGGGAACAGCAGAGCTAAGTGTGATTACAAACCCTTTCAGCAGCTTTAACCTCACAGCAGTCAGTGTGGGGGGAGACTGATACATCAGGGATGGCAGTTTTGTGAGATATGAGCTTTAGAGGTATTTATACACACACGCACACACACATATACACACACATATACACACACATATACACACACATATACACACATATACACACACATATACACACACATATACACACACACATACACACACATATACACACACATATACACACACATATACACACACATATATACACACACATATATACACACACATATACACACACATATACACACACATATACACACACATATACACACACATACATACACACACATATACACACACATATACACACACATATACACACACATACATACACACACACACACACACTGCTAAGAGATAACTGAAAGTGTAATCACTCTCAAGATCTTTCAAGGCTGCGGTTATCCCGGTTGCTTGTGCACCTTTTTTTTACCGCACTTTTTCTTTCCACTCAACTTCCCATTAATCTGCTTGGATGCAACACTCTGAGAAAAGCTAGTTTTTTTATTAATGACCTTTTGTGGCTTACCCTCCTTGTGGAGTGTGTCAATGACTGTCTTCTGGACATCTGTCAAGTTAGCAGCCTTTCCCATGATTATGAAGCCTAGTGAAACAGACTAAAGAACCTTTATAAATGCTTAAGAAGCCTTTTCAGATGTTTTTTGTTAATTATTCTAATTTACTGAGATAATGACTTTTGGGTTTTCATTGGCTGTAAGCCATAATCCTCAACCGTAACAGAAATAGATCACTCTATAATGACTCTATATAATATGAGTTTCACTTTTTGTATTGAACTGAAATAAATTAACTTTTTGATAGTCTAATTTAGTAAGAAGCACTTGTACATACATATGTCCATGATATCCAAAGAATTGGAGCAAAGTGGTTGGAGACTGTCGGAGCATTTCACACCCATGTGTGCGTGTAAAACTGAAGTGAGGAGGAGCTCCATGTATTTGTAGAACAGCTGTTTGGACCATCAGCTGCTGTTGTGCAGGGCTCTCAGCCAAGCTGTATGAGCTGGAATCCACCGTGTTCACTTGGAACCAAGGTTCGCAGATGCAGCAGCCGGCAATGAGTCAGCTCCGGCTCCCAGGGAGCTGGGCTGAACCCCCTGCATAGCTATGGGGTCAGACGCAAAGTCTCTCATTACCCACTGTGCCGCTCCAGATGTTATTGAGGAAAGCTATTAGGGGGGTGAATGGGGATTGAGTTTAGAACGGAACACACTGGTCATATTATAACCTTTTCCTGCAGAAACAGGGCCTGCTGGGACGTGCTTGTAGAAGGTTACGCCATGTCCCTAGCTAAATGCGACGTCTTCATTTTAATTTGCAAGGTCAAACTACCGAGATGAAACGCGGTGCCAGCTGTTAACAATAACCATTGAATACGGACATATACTAAACCTCCTCTCATAAATATAACACTCAGATCACTGATACTTTGATACTGTTACCAGAATAAATTTACATTGTCCTTCTAATGGGCGTAAAGTTTCTGTCTAAGAGATTAAAGTTGTTGTACAACCATGTATGTTGCAGTGTCTGTAACAAACAAATCTATACTGTCTGCCATATGAATCTTATCACCCCCAAGAACCCTCTTAAGTATATCATAACTGCTCATAACTAGGTCTCACTTGTAGGGATGTGGACTGTCTTACCCCGCTCTTGATCCATGCATTCTTCTAGCAGCTGCCTAGAACTTTGAAAATGATGGAGGCCCACAAAGCAGGAGAAGGCTATAAGAAGATAGCAAAGGATTTTCAAGCTGCCCTTTCCTTGATCGAAATGTAATTTAGAAATGGCAGTTAACAGGAACAGTGGATGTCCAGATAAGGTCTGGAAGACCAAGCAAATCAGAACCCCCGCTTGATTGCAAAAGACCTTCGGAACAATTTAATAGACTATGGAGTTGTTGTGCGTTGTTCAGAGACACCTGCACAAACATGGTCTTCATGAAAGTCATCTGAAGAAAACTCTCCTTCGTCCTCACTTTAAAATTCCACTTCAGCAGTATGCAAAAGAGAATCTAATCAAGCTAGATGCATTTTGTAAACCAGTCCTGTGGACAGATGAGGTTTATAATAAAACTCGTTGGCCACAATGATCAAAGCTATATGTGGAGGAAATAAAAGCATGACATTTCAGGAAAAGAACATCTCAACAACCATTAAGAATAGGATGGATCAATCATGCTTTGGGTTGTACTGCAGCCAATTGCACGGGGAACATTTCAGGGGTAGAGTGAAGAATGGATTCAATGAAATTTCAACAAATTCTTGATGCAAACATAACATCATCTGTAAAAAAAAGCTGAATTTAAAAAGGGATAGCTTGTACAAATGGATAATGATCCTAAACACAGGTCAAAATCCACAATAGAAGACCTCAAAAGGCGTAAGCTGAAGGTTTTACAATAGCCCTCACAGTCCCCTGATCTGAACATCGTTGAAAATATGTGGCTAGACCTCAAAAAAGCAGTGCACGCAAGATGAAATAGAAATCTCACAGAACTGGAAGAATTGTCCAAAGAAGAATAGATGAAAATCCCTCAAGCAAGAATTGTAAGACTCTTGGCTGGTTACAAAGTGTTTACAAGCTGTGAGACTTGCAAAAAAGGGGTGCTACTAGGTACTAGCCATGCTTTTGCATGGGTCTATTTTTCCTTTTTTTTTCCCCCATTTTAAAAATTTACAAAATGTATAATGTATTATAGATGACTTAGAAGGGCTGATCCTACTGATAAATTCCCTTTCATCACTTCAGGGCTAAATAGAAAATATAAACAATATATACTCGCCTCCTGCGGTGGCGGCATTCTCACAATGTTGACTAGTTCTGGCCTCTCACTTGACATTGGATGTAGTGGTTGTCTGACACAACAATCAGTGGCCACTGATAGAATACTGATGATCTTCAGTCAATCAGAGTGGACATTTGCTCTGACAAAATAGTAAGGGCTCCAGCCGATCAAGTGATAGAACAATGTCACGTAACCAGCAAGGCCTAGCAGCGCCAACAATGTTGGAACCGCACCACTACAAAAGCTGGACATAGATTTTGTTTTTTTTTTCTATGGGGCCCTGCAATGATTGAGCAAGGGCTGTCCAGTAGCATACAACCCCTTTTAAGGCCTAAATTGAAATATATAGGAAAAAATGCAGCATGAAATGCAACTGGTTTGTGGCATTTTCTTCCCCCACAAACTTTTCTGCAAGACTTGAGAAACCAAGTGTAAAGAGATTGAATTGCCTGTAAGTTTCTGTACTCCATACATAATAAACACCACTATCCTCCAAGTATTTTTAGTAAATTACTTGCATTGCTCTCAGTTCCACACTATTTTCTAAACGTCTTTTGTGGACCTTTTTCATAACTTATAAATTGGGTAAAATACCATAAATTTAGCACGTCATCTTTCGTACTTTTGAAACTCCGTTTTAGAAAATCTCTCTACTTTGGTGTTTGAAATACTGTTGCTTTTTTATTCTACTACTAGAGGCTCCATGTCCTTTTTAACCCCGATACTGTGTTCTGACTGTGTGAACTAGAATAAATGTAGGTTCCGGGTGAAGTACGATGGTGTCAAGGCCGAGCAAGATGCGTTCGGGAATTTGCATCACAAACACGTTTGAAAGACCAGAGGGATTTGTCTGCACGTCTTCCAGTAACCGCAGGAAATGCAAGACGATATCCCCTGCAAGCGCCTTCCTCGCCCCACATGGAGGCAGCAAAATGCTCCGTAATGAGATAGCAATTTTATCTTCCATAAAGCAGCCCCATCTGGAGATTAACCCCTTCAATTCCTGATGTGTTTCTGCAGCTATGTGTTGGCATCTGAATAAACTGCATCTGGCACCACTGGTTTATAGATAAATGTAATAAACATTCAGATAATTCTGTGGATGTAGTATAGTTGTGTATTTTGTACAATCAATTGCAGTTCAATAGCTTAGATATGTATACTATACCGTGAGTTTATGTATGTATAGTGAATGTGTAATTCAGTATACTTTGAAAAATATTTAAAAAAAAAAATGAAATTTTAAGTTACTTTTTAATTGCAAAGTATATCATCTTTCTAAATAGTGTTCTTTATAAAAATCTATTTACTATTTTGCTGCCGTAGAATCTTTGCAACTCTTTTACATAGATGGTTGTACTGCTGCTTTTGACTGCTGTAGGCGTATGGTTGACCTCATCTGCCCAATAGAGAGACCCAAAAGCAACATATTTAGGGGAAACAGGCTTAAACTATCTTGTAATATAGCCTTTGTAGAGGTGGGGAGAGACGCAGGTATCCTGTGTTTGTGGAAAAGGAAAAGCTGCACAATATTAAAGATTTGGTAGTACAAAATTCCAGCATGTTTTACTGCGAGGGCAACACTTTTTTTTTTTAAAGAGGGCCATTCACAAGAACATTTTTTTTTTTTTATTATTTAAACGGAGTACCTCCTACAATTATTGGTTCTCCATTAATTCTGGATCGGTTATCGCCGTGGAAAATAAAGTTGCAAATGTTTCCTTCAACTAACTAGACGTGTACTACAGAACCTTCTTTTTATTAACCGACATCAGAGGAGAAGAAACAAATGACCAAAGAGACGTTCTGCATCTTTATTTGTGAGGGACACCACTTTGGAAGAGAGGGGTATTGAAGAAAAAAAAATTCCAAATTCGATGGATCAGCACCAATTGAAAGAGGCACTCCATTTAAATAAAAAATGTGAAAAATCCAAGTCATGTCTGAAACCAGGAGTAAGTTGCCTAATGTGTATATCCATACTGTGTTAAACTAATGTTTCAGGTTACTTTTCTGAAGACTATAATGTTTGTACATTTGGAATAGTAGTATTTCTGATCATTATAGGACTTTCTTGCTGCTTTTGTTTGAGATTCCTCACTCAGTCATTATTTCTAGTTGTTTGTTTTTGCCTAAGCCCAGATGCTGAATGGACAGCGATTTTGACTGAGATGTCTCTAATGCACTGCGCGCATAGAAAATAGAAAATCCAGCTCCCCTTTCTATGTTAAACACCAAAGTAAAAGTTTAGCCAGCAGTTTTTTTTATATTTCAGTGTAGAAAAACACATGCAAGATCTAATATTAAGTGAATAGAATCTCTAAATCAGGGGTCCCCAACTCCAGTCCTCAAGGCCCACCAACATGTCATGTTTTCAGGATTTCCTACGTCTTGCCCAGGTAATAATTGCATCACCTGTGCAATGCAAAGGAAATCCTGAAAACATGACCTGTTGGTGGGCCTTGAGGACTGGAGTTGGGGACCTCTGCTCTAAATGACTATCAGGGGAAGCCAGTTTCTTGATAAATGGGTATTTCACAGGTGAGAAGCTTGTAAATTACTCATAAAAATGGAGAATATGAACGGAATAACTGAAAAAAAAAGTCTGGACCCAACAGCATCCCAGGTAAAAATTTAGGTGGTGATTAGGATCCACAAAGAATAGATTATATGACCATTCAATCTCCAAGTTACACCACAAGTCACAAGCTCTATTTGACTCTTAGGAATCTGATATTCATACTGTGACAACTCACATTAAATTGTGATATCTGATTTCTTAAATAACCTTTTGTACTGTATAAAGAAGATTAAAATATGTGAGATTCTTTTTACTACCTTACGTGATTGTTCTCAGATTCATTCCAGCCTCGTTCTTTCACTGTTCATTCTGAAATGTCGCTTAACTTCCTCTGCTTCCACCCTAAGCCTCTGCCCATTATATATTCTATTTATCAAACTCAAAATTGCACCTGCTGCCTACATATATTCCTGATTACTGCTTATTCTTTACATTTCTATAATTCTTCTTACTACACTTGGCATAGCAAGAAAGAAATCTCTTTTATCATGTTTTTTTCCCCTTACAATTCTAAAAATCTTAGAGCATATTGATATATCATAAGTTCACAGATCATTTTTGGTAGGGCTGGGGAATTATTTTTTTTCTTTTTGTAAGCAACCCCCTCCCCCTGAGCATGTATGTATGTATGTATGTATGTATGTATATATATATAATATATATATTTGCAAAAAAGTGAGAGCAGCACAGGGAAGAGAAACAAAAATCAGGGTGCAGCGCCCCTCAGGCATGTACCAAACCTTGTCATAGAAGTCCAAAAATCAGAGGCAGCACACCATTATGGATAAGGTTATGAAGGTATTCAAATTTAATAGCCCATCATGGCAACGTTTCGGCCCGTGGCTTGAGAAAGGCTCTCCACAGGCCAAAACGTTGCCATGATGGGCTATTAAATTTGAATACCTTCACAACCTTATCCAGAATGGTGTGCTGCCTCTGATTTTTTTTTTTTGTGTGTGTAATATATATGTGTATGTATGTGCGTTCGCAAACCCGGGGTCCACCGTGCAGGAGAGGAACCTGCTGCTAGCAAACGGCAGCCCTATATAGCGGTATAAGCGAACTCTGTTAACTCCACAGATTCGCTAGAAACAAGATGCTGTGCCCTATTAACCTCACAGAGGTACACAGCTACCAAACAGAGCAAAACTGTGGTCATGCAGTCAGAGAAACAGGCAAACAACTCCTCACCGGAGGTGCCGGTATTCTAGGGGCTTATTTCAGCCAAACCCTAACCACATCCAGACATGACCACACTGGCGCTGAGCTTATAGACTTTGGATTGATACTAGCGCATGGCCGTGTGGCCATGCGAACCTTTTATAGCTGTAGCAGACAAGGACCTTCCAAGTGGTCCAATAGGAGCTGCTACAGTGCCTGAGCATGTGACCCCCGACCTCCAATGAGAGGTCCTCCCGTGGGCATGCTCAGTGTGTGCAAAGCAGGACTTAGTCCCAGAAAAGCCTGCACACCGCTGACCAGTGATGGCTACAAAAGCAAAACCTGGAAAGGCAGCAGTAACCCTTTGCACAGTATCAGGCTGAGCGAGATGCTGGAACTGACGTCTCCGCTGAGCAGGCTCCACTGCGGCTGAAGCAGAATGGGAGACCGCAGCAGACATGGCTCGAGATTCCCCCTGTGCATCGGCGGGAACTCGACTCCTAACATTACCCCCCTCCTAGGCTTCCCCCTTTGGGCCTCGCTACGCTCAAAGGCTGCAATGAGCACTGGAGCCCGAATGTGATCCACAGGTTTCCAGATTCTGTCCTATCGTCCGTGACCCTTCCAGTCCACCAGATAATATTTCTTGCCACATACCACCTTGCACCCCACGATAGAGTTCACCTCAAACTCATCCGTGGACGAACCTGACGTCCCGGCCCATGACTTGGAAAACCGGGACAAATAGACAGGCTTTAAAAGGGAAACGTGAAAGGTGTCGGTGATACCAAGGCGCGGAGGAATAGCCAAACGATAGACCACAGGGTTGACCTGTTCCAGAACCTTGAAAGAGCCTATGTAGTAAGGCGCAAACTTAGTGGACTCAACTCGCAGCCTGATGTTACAAACGGAGAGCCACAGTATACACATAAAGGGTGGAGGGCACCATCCATATAAAATATCACACTAAAGGATAAGAGAGGGGGGTCAACCCAAGCTTGACAAACTAAGTACAACCAAACAAGAAAAAAGAAACAGCATCAAGCTATATAGCAGGGACCACCACTCATGTACGGACGGAGAGCCACACTGTCGCCAGGAGCAAAGGTCGGAGCGGGGCACCAATGTGCATTAGCAGAAACCCTCATTCTCTCCTTGGAGGCCCGGATGGCATCCTGTGTGTGGTCCCAAATGTTACGTGCCTCCACCGCCCAGTCTGCCACCCTAGAATCGGTGGATGACACGGGCATGGGCACAGGAACACGCGGATGCTGGCCGTAATTAAGGAGCAAAGGAGTTTGCCTGGTAGAGTCAGCTACGGCGTTGTTCAAAGCAAATTCCGCCCAAGGTAGCAAAGATGCCCAGTCATCCTGCCTGGCGGAGACAAAATGTCGTAAGTATGTGACCAGAGTATGGTTGGCCCTCTTTACCCACCCATTCATTGGTATGCAGAAGGGAGATTCAGCTCAATGCTGAGAAAACGACAGAGTTCTATCCAGAACCGAGACGCAAACTGAGGACCACGGTCACTGACCATTTTGTCAGGCATGCCATGTAAACGGAAAACATGTTTGACAAACAACGCCGTTACAGCCTACCACGAAGTCCATCCCGAGCATCTCCCAGGGCCTGTCTGCCACCGGCAAGGGGTAAAGTTGCTCAGCAGGCTGTTGCCGAGGAGACCGAATCTTGGCGCAGGAGACACACGCCCAAATATAGTACCCGACGTCACGGGCCATATGTGGCCACCAGTACGTCCTCGCCAAGTGCTCAGATGTCCTCTTGGTCCCAAAATGTCCACCCACCCTGGGCGAGTGAGCCCAAGAGAGAACCTCCAGTCGCAAATTAGATGGAACGAAAGTCTTGCCTGGGGGGCACAGACTCTAGCGAAACTGGAGCCACAGTTCTCAGGCTCTCTGAAGGGACAATAAGCCGAGGCTCCTCCTCCTTCTCCTCTGACACCACAGAGCGAGAGAGAGCGTCGGCACGAACGTTCTTCTCCCCGGAAAGAAAATGGAGGGTGAAATGGAACCGGGAGAAGAACAGGGACCATCTAGCCTGGCGAGAATTTAGCCGCTGGGCTATCTGTAAATACACCAAATTCTTGTGGTCTATGAACACCTGGAAGGGAAAGCGAGCTCCCTCCAGAAGGTGTCTCCACTCTGAGAAAGCCAACTTCATAGCTAGCAACTCCCAGTCCCCGATGGAATAATTCCTCTCCACTGGTGAAAAGGTCTTGGAGAAGAAGAAGCAAGAGATAAAGTCTTCATCTGAATGGGAACCTAATGTGAATCTTCTTAGATTTTAGTTTATCTCTCTGTGGAGGGGTAGTGGTCCTGTTGTAATTAAAACACCTGTGGCTAAATGTATATGAGTTGGTGACTCTAGGCTCAGCACCTGTTCACACTTAGTGTATGTTTGGATGTGACGGTCAATTTCTTAAAATTTGTATTCATTTGTCTTCTGACTGAGCCCTCCACCTTTTTAGCCACAGTTGTTTTAATTACAGCTGGACCACTACCCCTCCACAGAGAGAGATTTTAGTCTAAGAGAGGACTTATATTAGGTTCCCATTCAGATGAAGAGTTTATTCTAAGACAGGAATGGCAGTGTTAGGTCCTGGAAAAGAGAAACGCCTTACCGTGGCTTCCAGGTACACATGAATTGGCCAATTTATGCGCTAAGCTTTCTCAATTTTTCATATTTCTAGTGCAGTAATGCAATTCAATTTTCATATTTCATATTTGCATGCTATGGCACTACAGAGTGATGCCTTTTTGTTTGTATGTATATGAGTTGGTGACTCTAGGTTCAGTAACTGTTCACACTGTTTGGATGTGACGGTCAGTTTCTTGAAATATGTAATGACTGACAGTCTGCTCTCCTGATCTACATGTCTCACACTGCTAACCATTTGTGGCCACTAGTGTTTGAGATGTGAATTGCAGCCTGTTAATGGTTTTCATAGCATATTGCAATATTTTATTTAATTCCTTTCATTTTACAATTACAAGTCACGTGAAAAAAAAAAAGCTATTAACCTGCAGATGTGGGATTAATCTGCAGGTTAATCGAGTTCTGCACCTGCCCGGTGACCTCATTTAGAGCCCCGCTGTTTTGAGGAAATTAACTTTATTCCACCCGGCAGCGTTCGGCATTTAGTCACTGGAATGGCGTTGGCGCGGTTTCAGTCCCTGCTCAGTGTATAGAGAGCTTTGGCAGTAACCACACCTTGGCACTGACTGACAGCCGGATCTAATGATGAGCAAGCTGTTAGTCTGTGCCAGTGGCGTGGTTACAGCTGCTGTTCTCTATTCACTGAGCAGATACTGAATCTATGTCTGCTCCATCCCCTTGACTAATACCCAAACGATGGTAGGAGGAATAAAGTTCAATTTCTCCTGGCAGCGTCTCTCTAAGTGTGGGTGCCAGGTAGGTTCAGAACTCGATTATCCTGCAGATTAACCCCATATCTGCAAGTTAAAAGCGTTTTTTCACATAAGTTCCCTTTATCGAACATCCATTGTTTTGCTCTGTGATCTGAAGAGAACCCTGGGAGTAATTGTGAGATATAGTGAAAAAACAATTAAAACCTCAGTGCTCAACTCTGCTGCTCACTGCCCCATGTATGGTCCTTGGTACCTTTTTTTCTTTTAGCCACCGCCATGCACTGAAACTGTGGGCATCATCACACTAGGCTGGGACTTCCAACTGCGACTAGACCCAGTCGTCCCAGGCTTATTTGCAGCCTATTTGCTGCTGGATGTCCCTTCCTAGCATGAAGATGCCCAGGCTTTAACCTTTTGCCGGTTCTCTATGGTTCACCATTCAATTGGGATAGAATACACCAATATTTCTGTCCATAGATGCCACTGCTGAACAGAATACAGTATATATAGCCACTACAGAATAGAATACTGTATATAACCAATACTATTGACAAGTGATCAGATCTATATTTGGCTCTATTTTGTTAGTGACTCTTATAACAAGAGACAGCATATACATAGATGACCTGTCTTTCTGTAAATACTCTGTTCTGTAGTGGCATCTATGGACAGATAAACATTGGTATATTCTACCCCAACTGTGTTTACTGATTTTTTTTTTTTGTACATTTTTATATTTTTATCTGAATAGTATTAAAAGTTATATTTTAAATTCTCACATCTTTGCTATATATAATGGGTGTGTAATATTCTCGAGGATCTTGAGCATGATCCACTTTATCTCTACTATCCATTACTGATCATCAAAACATATTCAAGTATAATTTAATTATAAACTAATAAATTTACCCAATTCTAGTATTTCTTTTTAATGTAGTAATTTTACCACTTTCTTTGTGGTACCGCCATGGGGTCTTGCTTGCCCCAGTGCATGCCAACTTATCCTTGTGGTTTTGGAACTACAGAATTATTTCCTTCTGTGAATCAAACTTAATCATAATTAACTTTTTCACATAAACTTTCATCTGCAAGTCCCCAAAAGGAAAGAACAAGCACCCGACCTTATTCTCATAAATTACAATTTTGCCTTATCAGCTTAAGTAATTCTAGTGATGTTGTCTAAGTATTCTGACACTTAAAGTATTTATATTAGTGATGTGTTGAAAGATATGTTTACCGCCCACTAAATCTGATTTGTGGTCGAAGGTGTTGACATTCTGTCTAGTTTGACATTTTGGTTACACATAACTATGAGGAGGAGGATTGGCGTGTTTAATACTGTAGTTCTACAATTATCTGTAATGCTTGTCTGTGTCTTGTGGCTTCTCGCATGTATTTTCTATGCCAGAGAGGAGAGTACCACAAAACATGGGAGCATGAATTGGTACAAGTACCTTTTCTGACGTACCACACTGGTCACAAAATCCAAAAATGTTGGCAGAAGGAGAGTCTACTGACACCTGTATGGCACTTAGAAAGGGAGTGGTTGCTTCAACAACTTACAACCTTAAGTGGATATAAACACATGTATTCATAAGTAGTGTTGTTATGATGGATGAGCAAAGCGCTTGTTAATCTAGTGAAATTATCTTTTGTTCAGCACTAAAGATTGTCGTTCTCGGTGCATCGTCTTTTGTAAACTGGACTTGCGCTACCGAGGACTATGGCAGCCTATGTGTACTGAATGATCTAGTATAGATCGCTAAGTCTGCATCAATTACTTTACAGGCATTCAAAAGACCCCCCCCCAACCTGTACAATTTTACCCGTCGCGGTCATATCATGCCACCAGTTTGTTAATGTAAGTGGAACTTTAGTGTCTATTTTACATGCAAATACTTGGGAAGATGAACTCTATTCATCTGCTAGATGGGGAGTCCTCTAAGTGTATTTATGACAAATCCATTCAGTGTATTAGAACTGTCTCAGAAGGTAATGCCGCTTAAAGGTGTTTTCCAGGCTTGCAATATTGATGACTTATTGATACGACCTCAATCGTTTAGGCCTCCGGTGGTGGCCATATGTAAATAGGGTATGGTGCGTTGTGCACTGTTTAGTGGTAGCTGCTGGTACTCTAACAGGATCTCCTACTCTACTCTGCACGCTGTTCACATCCGTCAATCAATGATGCACATAACATCTGATCGTGGGGTCACCCAGCTCCTCCATCGATCATGTATTGATGACAACAGATGGGAGATTCTATTTGGACTTCGGTCCACCTGCCAGGTCAGTAATCTGTAACCACTAGAAAGGAGGCCTTCAAACTCTCGGCACCTCCCTGCGTTCCTGACTCCTCTTTGATTAGCCGGGCTTGTATAACGTCATGCCACAATTACATCATGCAAGCCTGGCTTATCAAAACAGGAGGCGGGAGTGCCAGGAAGTGTAGAGAGTCGCAGGCCTCCTGTCTATCGGTCACAGATTGCTTACCTGGCCGATAGACAGCGAATCGTTTCTGTCATCTCTATTATTGATAACTCATCTTAAGGACAGATGATCAATATAAAAGGGTTATATTTATCTACAAAAACAGCACAATAAGCGCTCTATACCTGCCATCAGAAATGTGAGAATCCTGATCAACCTCATTAAAGTCATCCGGGTCCATCATTGTCAGTTAAGATCCATTGGAAACCAGATCTGTCATAGTGTCTTGGTTGAATATATTGTATTTTTTACTTCATTTTTTTTAATAATCTGTAAACATTTTATTTTTATAATTCTAGAATAGACTTTTCTGTCAGCAAAAAAATGACTGGCAACTTAGAATTGATGGAAAGTATAAAAAAAAAAAAAAAAAAAAGTTCAATTCCCAAAAGGGCAAAATTGCTACCAAATTATTTTGTCCAATGTGGATTAGAGAAAAAGAACGATTTTGCGCAGCTAAGTCAGCAAACCTTCATCTAGAACAGAGGAATAGCGATAGAATAGGAGAAATGGAGAAATATAAGGATTCGGTAAACACGATGTCCCCAGAGTGTAAATGAAACTATATCAAGCAATGGAGTGTCTCCCCTAACAATGAGGATTGCATTCTGCCTGCTCCAGCGCTAGATCCTGGTGGCCCGGTACACCCCTCCAGCAGTGTTCATATCCTGCAGCTACCTCCAGGTTGTGCCCATCAATATCTCACACACATCAGCGAAGCCAGCAGACTTGGGGGGATTAACCCCTGACAGCTGAGACCGAGCAGAATTTATTAAGATTCCAAATATTCCTTTATGTGCCATGCTGCTTTCTCCAGTAAACCTTAAACTCACAATACTCTGGTGCTACCAATATAAATAAGTGGCAGTGACATAAAACCAGTTCCAGACTGCCGTCCTTCACTTGTTACGGGCCTGTAGAAATTCTATTTTAGCTCCGGAAAAAAAGGTAGTTTCACTCCTGTGCATACAGTGCTTATTTTTTCACAATTTCCTTTTCCAAGATTTCTTTTGTCATAATATATGTGGTAAATATACAAATAAAGCAAACCCATAAATACAGCACATGCACCTGTACCTGTAGGAATGGCCGGCTCTGTGCCCCAACACTGCTCATCCTGATCTTAATGGTCTATTATTATTATTATTATTATTATTATTATTATTAATTATTTATATAGCACCATTGATTCCATGGTGCTGTACATGAGAAGGGGTTACATACAAATTACAGATATCATGTACAGTAAACTAACAATGACAGACTGATACAGAGCAGCGAGGACCCTGCGGGTTTACATTCTACAGGATGGTGGGGAAGGAGACAGTAGTTGGGGGTTGCAGGAGCTCCGGTGTTGGTGAGGCGGTAGCTCCGGTAGTGGTGAGGAGGCAGCAGGGTCAGTGCAGGCTGTAGGGTTTCCTGAAGAGATGGGTTTTCAGGTTCCGTCTGAAGGATCCGAATGTGGTTGATAGTCGGATGTGTTGGGGCAAAGCATTCCAGAAGATGGGGGATATTCGAGAGAAGTCTTGGAGGCAATTAGGTGAGGAGCGAATAAGTGTGGAGGAGAGAAGGAGGTCTTAGGAGGATCGGAGATTACGCCTATGTTCATAGATGGTTAGAATTGCAAGGTGATTATAAAAATGAGCAACTTTGTAATATCTTATTAAATAACATCAGCAGAGGGATGTTTAGAGTTTAAAGCTTGTTGCCTAGGTTACTGGCCACCTCTGCAGTGGCAGATTTCTTAGGGAACTAGTGCACTTACAAGCTGTTTGCTATACAGCTTGCCAGCGATGCACTGAAGCTGGTAGGATCACTGGATTCGGCCAGCTTCAGTGGTCCTGTGCTTCTCCGATGCTGCAGACTTTGGGGGCGCAGTTCAGCGATGTCGCCAACCTGAACGATCAATATTACTGAACCCCACTGCCTCCTGGCAAACAGGAATTCTGGAGGCAGGGGAAGACCAAACATGTAATTCGGACAATCTGTGCACAGGAAATTAGAGGACCCACTTCCACCTCCAAAGCGAGTGGAATTGTCCATTAGTAGTTTTTGGACTGCAAAAGGCCCATGTACTATTCCTGCACAGAGGTCGTCTTCTGTCTGTGTCTGCCACTGAGACATCCCCTTTAACAAGATGTCACAAACGATATCGTTCAGGATAGGGGAGTGACAATCTCACCGAATGTAATGACTGTCATTATTGGTTATATAACAGATCTAGGCATTGGTGATGAGCGAGCATGCTCTGATAAGGTGTTACCTGAGCATGCTCATGTGCTAACCGAGTGTCTTCTACACTCTCGAAAATATGTTCAAGTCTTAGTGTCTGCATGTCTCACGGCTGTTCGACAGCGGCAACACATGCAGGGATTTCCTGTTTGTTCGGTAATCCCTGCATGTATTGCCACTGTTGAACAGCCGCAAGAAGTGCAGCGGAGGGACTCCAACATATTTTTCGAGCATGCCGAGGACACTTGGTTAGCACCCGAGCATGCTCAGATGATAACACCTTATCCGAACACATTCTCTTATCAATACTAGGCATCACGCAGATAATAATATTTAACACAAGAGGATGACTTTGGCTTTTCAGACAAGGGGTATTTTATTTTAAGAAGTACTGTGACTTTATTAGACCACAATGCCTGGTGTGCACACTGCACCTAGCACGTGCATTTGGTTTCATATTCTCTCATATGACATATTAAAAGTGAAAAACGTCTTGTCTGTCAAGCCAGCAGTATCAATTATAACAAGTTTTCCCCGGTTTCATTCTAAATGTTACTACTTTTTAGCTATTTCCATATTTTATTCTATCAGGAACAGTAAAGAATCATTGCAGGATGGGAACTTGAGGCCTTAAAATGGTGTGCGGTTAGAAGTGATTTACATGTATTGTTCTCGGTAGACCATATTTCACAGATACACACGGTAGATGGAAGATTTCTATATGAATTAGTTTCTGATTTTTTTTTTTTTTTTCCTGGCTAACTAGTTCGTGATATTTGCATAAGTAGAGAGTTAAAAGCAAAGGGCTAAAGTATCTGGGCATATACGGTATATGTCTGTACTGTATAAAGGTGTTTAAATATATTATATGCAGCAACGTGGAAAAGTTTTAGGCAGGTGTGGAAAATACACTGCAAAGTAAAAAAAAAAATTAAAAAAAGGTTTTTTTATCAATTAACAAAAAATGACTCCCTTCAAAATGGCATCAATCCTTTTAGGCACACATGCAGAAAGTTTTTTTGTTTTGTTTTTTTTAGGATTATAGTAAGGTGTTCGAGCAAGCAGTTATACCATACATGTGATAATGGTCATTGTTATCATCAGGGGGCAGCGCTCGGCTGAGAATAGAGATGGAGTGACAGAGGTTTCAGAAAATTCAAACTCTCTGACAGCACCAACAAGAGAGGGATCCGCCCTTCAAGGATAGGAAACCTTCAAGATTAGAAAGGCGGAACCCATGACCTCACCCTTATATTCTCTCCCGTTACTAAGAAAATCACCTTCTGATGGGTGTGGTTTAGATTATTCGCTTGTCGTGGAAGTTTAAAAAATGGCCTATATATGTGTATACATTAAAGGGAACCTGTCAGTAGATTTTACCACTATAAGATGCGGCCACTGCCTTTCAGGGCTTATCCACAGCATTCTATAGTGCTGTAGGTAAGCCCCCGATCCGACCTTAAAGTGAAGAAACATAAGTTATATTCTACTCACCGGGGGGGGAGTCAGTCCAAGCCGATGGGTGTCGCAGGTCAGGGTCTGCCACCTCCCATCTTCTTGCAACGCCGCCCTCCTGCTTCTTCATCACTCCCCGGCATCGTGCTCCTGCACAGGTATACTTCTCTGAGGGCAGAGTAAAGTACTGCAGTGCGCAGGTGCTGGGAAAGGTCAGAGAGGCCTGACGCCTGTGCACTGCAGTACTTTACTCTGCCCTCAACAGGGCAGATAAGTACGCCTGCGCAGGAGCACGATGCCGGGGAGCGATGAAGAAGCAGGAGGGCAACATCGCAAGAAGATGGAAGGCGCCGGACCCTGACCTGGGACACCCATCGGACTGGACCGGACTGCCCCCCGAGTGAGTTTAATATAACTTATTTTTCTTCACTTGCAGGTCGGACTGGGGGCTTATCTACAGCATTATAGAACGCCGTAGATAAGCCCTGAAAGGCAGTGAACACATAGCGGCAAAATCTGCTGACAGGTTCCCTTTAATCTTGCAGGTCGTCTCGTGCTCTGTAAACCTACTGCTGCGGAGAGAGGCGTTTATCTTGAAGGTTTCCTGTCCTTGAAGGGCGGATCCCCTCTCTCATTGGTGCTGTAATGTAATATACATGTTACTCAGTAACAGAGGAATGGGCTCATCATGTAAAGATATAGCTGGGGTTTTCTCTATTAACCCCTTTACCCCCAAGGGTGGTTTGCACGTTAATGACCGGGCCAATTTTTACAATTCTGACCACTGTCCCTTTATGAGGTTATAACTCTGGAACGCTTCAATGGATCCTGGTGATTCTGACATTGTTTTCTCGTGACATATTGTACTTCATGACAATGGTAAAAATTATTTGATAGTACCTGCGTTTATTTGTGAAAAAAACGGAAATTTGGCGAAAATTATGAAAATTTCGCAATTTTCCAACTTTGAATTTTTATGCAATTAAATCACAGAGATATGTCACACAAAATACTTAATAAGTAACATTTCCCACATGTCTACTTTACATCAGCACAATTTTGGAACCAAAATTTTTTTTTGTTAGGGAGTTATAAGGGTTAAAAGTTGACCAGCAATTTCTCATTTCTACAACACCATTTTATTTTAGGGACCACATCTCATTTGAAGTCATTTTGAGGGGTCTATATGATAGAAAATACCCAAGTGTGACACCATTCTAAAAACTACACCCCTCAAGGTGCTCAAAACCATATTCAAGAAGTTTATTAACCCTTCTGGTGCTTCACAGGAATTTTTTGAATGTTTAAATAAAAATGAACATTTAACTTTTTTTCACAAAAAATGTAATTCAGCTCCAATTTGTTTTATTTTACCAAGGGTAACAGGAGAAAATAGACCCCAAACATTGTTGTACAATTTGTCCTGAGTATGCCAATACCCCACATGTGGGGGTAAACCACTGTTTGGGCGCATGGCAGAGCTCGGAAGCGAAGGAGTGCCATTTGACTTTTCAATGCAAAATTGACTGGAATTGAGATGGGACGCCATGTTTCGTTTGGAGAGCCCCTGATGTGGCTAAACATTGAAACCCCCCACAAGTGACACCATTTTGGAAAGTAGACCCCCTAAGGAACTTATCTAGAGGTGTGGTGAGCACTTTGACCCAACAAGTGCTTCACAGAAGTTTATAATGTAGAACCGTAAAAATAAAAAATCATATTTTTTCACAAAAATTATCTTTTCGCCCCCAATTTTTTATTTTCCCAAGGGTAAGAGAAGAAATTGGACCCCAAAAGTTGTTGTACAATTTGTCCTGAGTACGCTGATAGCCCATATGTGGGGGTAAACCACTGTTTGGGCGGATGGGAGAGCTCGGAAGGGAAGGAGCGCCGTTTGACTTTTCAAAGCAAAATTGACAGGAATTGAGATGGGACGCCATGTTGCGTTTGAAGAGCCACTGATGTGCCTAAACATTGAAACCCCCCACAAATGACACCATTTTGGAAAGTAGACCCCCTAAGGAACTTATCTAGAGGTGTGGTGAGCACTTTGACCCACCAAGTGCTTCACAGAAGTTTATAATGCAGAGCCGTAAAAATAAAACAACATTTTTTTCCCACAAAAATTATTTTTTTAGCCCCCAGTTTTGTATTTTCCTGAGGGTAACAGGAGAAATTGGACCCCAAAATTTGTTGCCCAATTTGTCCTGAGTGCGATGATACACCATATGTGGGGGGAACCACTGTTTGGGCACATGGGAGGGCTCAGAAGGGAAGGAGTGCCATTTGAATGCAGACTTAGATGGAATGGTCTGCAGGTGTCACATTGCGTTTGCAGAGCCCCTAATGTACCTAAACAGTAGAAACCCCCCACAAGTGACACCATTTTGGAAAGTAGACCCCCTTAGGAACTTATCTAGATGTGTGCTGAGCGCTTTGACCCACCAAGGGCTTCACAGAAGTTTATAATGGAGAGCCGTAAAAATAAAACAAAAATTTTTTCCCACAAAAATTATTTTTTAGCCCCCAGTTTTGTATTTTTCCGAGGGTAAAAGGAGAAATTCGACCCCACAATTTGTTGTCCAATTTGTCCTGAGTGCGCTGATACCCCATATGTGGGGGGGAACCACTGTTTGGGCGCATGGGAGGGCTCGGAAGGGAAGGAGCTCCATTTGGAATGAGGACTTAGATGGAATGGTCTGCAGGTGTCACATTGCATTTGCAGAGCCCCTAATGTACCTAAACAGTAGAAACCTCCCACAAGTGACACCATTTTGGAAACTAGACCCCCTAAGGAACTCATCTAGATGTGTTGTGATAGCTTTGAACCCCCAAGTGTTTCACTACAGTTTGTAACGCAGAGCCGTGAAAATTAAAAAAAAAAATCTTTCCCCCCAAAATTATTTTTTAGCCCCCAGTTTTGTATTTTCCCGAGGGTAAGAGGAGAAATTCGACCCCAAAAGTTGTTGTCCAATTTGTCCTGAGTACGCTGATACCCCGTATGTTGGGGGAAACCAACGTTTGAGCGCATGGCAGAGCTCGGAAGGGAAGGAGCGCCATTTGGAATGCAGACTTAGATGGAATGGTCTGCAGACGTCACATTGCGTTTGCAGAACCCCTAATGTACCTAAACAGTAGAAACCCCCCACAAGTGACCCCATATTGGAAACTAGACCCCCCAGGGAACTAATCTAGATGTGTTGTGAGAACTTTGAACCCCCAAGTGTTTCACTACAGTTTATAACGCAGAGCCGTGAAAATAAAAAATCTTTTTTTTTCCCACAAAAAATATGTTTTAGCCCCGAGTTTTGTATTTTCCCAAGGGTAGCAGGAGAAATTGGACCCCAAAAGTTGTTGTCCTATTTGTCCTGAGTACGCTGATACCCCATATGTTGGGGTAAACCCCTGTTTGGGCACACGGGAGAGCTCGGAAGGGAAGAAGCACTGTTTTACTTTTTCAACGCAGAATTGGCTGGAATTGAGATCGGACGCCATGTCGCGTTTGGAGAGCCCCTGATGTGCCTAAACAGTGGAAACCCCCCAATTATAACTGAAACCCTAATCCAAACACATCCCTAACCCTAATCCCAACAGTAACCCTAACCACACCTCTAACCCTGACACACCCCTAACCCTAATCCCAACCCTATTCCCAACCGTAAATGTAATCTAAACCCTAACTGTAACTTTAGCCCCAACCCAAACTGTAGCCCTAGCCCTAACCCTAGCCCTAACCCTAGCCCTAACCCTAGCCCTAACCCTAACCCTAGCCCTAACCCTAGCCCTAACCCTAGCCCTAACCCTAACCCTAGCCCTAGCCCTAACCCTAGCCCTAACCCTAGCCCTAATCCTAGCCCTAGCCCTAGCCCTAACCCTAGCCCTAACCCTAGCCCTAACTCTAACCCTAGCCCTAATGGGAAAATGGAAATAAATACATTTTTTTAATTTTTCCCTAACTAAGGGGGTGATGAAGGGGGGTTTGATTTACTTTTATAGTGGGTTTTTTAGCGGATTTTTATGATTGGCAGCCGTCACACACTGAAAGACGCTTTTTATTGCAAAAAATATTTTTTGCGTTACCACATTTTGAGAGCTATAATTTTTCTATATTCTGGTCCACAGAGTCATGTGAGGTCTTGGTTTTTGCGGGACGAGTTGATGTTTCTATTGGTAACATTTTCGGGCACGTGACATTTTTTGATCGCTTTTTATTCCGATTTTTGTGAGGCAGAATGACCAAAAACCAGCTATTCATGAATTTCTTTTGGGGGAGGCGTTTATACCGTTCCGCGTTTGGTAAAATTGATGAAGCAGTTTTATTCTTCGGGTCAGTACGATTACAGCGACATCTCATTTATATCATTTTTTTATGTTTTGGCGCTTTTATACGATAAAAACTATTTTATAGAAAAAATAATTATTTTTGCATCGCTTTATTCTCAGGACTATAACTTTTTTATTTTTTTGCTGATGATGCTGTATGGCGGCTCGTTTTTTGCGGGACAAGATGACGTTTTCAGCGGTACCATGGTTAGTTATATCTGTCTTTTTGATCGCGTGTTATTCCACTTTTTGTTCGGCGGTATGATTATCAAGCGTTGTTTTTTGCCTCGTTTTTTTTTTTTTTTTCTTACGGTGTTTACTGAAGGGGTTAACTAGTGGGCCAGTTTTATAGGTCGGGCCGTTACGGACGCGGCGATACTAAATATGTGTACTTTTATTGTTTTGTTTTTTTTATTTAGATAAAGAAATGTATTTATGGGAATAATATTTTTATTTTTTTTTTCATTATTTTGGAATATTTTTTTTTATTTTTTTTTACACATTTGAAATTTTTTTTTTTTACTTTTTTACTTTGTCCCAGGGGGGGACATCACAGATCAGTGATCTGACAGTTTGCACAGCACTCTGTCAGATCACTGATCTGATAGGAGTGCAGGCTGCTTCACAGTGCCTGCTCTGAGCAGGCTCTGTGAAGCCACCTCCCTCCCTGCAGGACCCGGATCCGCGGCCATCTTGGATCCGGGGCTGGAGGGAGCAGGGAGGGAGGTGAGACCCTCGCAGCAACGCGATCACATCGCGTTGCTGCGGGGGGCTCAGGGAAGCCCGCAGGGAGCCCCCTCCCTGCGCGGTGCTTCCCTGTACCGCCGGCACATCGCGATCATCTTTGATCGCGGTGTGCCGGGGGTTAATGTGCCGGGGGCGGTCCGTGACCGCTCCTGGCACATAGTGCCGGATGTCAGCTGCGATAAACAGCTGACACCCGGCCGCGATCGGCGGCGCTCCCCCCGTGAGCGCTGCCGATCGCATATGACGTACTATTGCGTCCTTGGGAAGTAAAGCCCACCCCACATGGACGCAATAGTACGTCTAATGGCAGAAAGGGGTTAATACTCTATTGCTACAAGAGTAATAGAAGATTTCTCTTTGTACTCTGTTAACTCTGCTGCCCCCCAAAAAAAGAATGTTTGGATTAAGGTTGATTTTTATTTTTTATTTTTGCTGGTAGAAAAAACCCCAAAGGGTTTATTATTGTTATTATTGCAAGGCCTCCACACATTTCAGATTTGTCCACTACTATGCGTTACTATTTTTTTTACCCCAAAATTATTTTGGATGCACTGAAAAGTAGAATGAACCTTTTACATTATATATCTACCCTGGGTTTAGGATCAAGTCCTGGTTTGACTTCAGAATTCTGATGCAAAGTAGGGACCGAATCTGCAGTGTGTGTAAAAGATATAATAGGGACTTAGTACTGAAGTTTGGGTTAAATCTGGCATTGACCTTCTAAACTTTTCACAGTGATGAATAATCAGCTGTACATTCCTGAGAAAATCTTCCTGACACATAATCTATAAGTGCCACAGCCATTAACCGCGCATGGCTACTCATGGGGACATCTGGAAGATGCCCTAAAGGAGGGGTAGACAAACTGGGTAATTAACCTAAATGACTGTTGGGAATTTAATAACGTGTCGACTACCCATATATAGTAGATTGCTGTTGGCAGAACCCCCCCATATTTGGGGAATCAATCAGTAGTGTTATGTACTGTATATAGGGTTAGCCGCAATATACACAATGGACTGTAGCGTTTAAATAATTGCTGCCGTTTTTGAGTGGAAAACAGATCCTAAGGTGAGTGCAAGTCACTCACAAGTTCTGTCTCACTGTAGATTACTCTGCGCATTCATACAGCAATAATTATGTTTATGAAATGCTTTATATCCAGTAGCATAAAAGACTGCAGTCCACTATCCCTGATTCTTAGATTTTTAATCTATTGCCTACATAAATTATTCAGAACCTTTTCTCATGTGGAAATAATATCTATGCAGGTTGTTAGATTTTGCGCCTTGTCGCTCGCCAAAAGTTTACTAATAAATGGGCATAAAGCAGCCTTATATTAGACGCTCAGATGTATTCTATTGGAGCTGCTTTAAATGTTTCCTTAATTAAAGGTTGTAGTGTTTAGCACAAGTATTGCGGTATTTAGCTGGATAAGGATTAAGGAGGGTTGTCCATTATTCTTTTGTTTTGTTTTTTACTTAAAAAGGGCCTATGGTAGTGTGCACACGATGCAGATTTAGTGCAGAATTGGTGCAGAACTGCAGCAGATTTTTCTGCTGCAGAAACGCTGCAGAACTGCACTGTGATTTACAGTACAATGTAAATGTGAATAGAAAAAAGCTGTGCACATGGTGCAGAAAAATCTGCGCAGAAATGCTGCAGATTTCAAAGAAGTGCACGTCGCTTCTTTTGTGCTGTTCTGCAGCGTTTCTGCGCAGATTTTTCTGCACCATGTGCACAGCTTTTTTCTTTTCACATTGATTTACATTGTACTGCACATAAACTGCGCATAAACTGCGCATAAACTGCATAGAAACTGCACAGAAACTGCATCAAATCTGCAGATGCAGATTTAGTGCAGAAAATTCTGCACCACATTTCCTACGTGTGCACATACTCTCACATAGCGTAAATGTTTAAATTTTTTTTGTGTGCAGAAAATCTGCTGTATTTAACAGTTGTAGCAAAGTGGATGTGATTTTATGAAAATATTGCCTTGTGCAGGCGTGTACTACGGAGGACAGAGAATGAACTTCAATCCAATATTGCAGCCAGCATGCAGCCAGCGGGTAAGGAAAGGGTGAATCAAACACCCGAAAACCCCGCCCCTATGGCTGAAGAGTGTCCCCTCCAAATTCAGGTGACAGAGTCCCTTTAAGCAAGAGTGATGCTGCTTTAAGAGGAAGGAGCACAGAATGTCTGTGCCTGCTGGTTTACTGTGAGGGTGGGTTTATATAGAGGAGGTAACTATCTCTCTCCCTCTGTCACCAGATGAACTGGATGAAACATCAACCCCCTCCCACCCTGTTATAGTCACTGTTCTATAACCTCTTATTTACCATTACTTGTATAATGAGGATTGATTTATTTTATTTGTTTGGTCATTGTATATCTTGTGCCACGTCCAATTGTATCATGGCAATAAAGAGTTAACATTAGCATTAACCTCTAAGCCCAAGGGAAGGGCAATCCTTCAGCCATGGTTCCCTAGAGGTTTCCTCCACAGGGATTTTTTCCTCTCCTGAGCTGTAGGGTTGACTTTGTGAGTCGGAGGTTTGCCAAGTTTAGTCCCCTTAATGCTTTTGCAGGGGCATCTACTTTATAAGTTTACCAAAGTGATTTAAAAAAAAAAAGAAAAAGGCTAAAAGTGTCATATGTGACTAGGAATTTATAACCCGTCACAGCTTTGCGGTTCAGGAATCAGGTGGATGTTGCAGACAAGTTAATGTGGACTCATTTTAACTAATAGAGGTTGTAAAACCTCATGGTGGTGAACAGGCTCGACTTTGGTGGCCAGCCTCAAGGATGTTGTAATGGTAATATCAATCAACGGCAGGCACAGTGGTTATACACAAATTGAGGATAATGGGGTTATTGGTGCCCTGAAACTTTACTGGCTCTGCTTGAATGGCTCTGTGTGTGCCACTCCTTTATGGCTGTCTGTCCTGGTGCTGTATGTAGGACAGCTGAGGATATCGCAGTAATTGTGAATCCCAATGTACGAGCACTTCACCTGACTCCTACTGTGATTGTTTTAGTCCTGTGAATTAAATAAAGCTTTGGCCGTATTGACAACCAAAATAATGCGTTTTGTGTATTTATTCCAGTGTCTAGGTTTACTGTAGTTATGGTTGTTTTAAGATGGAAAGGGGTCTGTCCCATAACCAAAAGTCATGAGCTCTGAGGCGTTGCAAATGTAGACGGCACAAGCCACTATATTGCATATCCAAGAGTATAGAATGGTAATTCACTAAATACTGTCCCAATACCAAGCAAGTATTTTCTGTTACTCACTCAGTAGGTTGGACCTGCAATTCTGATCAGCTCTTTCTTTATTATAGAATGCCCATATAAACATACTTGCTTACTTTCTGACAGTAGACATTGGTTGTAGCTAGCATACGTTTCATACATGAATCACATCTTCAATTATCTCATTACACCATGAAAGTGCATTGCTTTAGAACCACATAGTGCTCACACAAGTGTCATGTTCCAGAGATTTCGCTATTAATTCATATAACTAATTCATATAACCTCCAAATGAAAGTTACAGTATAGCCAATTTGTCACTAGATTTCACTATGCAAACTGACAATGTTGGTAATAAATTTCACGCCTTCTGGGACTGGTGTAGACTTTGATTTTACACTTTAAAAAAGGATGATAAATTCCTACTTCAATCGCTGGTCACCTAGCCTGATTGACAACTCCTCAGTGTCCCTCCTCCCTGCTGAAATCTAACACTGATCAGTACAAGCTGCAGATGTCTGTCTTGCTCAGTGGTTGCAGACTGAACTATCACTCTTTCATTTAAGTTTAAAGAGTTATTCTACCCAAAAACATGCATGGGATCTAACTTTCTGATCCAAACTACTGGGCTATGCAGTCCTTTCCTGAGTGGAGCAGAACTAGTGTGCATTATTGAACTCTGATCCATTCATTAACTACTAGATGGTGGCCCGATTCTAAAGCATCGGGTATTCTAGAATATGCATGTCCACATAGTATATTGCCCAGCCACGTAGTATATTGCCCAACCATGTAGTATATTGCCCAGCCACGTAGTATATTGCCCAGCCACGTAGTATATTGCCCAGCCACGTAGTATATTGCCCAGCTACGTAGTATATTGCCCAGCCACGTAGTATATTGCCCAGCCACGTAGTATATTGCCCAGCCACGTAGTATATTGCCCAGCCACGTAGTATATTGCCCAGCTACGTAGTATATTGCCCAGCCACGTATGTCACAGGTTAAAAAATAAACATACTCCCCTTCGGATCTGGCGCAGGCAATGAGCGCGCGGCTGCCGCCATCTTCCGTTCCCAGGATGCATTACGAAATTATCCAGATGACTTGGCGGTCTCGCAAGGCCGCTAAGTCTTCTGGGTAATTTTGCAATGCATTGCCGGGAATGGAAGATGGCGGCCGGCTCTGCGGACAACGGAGGGTGAGTATGGCAGGTTTTTTGTTTTTTTTATTATTTTTAACATTAGGTTTTTTACTATTGATGCCGCATAGGCAGCATCAATAGTAAAAAGTTGAGGACATACAGGGTTAATGGCGGCGGTAACAGAGTGCGTTACCCGCGGCATAACGCGGTCCGTTACCGCCGGCATTAACCCCGTGTTAGCGGTGACCGGAGGGGAGTATGCGGGCACCGGGCTGTGACTGCGGGGAGTAAGGTGCCATTTTGTTCCGGACTGTGCCCGTCGCTGATTGGTCGTGGCTTTTTTTCCACGACCAATCAGCGACTTGGATTTCCTTGACAGACAGAGGCCGCGACCAATGAATATCCGTGACAGACAGAAGGACAGAAAGACGGAAGTGACCCTTAGACAATTATATAGTAGACTAGATGGTGGCCCGATTCTAACGCATCGGGTATTCTAGAATATGCATGTCCACGTAGTATATTGCCCAGCTCAGAGCCACGTAGTATAGAGACTTAAAAAAATAAATAAACATATACTCACCTTCCGAAGTCCTGTTGCAAGTCCTGCTATACTCACCATCCGCCGCCTTTGCCGCTCCTCGCCACGCTCCCGGGACCGCTCCATTGCAAGTGGCAGCTTCCGGTCCCAGGGCTGGTGTGAGCAGGACCTATGATGACGTCGCGGTCACATGACCGTGACGTCACGGCAGGTCCTTGTCGCACACCAGCCCTAGGAGCGGAAGCTGCCGCTTGCAATGGAGCGGTCGCGGGAGCGTGGCGAGGAGCGGCAAAGGCGGCGGAGGGTGAGTATAGCAGGTTTTTATTTTTTTTATTTTTAACATGACATATAGGCAGCATCAATAGTAAATAGTTGGGGGGACACAGGGTTAATTGCAGCGGTAATGGAGTGCGTTACACCACGGGCCGTTACCGCTGCCATTAACCCTGTGTGAGCAGTGAGTGGAGGGGATTACGGAGCGGGCACCGGGCAGTGAGTGCAGGGGAGTAGGGGAGGGACTAATCGGACTGTGCCCGTCGCTGATTGGTCCCGGCAGCCATGACAGGCAGCTGCCGAGACCAATCAGCGAATGAATAACCGTGACAGAAGGACAGACGGAAGTGACCCTTAGACAATCATGTATATAGATGAGACTGATAGAAAATAACCCTTTACTATTCATGTGGACATACCCTTAAGGATAAGCCTGGTGGCATACCCTCTAAAGGGGTTTTACTTTCTACGCTCTCACAGCCAAAACTATACAGCACAGTCTGCTTTGGGTGCTTGATACTCAAATATGAATATAGGCTTGATATGTTGCCTTATTTGTTAAGGCCGAGTTCATATTTAATTTGATCCACACATCGGGGGCTTAATGTGTGCTCTGCCAGACATAATTTTCAGTATCTGACTACTTGAGGCAAGCACCAAAGACTGAATTTTGATGCCCGACTAAACTTGGCAGATATGGCTGAAAATGATGCAGAACAGAGCGCAGTGACTGCATTCTTACAGGTAATGGCCCCGGCAGCACATACAGTGGGGCAAAAAAGTATTTAGTCAGTCAGCAATAGTGCAAATTCCACCACTTAAAAAGATGAGAGGCGTTTGTAATTTACATCATAGGTAGACCTCAACTATGGGAGACAAACTGAGAAAAAAAAATCCAGAAAATCACATTGTCTGTTTTTTTATCATTTTATTTGCATATTATGGTGGAAAATAAGTATTTGGTCAGAAACAAACAATCAAGATTTCTGGCTCTCACAGACGTGTAACTTCTTCTTTAAGAGTCTCCTCTTTCCTCCACTCATTACCTGTAGTAATGGCACCTGTTTAAACTTGTTATCAGTATAAAAAGACACCTGTGCACACCCTCAAACAGTCTGACTCCAAACTCCACTATGGTGAAGACCAAAGAGCTGTCAAAGGACACCAGAAACAAAATTGTAGCCCTGCACCAGGCTGGGAAGACTGAATCTGCAATAGCCAACCAGCTTGGAGTGAAGAAATCAACAGTGGGAGCAATAATTAGAAAATGGAAGACATACAAGACCACTGATAATCTCCCTCGATCTGGGGCTCCACGAAAAATCCCACCCCGTAGGGTCAGAATGATCACAAGAATGGTGAGCAAAAATCCCAGAACCACGCTGGGGGACCTAGTGAATGAACTGCAGAGAGCTGGGACCAATGTAACAAGGCCTACCATAAGTAACACACTACGCCACCATGGACTCAGATCCTGCAGTGCCAGACGTGTCCCACTGCTTAAGCCAGTACATGTCCGGGCCCGTCTGAAGTTTGCTAGAGAGCATTTGGATGATCCAGAGGAGTTTTGGGAGAATGTCCTATGGTCTGATGAAACCAAACTGGAACTGTTTGGTAGAAACACAACTTGTCGTGTTTGGAGGAAAAAGAATACTGAGTTGCATCCATCAAACACCATACCTACTGTAAAGCATGGTGGTGGAAACATCATGCTTTGGGGCTGTTTCTCTGCAAAGGGGCCAGGACGACTGATCCGCGTACATGAAAGAATGAATGGGGCCATGTATCGTGAGATTTTGAGTGCAAACCTCCTTCCATCAGAAAGGGCATTGAAGATGAAACGTGGCTGGGTCTTTCAACATGACAATGATCCAAAGCACACCGCCAGGGCAACGAAGGAGTGGCTTCGTAAGAAGCATTTCAAGGTCCTGGAGTGGCCTAGCCAATCTCCAGATCTCAACCCTATAGAAAACCTTTGGAGGGAGTTGAAAGTCCGTGTTGCCAAGCGAAAAGCCAAAAACATCACTGCTCTAGAGGAGATCTGCATGGAGGAATGGGCCAACATACCAACAACAGTGTGTGGCAACCTTGTGAAGACTTACAGAAAACGTTTGACCTCTGTCATTGCCAACAAAGGATATATTACAAAGTATTGAGATGAAATTTTGTTTCCGACCAAATACTTATTTTCCACCATAATATGCAAATAAAATGATAAAAAAAACAGACAATGTGATTTTCTGGATTTTTTTATCTCAGTTTGTCTCCCATAGTTGAGGTCTACCTATGATGTAAATTACAGACGCCTCTCATCTTTTTAAGTGGTGGAACTTGCACTATTGCTGACTGACTAAATACTTTTTTGCCCCACTGTATGTGCAGCGCCCCAGAGTCCTGGTTCATTGCAGTAATGTTATTCTTCCACCAGGGGGAGTGATGTTACGTCTGAAGGCAATGAAGGAGATCTTCTGTCCAGGTATCACAGCCACACACACACTTCACACACCAGTCCACCAGGGGGAGCAAAGGTTCTATCTATTAGGCCACTCCTCACATTAGGGTAAAACTGGTGGGTTGGTTTGGGAAGTTAGAGAGAGTTCCTGGCTGGGGACCGTCGAGGAAAGGTCTCCAGGTCGAGCTGGCTAGAGTGATCTCCAGTCAGATCCAGACTACGGTCTGAGGAGGACGAGGGTACACGGAGCTGCGCCTGCAACCCCTGTGGCAGCATCCTAGGAAAGGACACTAAGAGAATTGTGCTGTAGTGAGTGAGAAAAGAAGTCATAGCAACAGGAGTGAAACATCAGTGGGAGACCAGCTAGAAGCAGGCTGCCTCCATCTGAAGCGCAGATCCGGTGGCCAGAACACCGAGGGAGTAAAGAGCTCTATGCAGTTACTTCAGAGACTGGCAGGACAGTTAATTCGATGTTAGCTGCCTGACCTTTAATACCTAAGAAGACACGGTGGCAACTTGTGGGGGCTGGGGCGTCTCTAGGGTCCCTGTAAAAAGCCTCAGGCCATCAGTCATACGGGTTTGTTCTATCCGACTACGGGGAACAGTGAGAGGAGTAACAACAGTGAGGACCCTATTGGAGCTTATGCAAGTAGAGACCTACTGAGTTACTGTGCGTTGGGGGAAGGCTATTGAATTCCTCCTGGATAAGGGGACTCTGGATTTGCCTTCAGACCGGCCGGACTCTGCCTGCCCTGTGGTCCCTACCCTGGACTGTGGATGCTGAAGCCTTCAGTAAATGTTAAGAGACTGCAACCTTGTGTCCTCGTTATTCACTGCGCCTTGCACCATCCACCATCTACACTCTGGGAAGCCCTGGGGACACACTTCACCTGTGGGAAGGTACAGCATCTACAGTAGCTCCCATAACATCACCCCAGCGGACCCCTAAGCAGCGTTGGTCACCCTGACCGAATACCACAGGTGGCGTCACGAACACTATCCTATAAACTGTTGTCCTTTTATTGGACGCCCCTCAAAGGGCCACGGACCGGGTCAAGCCACCGTGACATCCCCACCGACTACAGAAGGGCCCGGATCCGAGTACCCCATTGCCCTGACGTGGGGGCGCTCCATATGCCCGAATCCCGTTTTCCAGGGCTTCAGAAATAAGCCCCAACGGAGCCACTAATGTTGGATGAAACACAATGTGTTTTTTGCTGCAAAGATGGAGGCAAACAAAATGCTCTGCAATTAACAGCAACATAGTACATGTGTCTGATCATCGGATACAGTGTCTCATAGATTGTAAGCTTTTGTGAGCCTGGTCCTCACGCCTCCTGTCCTATTTTTTTTAAAGGGTATTTACTGTAAAATAAAATTTTAAAAATGCAAATTTCTCACTGGGTAATTTTCTTGTACATGATATGAGGAGTCTGAATGACCTATTTTTGCAGAAAATGTGTTTCTAGGAAAGTTGAGTGATAATTAATATGGCCAGTGGTTTGCTGCTTCCAGCTTCCCTACACTCGTGAATGACTCTTGCATAGTTCTGCTGCAATATATCCCTGTGTAAATGCTAATATGCCATGCACGAGTTTTGTAAGGTTTTTTTGCCAACCACTATGGGTACTGGTTGAGCTGCAGTTGTCACTTTTGTATGTCAAGTGTGTGTTTATGGAAAGGTAGCATATAAGTTGAATGTGTTATGTCACATCCCATGTACTTGAATGTATGGATTAATCGATGTATTTCTATTCCATTAGATGTGTAGCACTGGTCTTGACCCCGCCATTGCACATTCTGTCCATGTAATTCTGCAGATTCCATTATCCTGCATTTTTAGGGTTTTCTTTCCTATAGAGTGGTAATTGTCCTTGGGTTTTGTTTTCCGTTGTGCTGGTTCTGTCTTCTTCATTTATTGTACTTCCCTTCCTCACTGCTGTGATATTTTCTGATGCAGTCTCCAGGGCCCAATGTTCATGTCTCCGCTTCCCCCGTCCTCACACTTTCTTCCTGAAGGGCTCCTTCCCTGGTGATTCAGCTTGTTTTTTAAGCTGTTTTCCCCATTTTTCTATCTCCCATTTGCCTTTGAGTCTTCCTTATGGGATCTGTTATTCTTCCTACGCTTTGTTCCTCCTCTCATTGCTGCTGCTGTCTCTTTCCATTCCTCTCCCCACTCTCCGCTCTACTGAGGGCCCAGGTTTCCCTTGGCTCTCCTGCCTTCCATCTGCAGACTGTCCTGACACTGACAGATGGTGCCTGTCACTCCTAGCTCCTTCCTCCCTCCCAGCACTGCTCAGAGCTGCCCCTGATGGCTGCCTCCTGGCACAGAGCATGGCGGCTGACAGAGGAGGGGGTCTCTCGGGATGATGCTGGCAGGAGGAGGTGTTTAGCAGCGGCAGAGGGAGGGAGAAGGGGTTCCATCGTATTTAATTAGCAGAGAGATTAACGCAAACCCCCTAAGGCTGCGGATGTCCTGTGCCAGAAGCTGTGCTGTGCTCTGTAGCAGGGTATTTAAACCTTTTCCGAGCAGAATAGAAATTATTGCAAAAACTGCATAGCATTTAGATGAATAGCGCCGCTATAAATCAAGCACTCAGCACCCTGTATCCAAACAGGACTGAAGTATAATACTGTGACCTTGCTGCTTTAAAATACTGCATCAATAATGATTTTCAGGCAGCAGATCTTACAGCCCAATAGTGCCCATGTGTACCCAGTCAATATATTTAGCTTTTAACATTTTCCACTTTTTTTTCCCATACAATCCCATGCAGCGCCCCAGAGACCTGGTCATTGCAGTAATGTCGCTCTGCCACTAAGGGGAGTGATGGTACGTCTGATGGCACTAAAGGAGTCCACCTGACCAGGTATCACAGTCACACACTACATTTCACACTCCGGCCACCAGGGGGAGCAAAAGGTTCTATTTATTAGGCCACTCCTCACACTTTGGTAAAACTGGGGGTTGGATAGGAAGTTAGTCAGAAGCTGGCTGGGTTTTGTCCAGGCAACATCCCGTGGCAGGGGGTGTTGCGGGGAAGATTCAGAGGGGTCCCTGTCAGGCGTGGGAACCTGGCAGTGACTTGGCAACAAGGACAGATCGTTACAGAGCCGCGCCTGCACTACCTTGCGGCGGTATCTAAAGAAAGGACACGAAGCAAAGTATATTGTGGAGAAGTGAGAAACGAGATCAAAGCACAAAGGAGAACCAGTAGGAGTCGTGCCCCGAGATCGGCAACATCCTACTGAGGCGCGTAGTCGGTGGCCAGAACGCCGAGGAAGTAACTGACTCCAAGCATTACTTCAAACAGAGGCAGGATAGTTGATTATAGGTTGGCTGTCTAACATACAACACCTAAGAAGACATAGGGGGCAAACATGGAAAGGGGCGTCTCTAGGGTCCCAGAATAGCTCCGAGCCTTCCCGTCAAACGGGTGCGTCCTAGCCATAACATACCTGGGGGACGAAGCAGAACATCAGAATAGAAATGACAGTTGTGAGGACTATCCCGAATGCTCAGCAGGGAAGGACTGCAACACACAGGCGCTAGTTGGTAGGCACTGATTTCCACCTGCAAAGGGAACTCTGGATGTGCCTTCGGACCGGCCGGTCTCAGACAACCCTGTTAACAGTGCTCCGGATTGAGGATCCTGAAGTCACCAGTAAAGAGGTAAAGAGACTGCAACCCTGTGTCCTCATTATTAACTGTGCCTCACACCATCGCCACCTACACTACTGGGAAGCCCCGGGGATACACTTCACCTGTGGGAAGGTATACCATCTAGCTGCCATTCCATCACCCCAGCGGACCCCGAAGCAGCGTCGGTCGCCCTGACCGAACACCACAGGTGGCGTCACGAACCCTTGACAAACTATCATCAACCCTTTCATTGGACGCCCCTTAGCAGGGTCACGGACCGTGTCCCGCCACCGTGACGGCCCCAGAACTGAGACAGAGAGGGCCGGTACCGAGTAACCTGTGGCCCTGTGTCTGGGGGCGCTCCACCCACACATGTAAAAACATGAACAGTAGGGAGTTTCCATCCTAAACATATTTATTTTCCTCACTTACATAGTGCCGTTAATTCAACGGCGCTTTACAGACACTATCGGCACTGTCACATACTATCGGTATGTTTTTGGAGTGTGGGAGGAAACCGGAGAACCCACGCAAATACGGGGAGAACATACAAACTCCTTGCAGATGTTGTCCTTGGTGGGATTTAAACCTAGGACTCCAGCATTTCAAGGCTGCAGTGCTAACCACTGAGCCACCCTGCAGCCAAAGGATATGCCAAGGCAGGTTGCTTGGTTTCATGCCCATGGATCCTCTACATATAGAAGAGTAGAGGAACCTTGAATTTCAGGTTCAGGCAGTGAGTGAAGAGGTGCATGTCTCTCTCCACTGAGGAAGCAATCTCTTCACCCACAGCCAGCTCCCATCTTGTGCGGAGTGGAGGTTAGGAGACCCCTTTTTTTTAGGTAGAAAGTGATTGGAGCCGAGGGTGCTCTCGTACATGGCTCTCTATATTTGTTAGTATGCGAGTTGTAGAAATTACTGAGAAAGTATGCAGCTACTTCACTAGACCGAAGGGTTGGGTTTCAGAGTCTTAGAGATCTTGTGGATGTCATAGATGTCTGTGATGGGAACATCAATTTTAATGGAAGAGGTGAGGTATCACTTGTGACATCAATGTATGAGGATTCCAACCTTGCCTCCTGATATTCATTGCATAATATATGGATATGCCATTAATGTTTAAGATGGAAGAACTAGTTGATCTGCCAGTCCATTGTATCATAAAAGTTGGAACAGTTTAAGAACAGCTCAGGTGAGCTTCATTTCTGTCCTTGTGTTGTCCTTGTAAACGAGACACTGACCAACATAAGTGAATGGGACAATTCATATATGGATCAGTCAGTGAGGGGGTGGGAAACGCAGAATGCCCTAGTCTTGTCTATTTTGCTGACGAGAGAGCGCTAGTTACATATGTGCCAACTAGTGGTGCCCCGTCTGCGATATAAACCAGTGCGAAGAGCTGCAGACAGATACAATCGCATTCTCAGTTTGTGGAAGTAACTGGCCCGGGAAATCATACATTCGTGTGAACTCTGCCTTCCAGGCAGTTCTTTCGATACATTTAAGAATATCTGAATGATGAATAATGTTGATCACAGACCTTTCCATCTCTTGAACTATTGAAAGAGGCCAATATTTTGGGTACAGACTAGGAAAAGCAGTAGTAAGTCGAGCTGACCGTACAACTAACTGAACCCTAGAGAAAACATTGTGTATTTACGCTTCACATATACTGTACTTGAGTCTTTGCAGAGGCACAATATCAAGAAGAAATATAAAAAAATATAAAAAAAAAAAAAATATATATATATTTTTTTTAAATATCAAGAAGTCCTGAAAAAATATCTCACACTCCAATACTAACATCAAGAAATCTGATTTGTCACTTTCTCAGCTATTTTTATTGTGGCAGTATTTAGAAACCAATCCTTTTGCTTCCTAGATTGTAATTATCGTTTGTGTGAGTACCCAGGGCAGCTTCACTTACATGAATCAGTCCAGATCTTGTACGTTGGGAAAGCGCTAAGGGCCATTCTAGTGTTGACGAGCCCAACTACATCCTCCAACAGCAGCTCATTGCAGATTTCAGTACCTAATTAAATGCAGCAAAAAATGTAATGAAGATGAAAATTGTAACATCAGTGTAATATATTTACTAGCCCATGTTAGTCAATGGCGGGACTTAAAGGCTATGTGCTCACATTGCGGATTAGGCTTAGGAATTTATGGTGCAGATTCTGCCTCTCCTGGCAGAAAACGCACATGCGGATTTGTCTAGTTTTTTGTGCTCTTCTGCAGCCCTTTTTATGCGTTTTAACTGCTGTTTTCTTGCGGATTTGCTGCGTTTTTTACCCCTGCGGTTTTCTATAATGGAATTGGAGCGCCCCCAGACACAGGGCCACGAGTTCTCGGTACCGGGCCTCTCTGGTTCAGTTTTGAGGCTGTCACGGTGGCTAGACCCGGTCCGCGACCCTGCTAAGGGGCGTCCAATAAAGGTGGTGCAGTCTGTCAGGGATTCGTGACGCCACCTGTGGTGTTCGGTCAGGGTGACAGACGCTGCTGTGGGGTCCGCTGGGGTGATGGAATGGCAGCTAGATGGTAAACCTTCCCACAGGTGAAGTATGTCCCCAGGGCTTCCCAGTAAGGTGGATGGTGATGATGTGAGGTGCAGTCAATAACGAGGACACAAGGTTGCAGTCTCTTTACTGAAGACTTCAGGATCCTCAATCCAGAGCACGCTTAACAGGGCTTTCTGAGACCGGCCGGTCCGATGGGCACATCCAGAGTTCCCTTTGCAGGTGGAAATCAGTGCCTACCACTAGCGCCTGTGTGTTGTAGTCCTACCCTGCTGAGCATTCGGAATAGTCCTCACAACTGCTGTTCTCGTTCGTTCGTTCTTTCTAATTCTGTCTCTCTTGTTCCAGATGTTACTAGTTTCTCGTCCCCCAGGTATGTTATGGCTAGGACGCACCCGTGTGACGGGAAGGCTCGGAGCTCTTCCGGGACCCTAGAGACGCCCCTCTCCACGCGTTGCCCCCTATGTCTTCGTAGGAAATTTAAGGTAGACAGCCAACCTATAATTAACTGTCCTGCGGAGTTCGAAGTAAGGCCTAGAGTCAGTTACTCCTGCGGTGTTCCGGCCACCAGCTATGCGCCTCAGTAGGATGTTGCCTTGGTCTCACGGCATGACTCCTACTGGCTCTCCTTTGTGCTTGATCTCGTTTCTCACTGTTCCACAATATCCTTCCCTTCGTGTCACTTTCTTAGGATACCGCCGCGGGGTGTGCAGGCGCGGTTCCGTAACGTTCTGTTCTGTTCGCTAGGCACCTGCCAGGTTCCCACGCCTGACAGGGACCCCCTGTGTCTTTTCCCTGCAACACCCCCTGCCACGGGATGTTGCCTGAATCCAACCCAGTCATCTTCTGACTAACTTCCTATCCAACCCCTAGTTTTACCAGTGTGAGGAGTGGCCCAATAAATAAAGCCCTTTGCTCCCCCTAGTGGCCGGAGTGTGAAGTGTAAAGTGTTCTGGTGATACCTGGTCAGTAGAACTCCTTCAGTGCCATCAGACGTATCATCACTCCCCTTAGCGGCAGAGTGTCATACTGCAACGACCAGATCTCTGGGGCGCTGCAGAATGGGTACAAAAACGCTGCAGATTCACAAAAAAGAAGTGACCTGCTACTTCTTTTAAACCGCAGGGTTTCCGCAGCGGATTTTCCGCAAAGTGTGCACAGCATTTTTTTTTTTCTCATTGATTTACATTGTACTGTAAATCAATTGCGGATCTGCAGCGTTTCTGCACTGCAAAAAAACACTGCGGATCCGCAGAGAATCCGCAACGTGTGCACATAGCCTAAATCTAACAGTTTGACAATATTCTCAGTATATTGTTCATTGCAATAGATTCAAGATTAAAACTTTTTGGTATTTAAAAGAAAAAAGGGGGAATGAAAGGTTATGTGAGTGTGACACATTCCAGCCCCCTGCATGTGCTTTTTATAACCCTATCAACAGGTTTGTACACAACCTACAATTTTAGCTGAGCAGTCAATCGTTTAACATCAAAAATAATACAGGAAGGCTTGAGTGATTACCATTATTAACTCTCCAGAGTCACAGCCTGAACGCAGGGCTTATATAGGTTGTGTCCGGCACACACACAATCTTTTCTGTGCCGCAATGCTGCTGGGAGATCAGGTTGTTTATAAGGTTCAAAAGTTTGCTGGAATCACACAATATTGTACTAACTAGTTATTTGTGTGGAATTTGCTAAAAAAAAATAAATAAAAAAACTGGTGTCCCAAGAAAATGTGAACTAATATTATCACTGGGTTGGGGGGATTGGTGTGAACACAGTATGGGTAGCGAGGGGGACATGTGATGACAAAGAATGGCAATATGGGGAGCAAGGGGGACCTGTGAGGAGACAGTATGGCAGTTTGGGGAGCGAGGGAGACCTGTGATGAGACAATATGACAGTTTGGGGAGCGAAGGGGACTTGTGTGGAGACAGTATGGCAGTCTGGGGAGCGAGGTGGACTTGTGAGGAGGCAGAATGGCAGTGTGGGGAGTGAGGTGTATCCTTGAGGAGACAGTATGGGGAGTGTGGAATATGTGATGAAACCGTGGTGAGAATGTGTGAGGAAGGAGGGGGAGATTTGTGAAGAGACTTTTAAGGGAAATGGTGTGGTGACAGTATGAGGGAGAAGTGTGAGGGAGCACAGAATAGAAGACTACGAAGTGTGGGCGGAAGCATTGGGGTGGGTGGCAGTATGAGGGAACAGTATGCAAAGGAGGGGGAGTATTATGAGAGGGAACAGTATAGCGACTGGGCACTATAGGGGGGACACAATGTGAGAGGACATTGTGAAGAGGGGACCCAGTATTGAAAGTAGAGGGCAGTGTGGAGGGCATGAACCATTAGAGGGATAGTGTGACATTATATTTTGTTCAGGGAACATAGTGAGGGTCAAATATTTATTTAGAGATGCAGCATTGGGACCAGGGCTGGACAATATCTAATATCTTGTATATTATTGTATCTTATGGTATACTCTGTCTTTAGCGGCTTTTCTCCATCGGTGTCCCACCATTTTTTCTGTTGTACTTGTGGTATCTGCCTTGTTTTTATGGTTATATGTATTTCAATAAAAATATAATTTTTATTATAACTTGGCCTTATGTGAAGGGTTGTTTTTGGTTTTCATATACCGTATGTTTTTTTCTTCATGGCCTTATAGGGGATATAATTAGGTGAATTAGTGGAAGCTGTGAAATTCTGTGTGATATCTCCGGTGTCATTCCTTGACAATTGGTGGCAGTGGTGGGATTTTGCGTGACCCCTCCAGTGTCATCCCTTGACAATTGGTGGCAGTGGTGAGACATTACAAAACATCAGTGATCTGGTTTGAGAAATCATTCCTGTCACTGAAAACTTGCACGGTTCTTGTGAGAATTTTGTGCAAAGTTTTGAGGAATCGGAATGTGTTTTTATTTATTTATTTTTTTAAATCTGGGATAATACTGTACGTGTAGCAGTTACACCCCTCCCCCTCTCTTGTTTTTCTGTACTATCATTTGTTGGCAATGATGGCTACGCTTAGAGAGCCCTGGTATAACCAGCAGACCATGGATGCTTTGGCTGCCCTCTGTATGATGAGACAGATTGACTCCACGAGCAAAATCGGGCCTCAAATAATTGTTGAACTGTTGCAATGTGACACAGGACAAGTCCGTCACCAGAGCCCTGATGAAGGGGAAGCCAGCCAATGCATAGGTGGTGCTGCTGCAGAGATCCCACCTGTGAATGCCAGCCATATCCGCAATCAGGGTAGCGTGGACCCCCTCCCGCAGATGGCCTTGCAGCAACTCGGCACAGACATTCGTGAGGGAGGTCTGCACCTGATTCTGAAATTCCAAGAACGAGCTGAATGAGAGCTACAAGTCCAAGCTGAGCGTCAGTACCAGCAGGAGTTATCCTGAATCCAGATGAAGACATTCACCCCACAGAACAGGGAGTCTATCAATGCCAACAGCTTTAAACCACATCCTGAGCATTTTCTTGTGATAGACGGGGACTTGACAGATAGTACCAGCTGCCTGCAGATCAGTGGGCCCGATTTTTAACCCAATTTGCATCTAGAAACTAAAAACTCCCAAGCTTAAGATTGGTCAAAACTCCTTAATAGACAGTCCTACGGAGTCAGTTTTGGCGCCATCGGATCTGGACTGCACCCTGCTATGTGTTGAGACTAAGCAAATCTTTGCCATCTAGTTCCTACTGGCCATTCTATGTATATCTCTCCACCCTGGGGTGCTAGAACGGATTGAGACCCTGGAAGGCACTTGGACAATTCCAGAGATCTTAAAAATGTAACCAGTGTGTGGCTAGGACGTGCAAAAAGTCCATATTCTCCTTAGGAAATCCTAGCTGTTTTAACAATGCCGTTATACCACTTGGGCTCCACAAGAGGTTTTCCTGCATGACTTGGATATTAGCTAGTTTGGCTGGACCACCTGCTCAGCCAGGTGTCTTGTATTACAGCTGCACAAAGGAAGGAGGTTTTATAATACCATGAATAAGATACAAATGATCGACATGAAATTATATCTCCAATATTCTTCACAAGGTTGATTGCCATCCCTTACCGATGGGCTGGGTTTCCCTGGACTGTGATGCAGGGAGGTGGTTAAAGGAAGTGGGGCATCTGAGAAACTCCTCACAGATGTTTTATTGGGAACTGATCTGGGATGGTTGGTTGCCCAGAACATCCCTGACAACCGCCAGTACCGATATGTGATGTGAGGCAACTGTCAACAATGTGACTGTCTGCATAATGAAATTGTGTTCTGTGGTAAGGGAGAACTCAGCCGTGTCACGCTGCGAGTTGATGTTGCTGAGGTTCCCCTAAAAGGAACCAGTATAACTGCTAAGGGCAATGAGGACAGGCATATGGAGATAATGAAGCTAGTATTCTTGCACAAATGACCAGTCTCACGATATACATTGACATTCATGCCTCTCACACAGCGGTCACAGTTCCCCGGCAATCTGCACTGGATGCGATACTTATTTGTGACGTCTCATTAAGTGGGTTTCCTTGCCCAGCTCTTCGTACCTGCAAAAGGACATCTAATCTCTTGAGAAAGGCTTTTTAGCCGAAACGTTGAAAAGAAATTGTATATGTCCAAACAAAGTGTACAGAACGACCTTCCTTTTTTTGGAAATCCTATTATGTGCTATTCATTGTTGAAAAATAAAACATAAAAATTATTTTTGGACTTGTAGTGTGCCGGAGTTTTTTTCATATATATTACTGTTTTCTCCTGAGCACCTCCCATTGAAGTGAGCACCTTCCTCATCGTGGTATTGTCACGATATACATTGACCTGGCTGGAGGGGTAGCTGCTCCATGATTAGCACAACTCCTTGGATAATGGGAGGATGGGGAGAAGCACAGGGATCATAAGGAAGGTGGTCTCGTGCAGCTGATCAGTGTTACGATGGACTGTGATACTCACGGTGGTAGCTACCTCTTAATTAGCACAGCTTCTGAGGTAACAAGTTTGGCAGGGAAGGTCTTATCACCAGCCTGTCCAGATGGTATAAAAGTGTGCCCCACAACTGGTCAGGCCGATTCAGCGATGTCAGCGGGACCTCAACGATCAAAAAATGGCCCAGGCCATTCCGACACGACCAGCGAGCTCACAGCAGGGGCCTGATCGCTGCTACGTGTCACACATAGCGAGATCGCTACTGAGATCGCTGTTGCGTCACAAAACTTGTGACTCAGCAGCGATCTCGCTAGCGATCTCGCTATGTGTGACGGGGCCTTAAGGTTGATAGGCTATGGTTACCGCTTTCCCATCAGGGGGCTGGTAATTACATATAGCTGGGGGTTGAGGAAACCAATTAAGATAGGAAGAGTTAACCATTCAAGTTCCCTTTGAAGCCAAGACTCCCTGGTATGAACAAACAATTAAGGCTAGATACCTTTTGTGAGATTGGACATAAAGTCTGGCATTTATTTGATTAGAGGAGGGGCAGTGGGCTTTCTCCAGGATGAGCTGCCGTGATGAAAGAACTTCACCATGCTTTGTGTCTCTAATGGAAAGTTATGAATATTGGGATTTGTATAGATCCGATATTGATAGGACATATATCTTCAGTAGCTATAGCAGTGAAGGGATTTTTAAAGCTAAAGAATCAACACACAATTAGACACACAACACATACATCAGACCCCAATGTAAAGGGTCAGGTAGCCTAGTTTGTTTACCTTGAAAGCAAGATAAGGAAGATAGGACAGATTAACTCCTTATATGCAGCAAATTAGGGGTAAAGAAACAAGTGAAAAGTATGCACCATAAAAGTAGCTGTTATCCACTAATTGTACCATGAGGGTAAAGGTACCTTCACACTGAACGATATCGCTAGTGATCCGTGACGTTGCAGAGTCCTGGATAGCGATATCGTTCAGTTTGACACGCAGCAGCGATCTGGATCCTGCTGTGACATCGTTGGTCGGAGCAGAAAGTCCAGTACTTTATTTCGTCGCTGGATCTCCCGCAGAAATCGCTGAATCGGCGTGTGTGACGCCGATTCAGCGATGTCTTCACTGGTAACCAGGGTAAACATCGGGTTACTAAGCGCAGGGCCGCGCTTAGTAACCCGATGTTTACCCTGGTTACCAGCGTAAACGTAAAAAAAACCAAACACTACATACTTACATTCCGGTGTCTGTCCCCCGGCGCTGTGCTTCTCTGCATTGTGAGTATTATGGGCACCCCATAGTCTTCCATACAGTATTATGGGCACCACAGTCTTCCATACAGAATAATAGGTCATATATATTGCTTCATACAGAATAATGGACCCCATATAATGCTCCATACAGAATAATGGACCCCATGTAATGCTCCATACAGAATGGGCTATATATATATATATATATATATATATATATATATATATATATATATATATATCAAATACTCCTCTCCTCGCTTGGCCATAGGTCCAGACTTCAGCGTCACCATCTTTTGACTCTCTGCACTGTGACTGCTCAGAGCAGAGGTCGCACAATAGTGACGTCATCGCGCTCTCTGCCCTGAGACGTCAGAGAGTCAGAAAACGCGGAAAACACCGGAGCTGTGGAAGAACAGGGAGAGGTAAGTATTGCAAGTGGGGGGAGCCCACTCATGGCGCTGGCACCGGGCTCCCCCAACTCACGGGTCCTATAGCGTGCCGGTGTCCTCAACAGTGAGTAGGCCCCCCGCTTGCTCAGGGCCCCAGCACTGACCGGGTGTGCCGGTGGTGACGCCGGCCTTGGCCTGACCATCTAATGTGCATAGGGGTCTCTTGCCAGTCCGACAGATTATGCAACGACAAGGATCGGACGATTGAATCAAATAATGTGTTTTAGCTCCATTCCGCTAGACCAGGGGTCCCCAACTCCAGTCCTCAAGGCCCACCAACATGTCATGTTTTCAGGATTTCCTTAGTCTTGCCCAGGTAATAATTGCATCACCTGTGCAATGCAAAGGAAATCCTGAAAACATGACCTGTTGGTGGGCCTTGAGGACTGGAGTTGGGGACCCCTGCGCTAGACGGTAGGAGATAAGCCGTTGTAGGACGCACCTCACAATTCTTATCTGCAAAAGGAACAAGTTAAATTATTTCTGGATATTTGAGCTGTCTCTATAAGATTATTGGCAGACCACCTCAGAGGCCAGCTCTACAGACTTGTACTTATAGGTACGTGACCCGTTTAAATACCTGTCCAGCTTTGCCCTACATGGCGGATCAGATAGAGAGAAAAATACTCAGTTTTCTGGATTACAGCAGCGTGAACGGCCTGACCCTTCTGACAGCGGAGATTGCTGTCGTATCTGATGAAAGCGCTTTCCTCCTGAATGACGCTTATCGTATTAACATTAAATCTGGCAATCAGTAGATAGCGGCGGCCCCTGTTACTGTAACATGGGAGCGGAAATGATGGCGAGGCGGCTGTGCGAGGAGTTTTATTTGGTTTATTTATTTCTTGAGGTTTTTTTTTTTCTTTCTTTTGTGGGTTTCAAAGCTTTGGCTGAAGCTGTGGGCCGCACCTCGCCGATTTCAAAGTCGGGCTCCTGCTTTGATACTGACAAGGAGCTGTGTGAGGCGGGAGACACCGCTGTGAAATTCTTCTGAGGGAAGCAGGGGAGGGAGGGAAGGCAGCCAAGAGGGACTACCAGGCAGGGAGGGAGACTACAGGGCCTTACGCTTGATGAGGAAAAAGACGGACGAGATAAAACTAGGACTGACTGCGAAAACAGGAGGCCTTGAATACTGAGGGGGGAAGGGGTCAGTGTTTCTAACATACAGCTCAACAAAGCAAGGGCCAGGGCTTGATGAGCAGCACAACCAATCATCTCCACAAAGAAGCAACAAAATAGAAAAACCTACATGTAATGATTCACACTTTGCTGCTATGCCCCCCTGATCACAATGTAAAATTGCAACCCTCCCTCCCCAATATCAGACAATGCTGTACATGTAATCATACCAGTCTTAAGCCTTTATAATAAGACATGACTGTGAGATTTACTGCCACAATAAACTCTGTAATGATATGTTAACATGTGGTGGTTTTTGCAACATTTTTTTTTACAAAATGTAAATACCGTAAATGCCTGGAAAATGCAGCTGCAATTCCTTTTTTAAAAATGGCCTTTTTTTTTGTTGCTGAGCCTCGTTGATCTCCATTAGGAAAAATCACGGTAAGGGCTCATACTCATCTGTGAGGAACACGGACAAGTGCAATCCGATAAAAATTGGATTGCACTCTGAGCAATGTTAATCTGTGATTCGCTGCTCATCTGTAATTTTTTTTTCCTGAAATTGGACTGAGAAAAAAAAAATGCAGCATGCTGCCATTGTCATCGTGTCTTGGACGAGACTCGCCAATGCAAGTCAATGGATGTGATAAAAAAAACACACACAGCACTTGGATCATGTGAGTGCTGTCCAATTTTTACACAACCATGTCCTTGAAAACCCACCATTTCATCTGCCGCGTACAGTAAAATCACAGCGTGACCCGACAGAATAGATATATACACACATTGAATAGATGGATATAAAAATGTCAGTTACATATATAATTATTATGGTGCTTGTGTAGCTTACTGTACATGTATTTTATTACTGAATAACATATTTTCTGTAACAAATGGCGTGGGATTCCCATTTTAACCAGCAGAGGGAAAGCTGACAGCTTGACGCAGATGTTCATAGCCTGGGAAGGGGGCATTACCCATGTAGCTTACCAGGCTATCAATATCAGCTCACAGCTGTATAGTAAGCCCTTACTTGTTATTAAAATGGGGGACCGCCCCTCCCCCCAAAAAAATAACATTGGGGTCCCCCTATAATTAATAACCAGCAAAGGCTAGGCAGACAGGTGCGGGCTGATATGAATTGACATTGGCTCCCTCCCAGCCTAAAAACATCAGCTCTCCGCTGCCCCAGAAATGGCGCATCCACAAGATGTGCCAATTCTGGCACTTAAACTCACTCTTCCCACTTGTCCTGGTTTGGAGGCAATTGGGCGTAAAGTGAGTCTAACTGTTTTTGGTTAATTTAGAGTCAGTAAAGGAGTCTGTGTCATTTCTGCCAATAAAAGTATTTATTCTGGGTATTATTTTGTTTCATAATTTGACTATGGGGTTTGTAACGGGGTGCCTTATAGACGCCTCTCCATTACTAATCCCTGGGCTTAATGTCACATGAACAATATCAAGGTGACATCAACCCCAATACTATCACCCCACTTGCCACCACACCAGGGCAAGTGGGAAGAACAAGGTTTTCACCTTATGAATGCACCATTTCTGGGGCACCTGAGAGCTAATGTTTTTAGTCTGCCCACAGCTATATGCCTAGCCTTTGCTGGTTATTAATTATAGGAGGACCCTACATAATTTTTTTTTGTGCCTCATTTTAATAACCAGTAAAGGCTTAGTATACAGCTGTTAGCTGATATTAATAGCCTGGGATACTCCATGGGTATTACCCCCTTTCCAGGCTATAAACATCTGCCCTAGCTGTCCGCTTTCTCTCTGCTGGTTAATAAAATTTCACTGTATCCCACGAGAGATAGAGAATAATATATCCTATAAAAACTTTGTAAATGATATATGTAAAAGCGCATTGCAAGCGCATTGCAAACGGATTGCACTCGCATATAAATCAGATGTCATTCAGATGCGAAGTGCTAAAAATCGCATCGTACTCGCAAAAAATCACATGACACTTGCGTCCCAAATGTTTTAAATACTCTTTAAAAGAAATTGCGTTTCTGCTGGAAAAATTGAGCAAAAAGACTCAATGTGCAGTTAGCTCAAAAACATATTAAGGCCAAGTTCGCACTAGGCGTTCTTTGCTGCGTGTTTGTATGCTAATTTTCAGCCGCATTTTACAGTACGAGCACCAGTACCAGTAAGATTTGTGGTGAAAGTTATGCCCACCCTCGTCATGAATTTGATGATCAGGGGTCACCTTGCCTCTGTCCCATTCCAGATCCACCTACTTTGTTGGAGCTGGGCAAAAATGGCATGGAAATGCCAGAAGTCGCAACATTATGTGCAGCCTTGTGTTGCTCAAACACTTTTCAAAACTTTTTACTCACATTTTGTGCAGTAAACCTTTTGATGAATTTGGACCATAGTCTGCTTTGTTTTTATGCCTAACTACAACAACGAACATCCCTGAAAAAAAAAAATCACATAATCTGTTTGAGCACTGCTTGTATTGTTACACCACGTGTGGCGCCCCTGAAGTCTAGTCGCCACAGAGGTACTCATCCAGCTCTTGGGTAAAGAGGGGGCACTACCCAGGACCAACATACAGGTCCTTCTCAAAAAATTAGCATATAGTGTTAAATTTCATTATTTACCATAATGTAATGATTACAATTAAACTTTCATATATTATAGATTCATTATCCACCAACTGAAATTTGTCAGGTCTTTTATTGTTTTAAAACCTGTCTCAATAAATTAGCATATTTCACCCATCCAATCAAATAAAAGTGTTTTTTAACAACAAACAAAAAAAACATCAAATAATAATGTTCAGTTATGCACTCAATACTTGGTCGGGAATCCTTTGTCAGAAATGGCTGCTTCAATGCGGCGTGGCATGGAGGCAATCAGCCTGTGACACTGCTGAGATGTTATGGAGGCCCAGGATGCTTCAATAGCGGCCTTAAGCTCATCCAGAGTGTTGGGTCTTGCGTCTCTCAACTTTCTCTTCACAATATCCCACAGATTCTCTATGGGGTTCAGGTCAGGAGAGTTGGCAGGCCAATTGAGCACCGTAATACCATGGTCAGTAAACCATTTACCAGTGGTTTTGGCACTGTGAGCAGGTGCCAGGTCGTGCTGAAAAATGAAATCTTCATCTCCATAAAGCATTTCAGCCGATGGAAGCATGAAGTGCTCCAAAATCTCCTGATAGCTAGCTGCATTGACCCTGCCCTTGATGAAACACAGTGGACCAACACCAGCAGCTGACATGGCACCCCACACCATCACTGACTGTGGGTACTTGACACTGGACTTCAGGCATTTTGGCATTTCCTTCTCCCCAGTCTTCCTCCAGACTCTGGCACCTTGATTTCCGAATGACATGCAAAATTTGCTTTCATCAGAAAAAAGTACTTGGGACCACTTAGCAACAGTCCAGTGCTGCTTCTCTGTAGCCCAGGTCAGGCGCCTCTGCCGCTGTTTATGGTTCAAAAGTGGCTTTACCTGGGGAATGCGGCACCTGTTGCCCATTTCCTGCACACGCCTGTGCACGGTGGCTCTGGATGTTTCCACACCAGACTCAGTCCACTGCTTCCTCAGGTTCCCCAAGGTCTGGAATCGGTCCTTCTCCACAATCTTCCTCAGGGTCCGGTCTCCTCTTCTCGTTGTACAGCGTTTTCTGCCACATTGTTTCCTTCCAACAGACTTACCATTGAGGTGCCTTGATACAGCACTCTGGGAACAGCCTATTTGTTGAGAAATTTCTTTCTGGGTCTTACCCTCTTGCTTGAGGGTGTCAATGATGGCCTTCTTGACATCTGTCAGGTCGCTAGTCTTACCCATGATGGGGGTTTTGAGTAATGAACCAGGCAGGGAGTTTATAAAAGCCTCAGGTATCTTTTGCATGTGTTTAGAGTTAATTAGTTGATTCAGAAGATTAGGGTAATAGGTCGTTTAGAGAACCTTTTCTTGATATGCTAATTTATTGAGACAGGTTTTTTGGGTTATCAGGAGTTGTATGCCAAAATCATCAGTATTAAAACAATAAAAGACCTGACAAATTTCAGTTGGTGGATAATGAATCTATAATATATGAAAGTTTAATTGTAATCATTACATTATGGTAAATAATGAAATTTAACACTATATGCTAATTTTTTGAGGACCTGTACGTGCATTCAACATAAAAACACTTTAGCCTGACGAGATAGGCAGACCCTAGACAGAGGGGTGGGATCTCACTCAGGCAAGAAGAGTGGTGACAGTTGGAAGGGAGTGTGTAGTCGGTCTGTGAGGAGGAGGAGAAGGAGAGATTGTGAGAGGAAGTAGCAGGAATGAGACGTGAAGAAAGGAGCTACCAGAGATGGGGAGCTAGAGAAAGGTGAAGCTACAGAAAGAAGGGGTCATAGGGGCACGGGTAGTGAGGAATCCACTCGTGGGGCCCGCATCCACGCTGACCATCGCCAGGTGGAGGGACCAGGTCGCAGTGGGGGAACCGGCCCCACAAGACTAGTGGAGAGCTAAAAGGCTCAGCTAGCAAGCCAGAGGCTGTGGTATCTGTATGTGCCACATCCACACACATTTGCTGAAAAGGCAGCCACATAGGACCAAGGGGACTAGACAGACGTCTCCCGACAAGATCTGAGGCTGCTGGCTTGGAACACTGTGTGAAGGCGCAGGGCAGAAGAGGTGGGAGCCAGCTCAGGGAGACTGCCAGGAAAGGAACATAAGAAGGGGGTTCTGGCCAAGTGTAGCCCGAATTACCTGAGAGCTGGCTGGACCACAGACTCTGAGGACACAGCACTGTGAGTAAAGGTGTGGAAACTAAACCCTGCTGTGTCCTCTGAATTATTACTGCGTCACCTGCCCTGCACCACAACATCCACCATCACATTTAACACCTTACTGCCCTGGGGCTTAGCTCTACCCGTGGAGAGCTGTAACATCTCTGTTGCATCACCATGTGCCGCAGAGGACCTGAACCGCAGCATCGGCCACCACCTTATTGCCGAATACCACGGGTGGCGTCGCAAACTATTCCCCATAAACTTTTTTCCCCTTTACTTTCACTTTTATTGGACACCCAGGGCTACGGACTGCGTCACTGCTGCCGTGACATATCCCCCTTAAGAACTGTCCGGCCCGGCCCGAGTACCCCATGGCCCTGGCTGTCGCTCCACCACGTCTTTATGCCCATCTTAGATATAGGGTTTTAGGACAGTGGACTTTACTCTGCGTTGCTGATTTTTCGGTCAAAGATCCATGAGACCGAGGAAGGTGCAAAGTGGGTTATGTTTCAAACTCCTCAATCTTCTTCAGGACTACCATGTCCACTTCTGCCCTCAAGACTCAAAGGGTACAAAATACCACCCATTTCTTTCAAGGACCATTGCCCCAGTCATGCTGATTACCAAGTCAATGCCACCAATAAAAATAACAGTAGATGCCTCTGGACCTAAACTTTCAGATTTCAAATGTTACAACTAGTTTATTGCTTCTTTCGTGCTTTTAGCATGCATAATTTGTTATTACTTGGTGCTGTTAGAATTGAGTTAGTTTGGAAATTTCAGGGCATGTGCACACGTTGCAGATTGGATGCTGCAGATTCGCAGCAGGTTTCCATCCTTTTTACAGTACCATGTAAACCTATGGAAAGCAAAGTCCACAGTGCACATGCTGCAGAAAATACCGCCTGGAAATGCTGCGTTGTATTTTCTGCAGCATGTCAATTCTTTGTGTGGATTCCGCAGCAGTTTACACCTGCTCAGCAATAGGAATCCGCAGGTGTTAAAACGCAGGCGAAATCCGCACAAAAAATGCTGGAAATCCGCGAATAATCCGCAGGTAAAACGCAGTGCGTTTTACCTGTGGATTTTTCCGCACAGAAATCTGCAACGTATGCACATTGCAGGAGTGGAACAATTAGAGAAAAAGTATAATAGAAACATATGCACAACTTCTGGATTTATCACCCACTCCTGGTTTTGGCTTACAAATACTGATGTAAAATACTGACCAAATACTGCTAGTGTGACGGCAGCCTAAGAGGGGCAGGAGGTGCTGGAGGGCTGGGGCAAGAGCAGTCTGTGTGTGTGTGATCTGGGGCTGTAGCATGACTCTCACTGAGTAGTAGAGCCTCTGGGAATGCCGTGTGCCGCCTGCGCTAATGACAGGGCTTGCCTGATAATTAAAGCAAAATCACTGAGGACCTTTTCTTCCCAGACAGCGGCAGCATCCTGTGATTAATCCCCAGCACGGCACCTCGCTCTAATGAGGCCTACCGCAGGGGACAGGCGGGGGAGGTGTGCATCGCCACCAGACGCTCCTTATTAGCGCATAAAGAAGACCCCATGTCCTCTGCCAATACATTTTCAGGGGACAACGACACAGTAGAAGCGCGGCATCACATCGCACCCCCCCAGCGACACAATATTCCCATGCGCCTTTCCATGCAGGATGGGAAGACGCGTAAATGCTGAGAAAGAGAAATGGTTAATTAATCCCTTCACTGTCAGATGGGAAGACGAGCTCAGTAGAGCGCTTCTGCTGATCCTCAGCTCCCCATTACAATTAACTCACTCCTGATCCCGCTCCCCAAGCAAGGATACACCAGTAATTACAGCATTCATTTCACATGAAAGGACGGCAAAAATGGAAGGCTTGTGTTTCTATAGATTATGGGTGTAGTAGCCATATTGATCCTACTGGGTCAGAGATCCAGTGCAAATTGCGGTAGCTTTTAGGGGATCAATAGGTGACTCCCTTTTTATGCATGTAGCTAGTAAATCAGGAAATGAAGCAATGATAAGAAAGTCCTAAATGTTTTCTCTAGATAAACGGACCAATGCAAAAATGTCTGGAGAGTTGGTGATCTTTGATCAGTAATAATTTTATTTATATAGCGCCAACATATTCCACAGCGCTTCTCCATTGATCAGAATTTTATCGGCAGACTTGATTTTCAGGGTCCTTCCTGACTGCAAATATAAAGATCAACATATTTTTTGAAAGCTCCTCTTTGCACGTCTCCTAGGAAAAGTAAATTACCCAGTCTTCATAGACTAGTTATGGCCAATTATACGTAGCTGTTGCCCAAGTAACTTAAGGGCCAGAGTCCTGCCTCTGAGTAGGGTGCAGAGGGCTCATGCAGCAGGTGGGTGCTCTGTGTAGTGCACAGCCTGCGACTTGTAGGCGGGGGATGGCACATGTCATATAGCAGAGAGGCCTGCCATATGGTGGTGTCACCAAATGATTGCCACCTGAAGAGCAGAAAAGTCAGGTGAGCAGATTTGAGACCCATGAGAGACTTTGCTGTGAGTAAAGGTACCTTCACACTGAGCGACTTAACAACGATATCGCTAGCGATCCGTGACGTTGCAGCGTCCTGGATAGCGATATCATTGTGTTTGACAGGCAGCAGCGATCAGGATCCTGCTGTGCCATCGTTGGTCAGAGCAGAAAGGCCAGAACTTTATTTCGTCGCTGGATCTCCCGCAGACATCGCTGAATCGGCGTGTGTGACGCCGATTCAATGATGTCTTCACTGGTAACCAGGGTAAACATCGGGTTACTAATCGCAGGGCCGCGCTTAGTAACCCGATGTTTACCCTGGTTACCAGTGTAAATGTAAAAAAAAACCCAAACACTACATACTTACATTCCGGTGTCTGTCACGTCCCCCGGCGTTCTGCTTCCCTGCACTGTCAGCGCCGGCCGGCCGTAAAGCAGATTACAGCGGTGACGTCACCGCTCTGCTTTATGGCTGGCGCTTAGACAGTGCAGGGAAGCAGAACGCCGGGGGACGCGACAGACACCGGAATGTGAGTATGTAGTGTTTTTTTTTTTTTTTTTTTTTTACATTTACACTGGTAACCAGGGTAAACATCGGGTAACTAAGCGCGGCCCTGTGCTTAGTAACCCGATGTTTACCCTGGTTACCCGGGGACTTCGCATAGTTGGTCGCTGGAGAGCTGTCTGTGTGACAGCTCTCCAGCGACCACACAGCGACGCTGCAGCGATCGGCATCGTTGTCTAGATCGCTGCACCGTCGCTTAATGTGACGGTACCTTAAGGAGAGCCACTGCAGGAGATGAAAGCTAGATATGATAGTGAGCATGTGTCCTAGTAGTGTCCAGATGTGAAATGGGCTGTCTGACGTGTGGACATGATAATGCAGCGGTCTTTTGAGCCAAATAAGGCCTGAACAGGCCTGTACATGTGAATCGGGATTGTTTTTATTGAGACTGTAAATATTTGTTTTAGTGACTTCAAAGTGTGTGTGCCTCAGTAACTAGTACAATTTACCAGTTTGTAAGGGACTGCCATGTAGTGCTTGCTTCTGTGCTGCCCCAACAAGAAAATTCTCATGGTTAAAGGGAACCTGTCACCTGAATTTGGCGGGACAGGTTTTGGGTCATATGGGCGGAGTTTTCGGGTGTTTGATTCACCCTTTCCTTACCCGCTGGCTGCATGCTGGCTGCAATATTGGATTGAAGCTCATTCTCTGTCCTTCATAGTACATGCCTGCACAAGGCAAGATTGCTTTGCGCAGGCGTGTACTATGGAGGACATAGAATGAACTTCAATCCAATATTGCAGCCAGCATGCAGCCAGCGGGTAAGGGAAGGGTGAATCAAACACCTGAAAACTCCGCCCATATGACCCAAAACCAGTCCCGCCAAATTCAGGTGACAGAGTCCCTTTAAAGCTACACTGCACCAACCCAGGGACCCTTGATAGGCATCCTGTGTGTAAAAATAAAAACAATCTGCCTTCTCTCCTGCTCTGCATCTCCGTTGTTGCCCTTGTTTTCTGGTGACATGGCAGCTGCGGTGGTGTCACGACTATAGCATGTAACCACTGCATCCAATTACTGGGCTCAGCGGTCTTGTGCCGTGTACGTCCGCATGACTTTTCCTGATGTCTTCACTCATCCCCAATACCTTTAAAGGGAATCTGTCACCATGTTTTTTGCTACCTCATCTGAGTGCAGCATGATGTAGGTTAAAGAGACCCTGAATGTGTCACTTAGTTTACTAGATACAGCAGTTGCAACACAATCAGAATTCTTCGGTGTAGAATGCAGCAGAGCTGAGAAAGCTAACCCTACCCACACCAGGCTCTTCATGTACATAGTCTATTGACCGCGAGCTGCTTATCACAGGAGGGGGTGTGGTCTGACGACTTGGGAGGCAGCTAGTCAGAGTAATGATAATGTCCTGGTGATAAAACCTTCATTTTAAATAGCACACAGCATAAGTGACACATCATTGAATTCAGTTTTAACCCCTTCCTCATGCTTTCTACAAGAATGCAGCCCTGTTTTTCTAATCCTGCACCACCCTTTAATTTCCCCCCCCCCCCCTGTTAGGATCTGATTGCCTTTCTTGGTAGTAAAGATGGCCTAAAACATTAGATGAACGACTGTCTGAACATCCTCTTGTCCTATGCAGCACACACAGTACTTGACCTGTCCGATTGCCTTTTCTATCATGTGCAGCCCGCAGTGGTGGATTAATTGGTTTGGGGTTAATCTGCAGAAATAAACTTCCTGTTCATAGCTGTGCTGAACAAGGAAGGTACAGAGCTGGTATTATCAGAACTAGACCATCCAGGATGATGTGAGGAAGCAGTGTGGAAGGTGGTGACTGAGATTTAAACTTCTGACCCTGAACTCTGAATGAGAAAAATAAAGTTGTAAATCTTCTGCCGGAGCTCACAGGTGCATTTAATTTGTAATGAGCAGCCATATTAATGACAAACAGAGGCTGCAGGCTGCGAAGAACCAGGAGGGGAGAAAACAGGAGGTGTCACTGGGCCCCCATGGTGCCGCAGGCTGGAGGCGCCTTATACACACATGGCAGGGAGGGAGTAACAATGACATCACTGCACGGAAAGGATAAAAATACTCGTATATGCGCCAAATGAAATCCGACAAGCCCATGCAGGCAATTTCTTCCAATTTGTAACCCTTTTAGTGCCATAATAGTTTCTCTTTCATGAATTAGAATCCTCGCAATGATAAAAGTTTAATGTGGAGTTTTTATTTCATCATATACATTTTTGTAGCCTGTGATGCTATAACATTAAAACTACATGCCTAATATTGTGTGACATTTGTAGATGTCCTGTAGCACACAAGTGCACAACATTTTTTGGTCCAAGGACCACTGAACCAATCCCAACGGCTGCAAAATTTATAAAGAGCTAGTTAAATGAATACATCACCAGAACCACCATCCATCAGTACATTAATATATCGCCACAATCAAGTTTTGAGGAGTTGGAGAGTTTTTGCTAAAACAAAACAAGAAAAAAACAAACAAACAAAACACACAACATTGTGAACACACACTAACTTAAAATGCGTCTATTTGGAGCAGAGATTCACCAAATCTCTAAGTTTTGATGCTTTTTAAGTTTGAACATAGCCATGAAGCTCATTGTGGATTGCTACATGAGTACAAGATCAGGACCACCATCAGTACATGAGTGCAGTACCAGAACAACCATCAGTACATGAATGCAGATCCAGACTCCCTGTCAGTGTGTAAATTCAGTTCCAGGACCACCATCCGCACATTTTATGCAGTGTCAGGCTCACAGGCAGTACATGAATGCAGGGGCCAGACTCGCTGTCAGCACATGAATGCAGCGCCAGAAACAAGGTCAATACATAAATGAAGCACCATATGCTTAACAATGGTAAGGAGATGCTGGGAGTTGCTATTATAAGCAATGATCAGATTGTAGACTATACAGAAACCAGAGTACTGATAAGACATAGTCAGTATCACAAATAAACACTTACATCCAGGTTCCTTTTTTATTGGTGACATCTTTTCTGAACGGAGTCATTTTTTAAGACTCGAATACATTTGAATATGAGAAGAAGGGAACAGCGTTTCCCGGATATCTCCACAGGCCGCAACAAACCCTTTTGGCGAGCCGCATCCAGTAGTCTAACCATCAAAATATGACCTTTGTCACAGTCGCTCAGATCCTTGTGCTCTTTCATTTTTCCTACCTTCAGCAGATCATCTTTCTGAACGGACTGTTCACTTGCAGCCTAACATATCCCACTCCAGACAGGTGCCATTGTCACAGGATAATCAGTTATTCCTGTCACCTGTCAGTAAAGTTGATTGGTGTACGTGACATTACTACTTAGTATATAGATAATACCGATTTCTTTGCATGGCTTCTTGACACTCTCTGGCCTGTTATAAAAAGTTAACGTTGGTACTGGTGAATATTTGGCTGTATGTATATTTAAAGTAAGGCTCTGTACATATCTGCGTTGGAGGCTCACTTAGGCGTCTCCATCACAAATTCTGTTTTGACTGGAAAAAATACCTGTATGCTGCGCGATTTCTCCAGTTAGAGCAACAGACACCTCCGCAGAATTCAACGGACTTGCAATATAAGTCAATGGGGTCTGACATTCACCACTGGAATCCAGCATGTGACGGGTCCAGGCGGTCTTGCGGCTTCAATTATAAATGTGCACAGTGAAGATCTGCATAGGATGCTCACTGTTCTTCATACCTCTCAGTCCAGAATGGTGACTGCAGTTCACATGACTCAACTGTAAGGGTATGTGCACACGTCAGGATTTTATGCGGAAATTTCCTGAGCAAAACCGGAGATTTTCCGCATAAAATCTGCATGCGTTTTTCTCGCATTTTACTCGTGGTTTTGTCATGTTTTTTGTGCAGATTTTTTGCGTTTTTTTCCGGAGCTTCCAAAAATAATAACATAGTTAGAAATCCACAAAAATTCCGCAAAATTAATGAACATTCTGCGTATTTTTTCGCATGCTTTTTTTTTTGCGGAAAAATCTGCAACATGTGCACAAAAATGGCGGAATTCATTGAAAATGATGGGATACATAATGTATGCGTTTTTTATGCGTTTTTGCCGCGGAATACCGCCGACAAAAGCGCATAAAATCCGCGAATAATCTGCAACGTGTGCACATATCCTAAAAGGCAAAAGTTTTTCTAATCTTACTGCCCATACCCTCTGTTTCATGATTGATATTACTTTTCTTCCGGAAACAGGACCACCTTAGTTCATCGGTTAGGCCTGGTATTACAACTCGGCTCCATTCAAGTGATTTTTTTTATTTTAATTACAGTAACCCCTTTAAAGGCATGTTAGGACTCCACGATGCCTTACTTGCACCACTTGTTACGAAGGATGTCACAATTCCTAACACACTATATTCTTTTTATTATGCTTATTTATATAAGCAATATAGCGTAAGTAGTGCAGTGCTTTAGACATTATCATCACTATCCCCACTGGGGCTCACAACCTAAATTCTCTATTAGGCCATGTTCACACGATCCTTTTTTTCATGCGGAATTGCCGCGATTTTCCCGCTGCGGGTCCGCAGCTGTTTTCCATGCAGGGTACATTACATTGTACCCTATGGAAAACAGGAACTGCTGTGCCCACAATGCGGAAAAAAAAAAAACCGCGCTGAATAGCTGCGGGAAAAAAGAAGTACCATGTCACTTCTTTTTTCGGAGCCGCAGCGGTTCTGCACCCATTGACCTCCATTGTGAGGTCAAACCCGCAGTAAAACCCGCAGATGAAAAAAATATCTGCGGGTTTTACTGTGGTTTGTGGTGCCGAACCGCTGCAGCAGGAAGTGCGGGGAAGCGGGCGGAAGTGCGTGGGCGGAGTGTGGCTGCCCCCCCGTGCTCCGATCCCGCCCCCCCGTGCTCCAATCCCACCGCCCCGTGCTCCGATGCCCCCCCCAGTGCTCCAATGCCCCCCCCGTGCCCTAATCTCCCCCCCTTATACTTACCCGGCGTCCCGGTGTCCGTCCGGCCGTCTTCTCCCTGGGCGCCACCATCTTGCAAAATGGCGGGCGCATGCGCAGTGCGCCCGCCGAATCTGCCGGCCGGCAGATTCGTTCCAAAGTGCATTTTGATCACTGAGATATAACCTATGTCAGTGATCAAAATAAAAAAAAATAGTAAATGACACCTCCCCCCCCTTTGTCACCCCCATAGGTAGGGACAATAAAAAAAAAATTAAGAATTTTTTTTTCCCCACTAAGGTTAGAATAGGGGTAGGGTTAGGGGTAGGGTTAGGGGTAGGGTTAGGGTTAGGGGTAGGGGTACGGGTAGGGGTACGGGTATTTTCAGCCATTTTAACTGCATAGAAAACTGCATAAAAAAAAGGATCAAAAAAAGGATCAAAAAAAGGATCAAAAAACGCATCAAAAAAGGACAAAAAAAGGACCTGCGTTTTCTGCCAAGAGCTGCAGTTTTTTAAAAAACAGTCCTGAAAAAAAAAGGATGGAAATCAGGAACGTGTGAACATACCCTTAGCATGTCTTTGGAGTGTGGGAGGAAACTGGAGAACCCAGAAAAAAACAACAAAATACGGAGACAACATACAAGCTCCTTGCAGGTGTTGTCCTTGGTGGGATTTGAACCGAAGATCCCAGCGCTGCAAAACAGAGCTAACCACAGAGCCGTGCCATTTCTGATAGGCAAACTCCCCTAATCAAAATAAGTTCTCTTTAACATGTTTTCATTATACACAACTTTTGCCCCCCCCCCAACCATTTACATAATTGTGCAGCCATTTAAAAGATAAGTCAGTTGATTGCTTTATGACCCCAAAGTGCTGCTCTGGCCTCAAGTAATCACTTTTTGGAGCTCAGTCTGGAAGTTCTTTGGGACATGATGATGCACATAGGGTGGTTTCACACTTGCGTTTTTGTCTGCAGCGTTTTTTGCACAAAAAAAGCATGCGTTTTTTCCCTATATTTAACATCGAAAACGCATGCGTTTTTTTGTGCATGCGTTTGCATGCGTTTTTGAACGCATGCGTTTTTTTACTGCATGCGGTCATTTTCAAAAATGTAACTTGTAGTATTTTTGAGGGGCGTTTTTTGGACACATAAAAACGCATGCGTTTTCATGCGTTTTTTTGGGGCCAAAAAATACATTGGAGTCAATGGAAACGCATGCGTTTTTTTGTGCATGCATTTGTTTGCGTTAAAAACGCATGCGTTTTTATATTAAAAAAACAGAAAACACACTGATATGCCACCCTCCACCATAAAGGTGATAAAGGGGATCCTAACCCTAACCCTAAAGGAATCCTAACCCTAACCTTACAGGAATCCTAACCCTCCCCCTAACCCTAAAGGGATCCTAACCCTAACCCTAAAGGGATCCTAACCCTAACCCTAAAGGGATCCTAACCCTAACCCTAAAGGGATCCTAACCCCACCCCTAACCCTAACCATAAAGGGATTAGGGTTAGGGGTAGGGTTAGGATCCCTTTAGGGTTAGGGTTAGGTTTAGGATGCCCTTTATCACCTTTATGGTGGAGGGTGGCATATCAGTGTGTTTTCTGGTTTTTTAATATAAAAACGCATGCGTTTTTTTGTACATGCGTTTTTTCACCATGCGTTTTTTTTCCCCAAACGCATGCGTTTAAAAACGCAAGTGTGAAACCAGCCTTACATCTTCTTTGTCTGCACTGTATTCCCAGACTAGCAGGACTCTCCCCTCTCCCCTGACTGCTTGACAGGTGAGGCTACTTTCACACTAGCGTCGTACGACGTACGTCGCAATGCGTCGTTTTGGTGAAAAAACGCATGCTGAAAAGTTGGCTGCAGGATGCGTTTTTTCCCATAGACTAACATTAGCGACGCATTGCCACACGTCGCAACCGTCGTGCGACGGTTGCGTCGTGTTGTGGCGGACCGTCGGAACAAAAAAAGTTGCGTTTTATTGTGCGTCGTGTCCGCCGTTTCCGACCACGCATGCGCGGCCGGAACTCTGCCCCCTCCTCCCCGCAACTCACAATGGGGCAGCGGATGCGTTGTAATAATGCATCCGCTGCCCCCGTTGAGCTGCGTTGTCACAGGATGCGTCGATATGTTGGCCCGACGCACTGCGACGAGCTGACGCCGACGCTAGTGTGAAAGTAGCCTTAGTGGAGATGTCTCAGAGCGAATGACCCCGTCAATCAGCCAGAGGAGGGTGCTGCTAGTTCCGGAGTACATTGAAGACCGAGTAGACACTGTAAGTGCATCGGCCCATTGCTATTCCCGATACAACTTCTACAATTCCACAATATCTGGCTACTAGAGCATCATGTTGGAATTATAGCATTGACTAGATTATGATTTATAGGGCAACATAGTCATACAAATGGTTTGGGAGGAGAAGGTTGCTGATCGGTTCCTTTTAAATGTGCAAGGCATACAAGACCATTTATTGGTATAAGATTAAGCAAGAATTTTGTTATATTTAGCTGTGTAATTCTGCCACAATAGATGAATCTTGTCTAGATTCAGGGCCGTATTTGCCACCAGGCACTTGAGGACACGTGCCTAGGGCGGGGATGATGCGGGGGGGGCGGCACCTGAGCAAAGTTTTTTTTTTTTTTTCAAGTCCTGGGTCACCTCCCGACCAGGAGGGAGGGAATATGAGCCATGCATACAGGGAGGGAATTATGAGCCATGCATACAGGAGGGGGGGAATATGAGCCATGCATCTAGGATGGGAGGGAGATGAGCCACGCATACAAGATGGGAGGGGGCATTATACAGTATTGAGCATCATGTGGGGTCATTATACAGTATGGAGCATCATGTGTGGCCATTATACAGTATGGAGCACTGTGTAGCCATATTTCTTTTTGTTTATAATTATTGTATATGAAACAGTGTGATCAGCAGTGCTAAATGGGTGTGGTTGGGACATGGATATGGGTGTGACTAGTTGTGAAATGGGTGTGGTCAGAGGTGTGGCCTAAAATATGCCGCGGCGCACGTAGTGCGCAGCAAACTTTATACCTCTTTCCCTTCTTCAAAAGTTGGGAGGTATGGTACCGCATTTGCCAGATCACGGCAAGTGCCACAAATCCCATGGGGGATGAATGAGGCCAAACGCAGTGTTGCCATAAGTGATCCGTTACGCGGCAGATGCAGAAAAACTGCTCGATCTGCTGCAAAAGGCGACTTTCACATCAGCGATTCTTGCCAAAGTCTATGCCGATAGTGTCATACTCACCAATGGGGGGGTGGGGGAGGGGTAGCACTAAAAGTGCCTAGGGCAGCAGAAACTCTAAATACGGGCCTGTCTAGAGTGTTTATTTAATGTTATAATGATCGTTTGGTCTACATGTAAAACATTTTGCAATATGCAAGAAATGTATTTTATTTTGCAGCTGTCATAAGAGGCCTTACATGTCGTGTAGAGCTTGCATTGTGATGCATTATCATCCATATGTCATTTCCCCGCTGTGTGGAGTCTTATTAGAATGAACGGACAAATGTCCTCAAACCTAATCAGTGTTATAATGAAATCATTTTTAGGTTCAGGGTGACCGGTTTCCTGCTTTTTCACCGGTCTAAATTTGGCGCTAACTATACGGCCATGACACTGCTGAGATTTTAATGAAGCCAATCACAGAATCATTGATGACAAATACATGAAGAGTCTATCATTTTAACGGTAGGTTAATTTTAACATTGAAAGATAGAATATCAAAAATAAAATCCAGAAAATCACATTGTATAAATTATATACATTTATTTGCACTTTGCAACGAGAAATAAGTGTTTGATCCCCTACGAACCCTTAAGAGTTCTGGCTCCTACAGACCACTTAGATGCTCCTAATCAACTCATTACCTGCATTAAAGACACCTGTCTTACATAGTCACCTTTTATAAAAGACTCCTGTCCACAGACTCAATTAGTCAGACTCTAACCACTACAACATGGGCAAGACCAAAGAGCTTTATAAGGATGTCAGGGACAAGACCATAGACCTACACAAAGCTGGAATGGGCTACAAAACCATAAGTAAGACGTTGGGTGAGAAGGAGACAACTGTTGGTGCAATAGTAAGAAAATGGAAGAAATACATAATGACTGTCAATCGACATCGATCTGGGGCACCATGCAAAAATCACACCTCGTGGGGTATCCTTGATCATGAGGAAGGTGAGAGATCAGCCTAAAACTACACAGGGGGAACTTGTTAGTGATCTCAAGGCAGCTGGGACCACAGTCACCAAGAAAACCAGTGAACACCTGGATGATTCTGTGATTGGGAGAAGGTGCTGTTGTCAGATGAGACAAAGATTGAGGTTGTCTTTGGCATTAAATCAACTCTCCATATTTAGAGGAAGAGAAATACTGCCTATGACCCAAAGAACACAGTCCCCACTGTCAAGCATAGAGGTGGAAACATTACGTCTTGGGGGTGTTTCTCTGCTAAGGGCACAGGACTACTTCACCACATCAATGGGAGAATGAATGGAGCCATGTACCGTAAAATCCTGAGTGACAACCTCCTTCCCTCTGTCAGGACATTAAAAAATGGGTCATGGCTGGGTTTTCAATGACCCAAGACAACAAAGGAGTGGCTCAAAAAGAAGCACATAAAGATCATTGAGTGGCCTAGCCAGTCTCCAGACCTTAATACCCCTAGAAAATTTATGGAGTAGTTGAAGCTCCGAGTTGCCAAGCGACATCCTCAATATTTTAATGATTTAGAAATGAACTGCAAAGAGGAATGGACCAAAATTCCTCCTGACATGTGCGCAAACCTCATCATCAACTACAAAAAACGTCTGACTGCTGTGCTTGCCAACAAGAGTTTTGCCACCAAGTATTAAGTCTTGTTTACCAGAGGGATCAAATACTTATTTGTCACTGCAAAATGCAAATAAATTTATATAATTTAGACGTGATTTTCTGGATATTATTTTTGATATTCTATCTCTAAATGTTAAAATTAACCTACCCTTAAAATTATAGACTGTTCATGTCTTTGTCAGTGGGCAAACTTACAAAATCGGCAAGCGATCAAATACTTATTTCCTTCACTGTACCTTCACTGATACATTTGTAACAAACCACACAACCATCAAATCAAACCTAAAATGTGGCCACAGTGTAATTGCAAGAAATTTCTCACTTTTTATGGATGACCATATTCTTCCCTTGGGTTTCATTTTACCATTTGTGCAAAAACTGGGTGAACACAGACCAGACGCTAGGGGTTCGTTCACATGTGTGTTGTACTTTCCGCTCACAGCGACGACCATGACCCAGTGCTGGATCCATTGTGGTATTGTTAGTTTCTACAGCAATATTATTCATACTATCAAACTTAACGGCTTTGACAAGGATTCAAGACTCCGATGCAAATGTGAATATAGCCTTAGGGTATGTGCCCACGGTCAATGAGGGTATGTGCACACATTGCGGATTTGGCTCCGGATCCGCAGCGGATTTGAAGCTGCAAATTAGCAGCAGTTTTCCATGCGGTTTACAGTACCATGTAAACCTATGGAAAACGCAATCCGCAGTGCAGATGCTGCGGAAAATACCGCGCGGAAACGCAGTGGTATATTTTCTGCAGCATGTCAATTCTTTGTGTGAATTCCGCAGCGTTTTACACCTATCCCTTAATAGGAATCCGCATGTGTAAAACCGCAGGTAAAATCCGCACAAAAGCTGCAGTAAATCCGTGGGTAATCCGCAGGTAGAACGCAGGGCGGTTTTTTTACCTGTGGATTTTTCAGAATCTGTGCAGAAAAATCTGCACCCGAATCTGCAACGTGTGCACATAGCCTCAACGCTGCGGGTTGGACACTCTGTACTTGTGCAGCATCCAACATGCAGCGTCCAGCTGTTACAGCATGGTGGATGGAATTTCAAGTAATCCAATGCCCACTATGCGTCCAGAGACGGACGTGTGGCGCATCTCTCTAGACTGCAGCATGTCAATTTCTCATGCTGTGACGCTAGTCTCCGTAAGAGAAATTTCACCCATATAATGTATTGGATGTGGTGAATCTGCATGATTTAGTGAACACACGTGGATTCTCCTGCGTTCAATAGACTGCAGCGAACATGCACTGCATCAAAGCGCTGCCAGTTCTGAATCGTGGGCACATACCCTTATAGGCAAGGAATAGTAAAACAATAGTAATGAACATCGCATGGGTGCTATACTATGGAGATGGATCAGGGTGGCACCTCCTAAGCAAAATAGTGGATTAATCAGCATAAATCTGCTGAATTCAGATGTCTGACATTACAGGTGTAAGGAATGAAAATGGGGTCAGTGTACAGCAGCGACTGTCCCCACACGTGTGGTTGTAATATTTTAAGAGCAATGGTAAAAATGCAATTGGTCAAAAATGGCCAAACACTAGGGAGTCAGGAACATGAGCAATGAACATTCCCGAGAAAATTTAAAGAAGGGAGTAATCTGTGTTATATTTTTATCACTCTTATCAGATTACAAACAACAAGAAATTAAGGTCAAGTTTTTACTTTAAATAACAAGCCCCTTAAATGCTAGTTAATTCCATGAGGAAGACAAGTATATATATATATATATATATATATATATATATATATATATATATATATATATATATATATATATATATATATATATATATATATATATATATATCTATACATTTGGATGACCCCAAGATCGACTTCAAACAAGTATTTAACCCCAGCTAATGAAAATATTCAGGCTTAATTTTTTGGAAGCATAAAAAAGCCCCGACTACAGGAGTTGCTCACTGACTATGGTGCTTTACTGCCCTCTAGTGTCCATCTTCAGTAACAACATGAGTTGGCTATGGTAGAGTTTCAAATCCCCCATCAACATTGATGCCCCCATCCCCACAAAAAAAACAAAGTTGAAAGCTTCAGACAAACTTTCTTCAAACAGAATTCGCCTACAAGAACCTAAATAAGGGTAAAGACATGCTGATAGGGAATTTAGATTGTGAGCCCCATCGGGGACAGTGATGATAATGTGTGCAAAAAAATGTAAAGCGCTGCGGAATATGTTAGCGCTATATAAAAATAAAGATTATTATTATTATTATAAACATAAGAGGTGATAACAGTAGATTGTTCACAGTGAGAGAAACAAAACAAGATCTTGTAGATATACCTCTTTAGGCTATGTGCACACGTTCAGGATTTCTCGCAGAAAATTCCTGAGAAAAACCGGAGATTTTCTGCAAGAAATCCATAAGAAATATGCATGCGGTTTTGCTGCGTTTTTGCCACGTTTTTTTCCGGACACTTCCCAATGCATTTTGTAGTGGGAAATCCGCAAAAAAACCGCAAAATTAATGAACATGCTGCGGTTTTTACCGCGATGCGTTTTTTTTCACGGAAAAAAACGCATCATGTGCACAAAACATGCGGAATTCATTCTAAATGATGGGATGCTTATTGTATGCGTTTTTTTGCAGTTTTATAGCGTTTTTAGGGTATGTGCCCACGCTGCGGATTTTTCCGCAGCGGATTTTGAAAATCCGCAGTGCAAAACCACTGCGGTTTTCACTGCGGATTTTCTTGTGGTTTCTTCTGTGGTTTTTCACCAGCACTTTCCTATTGGTGCTGGTTGAAAACTGCTGCGGAATCCGCACAAACAATTGACATGCTGCGGAAAATAATCCACAGCGTTTCCACGCTGCATTTTCCGCAGCATGTGCACAGCGTTATTTTTCCCCTTAGGTTTACATGGTACTGTAAACTTTGGGAAAACTGCTGCGGATCCGCAGCGGTCAAATCTGCTGCGGATCCGCAGCAAAAACCGCAGCGTGTGCACACAGCCTTATCGGGAAAAAACGCGAAAAAAACACAACGTGTGCACACAG